>NW_018407075.1:1068839-1189185 GCF_002113885.1 Mizuhopecten yessoensis
TGAAGGATTGCGGGTTCAAGTCATGGCACGGCACTGTGTTGAATATTAGAGCAAGATATTTTACTCCACTTGTTCCAGTCTACTCAGTTGTAAATGAGTACGTGGTTGGGCAGTGCTATAATTGTTGAATGCTAGGTGTTAGCGCTGAAATGGCAGCTCCAGCTGTAGCCTCCCCCAGGGAATTGAGAAAGATACTGGCTGGTTGCAAAGGCCTATAACCACGGATAATAATTTGTGAACCGCTTCGAGACGACCTACTAAGTAGGTTGTAATAAAGAATTATTATTATTATTATTGTAATTAATTGTTTAAGTTTTTAAAACAGAAGTAATCTCGTAAGTACTAAAGGAGGTCCTTTTCGACCCTATGTTAATAGGTTTTATTACGCAATGTTAGGTCAAATTCAAAAGAGATATAGGCCAAGGTCGAGGTCAGGATCGAGAAAAGCTAGACACGTTCAAACAAACAACAGAGGGGTAAACAAACGCGGTAAATGAGTTTCAATTTTGTTATTGCCTCTGTCAACAGAACGGAAACAATCCACGATATTTAGTTTCGAAGATAAATTATTATATTCGTTGATGCATTAATAAAGACAGAACAACAGGGGTTTTAATCATGAAGGGCAATTCAATACGACGAAACAAAACGTATTTAAATCGTTACGAATCCAACTCTCCAATATCAAAATATCTTCAGTCTTGAAATATCCATCAAACGGATTGTATGGTTTCATACTCATGCCCGTTTTATGGCACATTAACAAATTTGTTTGATCGAATTTTTGTAACCATTTTTGAATATGTCGTCGCCCACACCCAACTGAACAGTGTTATGAGCTGGAAATCTTATTTTATGGGGTGGAGATCTCACCAGTTTTAAATCGATGAACCAGGGACTAAATCCCTAGAGCATGATGATGATTATAAGATGGGGATCAGTTACGACCCGTGGAATAAGTCTCTAAGGGTTGGATCAGATCCATGGGCCATCCTGGTAGCATAGTATTAATCTCTCTATGATTAACAATTGTATATAAAAGTATTTGGTCGGGATCTCAATTGTTTAAAATATGTGATCCTGAAACTAAGTCCATTGGGGGTGTGGCTAGACTCCAGAAGTTAATTTTAATACCATAATTACTTTTGTTTCTTTATGCACAGCAATGGTACACATGTGTATGGTTATAGGGTGAGGATCCCAAGTATTTCCAAATTGTGACCAAAACCAAAATCCCTTTGGTGGTGGTCACTTCTGATAGGGTCAGCCATTCGACTGAAACACAACCTGAGAATCTCCAAATCAAATAAGACTGATACCTTTTTCAGAGTAGATGTCGTTTAAAGCAATATAACAAAATTACCCCCATTTGATCCCGCCCGTATCCCACTTCCTCCGGGTGGCCAGGCGCTCTAATTGTACAATTGTAAATCCTCACCACATGAGAATGGTTCCAACCAAATATGGATGATATACATATCTTAGTTCTAAAAAAGAGATCGCTTAAACTAAAATGGACGAAATACCCCTTCTTTACGTCAGTCCTCAGTTGTTTAAAAATTGTTGTTTGAAGAAATTGTTGATTGAGGGACGGCTGACGCCAGAGTACGTGATAAGTTCCTCTCGGTCCTTCTGAGTATTAGGTTATAGACGGTTAATTCACTTACAATTAAGATATCGTAAAAGAGTTAAGCGTTCCTCTTCTGACAAACGGTTCTGTTCTCAAGCCGACTATATATGAGGGTGTGAGCAAATCCCGAGCAATGAATAGATTAACCGGACTGCTGCTCAATTATAGTATAATAACAACGCACAACTTATTTTGTAAGCCACAATTTTCGACCTATATTCTTTGCCAATCAAATTTCGTTCATTCGTACCTTCTCAAGCAAATACAATTATGACCAATTATAATATGCAACCGTACCTTCTAAGCAAATCAGCTAAGTAATCATGTTTTAATCTAACGACTTACGTCAGAGTACGTTATCTACATCATGGTTTACGTTTTGACTGGATACAGACCACGTTCTAATCTACGTTGGCATCATGGTTCAATCGAGGTATAAGCCCAGCCCATGAACACTGCAAGGTTTTAAATTACCTCCCATACAATACGGTCAAAACCTGCCATACAACATTTGATAAAAATTGAGGGTATAAAAAAAACTCGGTACCCTCATTTTTTATAAGGATTTAGAATGTGTATTAACAGCGGATAAAAAGTGTTGCTGTTATTTACTTGTGTGTATAGGTTTATTACTAACCGAAAGTATCTCAAAACCAAGCCCCTGTGTGTTATTCATATGACTATGATACACCTATTTGTACCAAACCTCAGCTAGATATTTGAAAAATTGACCGAGTTATGATAAATTGAATTTTTACGACCGGTGATGTGGCACTCATGTGTTAAGAAATCTACAGATCGTGAAGCGTTTTCAAACTATATCTCTAAAATTAATCTAAAAAGCAATCGACATCAGAAGATATGTTATTCATATGACTATAACACACTTAATTGGATGCACAAAACCAATACATCAAAAAGTTAAAAGCTTTTAAGGGTGTGTCAGTTATGAAATTACTTAGATTTATATTAATGATTTCGGCTTCTGAAAACAAATCTGGCGTGTTCACATCTGAACATCTATAGACCACTGAGATACCTGATTACAAACTCTCCCTACAGACCACTGAAATACCTGTTTACAAACACATATCATACTAAAACCATTGAGATACCTGGTCAAAAACGCCTACATTAGACTATTGACGCAACACTTCCTCAGCGATCAACTCCAGTCAAGATAAATATATTTTTAACTCACCTGGTCCGTTCGTCGTCTATCGTCCATCGTCCGGCGTCAATTTTTTTTAGCTTTAAACAACTTCTTCTCAATAACAAAAGGCCTAGGGGATGATATTTGGCCAGAAGCAAACTGGAATGAAGGGCTACAAAGTTTGTTAAAATAAATGACCTTCACCCATTTTCAAGGTCACATGGGTCAAATATGTTAAAAACTTTAAACAACCTCTTTTCAATAACCAAAATGACCAGGGAGATGATATTTGGCCAGTAGCATGCTTGGGTGAATGGCTACCAAATTTATTCAAATAAATGACCTTCAACCATATTCATATTCAAGGTCACAGGGGTCAATTGTCTTTTTCAGAATAACCAAAATCCCCAGGTTGATGATATTTAGCCAGTAGCATGCTTAGATAAAGGGCTACACAGTTTGCTCAAATGAGGTCATAGGGGTCAAATATGTTAACAATTTCTACTGAATAACCAAATGCCCAGGGAGATGATATTTGGCTAGTAGCATTTTGAGATGAAGGGCTACCAAGTGTGGTCTAATGAATGACCTTCACCCGTATTCAATTTCACAGTGGTCAAATATGTTAAAAACCTTAAATAACTTCTTTTTAATAACCCAAATGTCTAGGGTGATGATATTTGGCCAGAAGCTTGCTAGGGTTAAGGGCTACCAAGTTTGTTCAAATGAATAACCTTCACTCATATTCAAGGTCATAGGGGTCAAATATGTTAAAAACTTTTAACAATTTCTTTTGAATAACAACAATTTTTAAACAACTGAGGACTGACGTAAAGAAGGGGTATTTCGTCCATTTTAGTTTAAGCGATCTCTTTTTTAGAACTAAGATATGTATATCATCCATATTTGGTTGGAACCATTCTCATGTGGTGAGGATTTACAATTGTACAATTAGAGCGCCTGGCCACCCGGAGGAAGTGGGATACGGGCGGGATCAAATGGGGGTAATTTTGTTATATTGCTTTAAACGACATCTACTCTGAAAAAGGTATCAGTCTTATTTGATTTGGAGATTCTCAGGTTGTGTTTCAGTCGAATGGCTGACCCTATCAGAAGTGACCACCACCAAAGGGATTTTGGTTTTGGTCACAATTTGGAAATACTTGGGATCCTCACCCTATAACCATACACATGTGTACCATTGCTGTGCATAAAGAAACAAAAGTAATTATGGTATTAAAATTAACTTCTGGAGTCTAGCCACACCCCCAATGGACTTAGTTTCAGGATCACATATTTTAAACAATTGAGATCCCGACCAAATACTTTTATATACAATTGTTAATCATAGAGAGATTAATACTATGCTACCAGGATGGCCCATGGATCTGATCCAACCCTTAGAGACTTATTCCACGGGTCGTAACTGATCCCCATCTTATAATCATCATCATGCTCTAGGGATTTAGTCCCTGGTTCATCGATTTAAAACTGGTGAGATCTCCACCCCATAAAATAAGATTTCCAGCTCATAACACTGTTCAGTTGGATGTGGGCGACGACATATTCAAAAATGGTTACAAAAATTCGATCAAACAAATTTGTTAATGTGCCATAAAACGGGCATGAGTATGAAACCATACAATCCGTTTGATGGATATTTCAAGACTGAAGATATTTTGATATTGGAGAGTTGGTTTCGTAACGATTTAAATACATTTTGTTTCGTCGTATTGAATTGTCTATCCAGATTAAAACCCGTTGTTCTGTCTTTATTAATGCATCAACGAATATAATCATTTCTATTCTAAACTAAATATCGTGGATTGTTTCCGTTCTGTTGACGGGGGCAATAGCAAAATTAAAACTCATTTACCGCGTTTGTTTCCCCTCTGTTGTTTATTTGAACGTGTCTAGCTTTTCTCGATCTTAACCTCGACCTTGGCCTATATCTCTTTTGAATTTGACCTAACATTGCGTAATAAAACCTGATCACATAGGATCGAAAAGGACCCCCTTTAATACTTACGAGATTACTTCTTTTTTAAATACTTAAACAATTAATAACACTAATAATAATAATTCGAGGTTCTTATATACCGCTTTATCACAACCTACTTAGTAGGTCCTCTCAAAGCGGTACACAAATTATTATCCGTGGTTATAGGCCTTTGCAACCAGCCAGTATCTTTCTCAATTCCCTGGGGGACCATACAGCCGGATCTGCCATTTCAGCGCTAACACCTAGCATTCAACAATTATAGCACTGCCCAACCACGTACTCATTTACAACTGAGTAGACTGGAACAAGTGGAGTAAAGTATCTTGCTCTAATATACAACACAGTGCCGTGCCATGACTTGAACCCGCAACCCTTCAGTCACGAGCCCGGCGCCCTACCCTAGACTACCGTGCCTGCATTAAAGGGGCATCACGCTGAAGTAACTATTGTTTTTGTCTTTTTTTTCAAATACTACATAAAAATAAGTGAGACTCCTTATGGAAAATAACGATCGGATTTGGATGAAATAGATTCATAAAAATAATTAAATCTAAGATAATCATCGGCATTTCTAACTGTCTGACCAACGTTTTGTTCAGGGATTTCCTTCTACTAGCGCATGCGCATTGCACACCATTTCTTTGTAAACAAAATGACTGGCCGTGTGAAGAAAGCCAAAGAAAAGTGCTGTACCGTGTCAGCTACGAAGCGAAAAGTTGCCAAATGGTCAAAAGATAGCGCAAGGAGTACGTTACGAAATCATTATTACAGGTGGGAAGTATTCAAAGGAGAAAATAACTGCCCTAGCAGTTTGTACGGTGCATGTATTCTTCCGGATAGCCGGTTAAGCTGAAATGGAATCGACAGAAATGCTGGCGCTGTTTATGTTAGGAATAAATATCTAAAACTATTAACTTCGCTAGTATCTTTGTCTGAGTTTGAACACAGATGAACTTAGTTTAATATGTCAATGGGCATGTATCGGTGATAGTTTACTTTGTGTTTCTATAATTATACAGTGGTTTATGCGAAAGGAAGGGATAAGTGACTGGTTAGTTTGATTTTGTCATGAGGCCCTCACAGGGTTAACTGTTGTGATAGCCACGGCGTATTCTGTCTCTGTCGGTACTCGTGATCGGGGTCAAATGAGATACGTGCGCTTTTAGATTTACATAATTTATAATATTACCGGGTTCAGTAAAATGGTATGATTTGATTATATTGCTGAATTAAACGATTTTTTGTTTGTTTTTACATACAAGATTTAAATTAGTACTAATATGAATACCCAGCTTCCTCTGGCGTGACGACGCAATATATACAAAACATCTCTCGTCGTCAGAAAGCTACATTATCGCAGCTAGATTAAAAATGTCAAAATGACAGGCCATGATGAATAACTGAGGAAGGAGAACCTACTTCTAGTAAATAGGATCGCATAACAATGTTTTTTAAAGATCGGATTATAATTCGTTATGCGCGGCGTTACAACAAAGATTCTCTCCCGTAAATCAAACCAAATTATACCGTTCCCAACTTAAGAGTCGTTGCGCAAAACCCGGCGAAAGTTTACCAGAGTTAGCACAGGGTATTTTGAGACTCACTCAGCTGGCGTATCGTGGCGCTACGCCAGAAATTTGGCCAATCTTGGCGAAGGATTCTTTCATAGACGCGTTACCGAGTTCCGAGTTACGAATTCGGGTCCAGCAGAGTAGACCGACTGATTTAAACGACGCTGTCCGGTCGGCTGTAGAGTTAGAAGCTTTCGAGAGGGCCGAAAGATGTCGTTTGGATTATAAGCCGCACGCCAGGGCGGCTGGGTCGAGTGATGTTGTCATAGAAGATACTAAACCTGATGCATTAACAACATTGCAAAACATGGTGGAGGAGTTGGCGAAAGAAGTCAAGTCTCTTAAAGAACACAAACCCCGGCCATGGAACAAAGGGGGAGGTAACTGTTATTTCTGTGGCGAATCGGGACATTACAAACGTAACTGCCCGAAGAGGCAAAATGCGAGCGCCGAAAATAACGCCAGGAGAACTAACATGGGAGCGGGGTATCATCAAATGGAATCAGGGATGTATATCACAGCGGAGGTAAATGGATTGATGACCGATCTTCTTGTCGATACAGGTGCCACTTTAACACTTCTTTCGTATGACGTATATCAAAATATCCCAGTAAAGGATAGACCTGAGTTACAAGAGTTTCAGCAAGACATTTTGACGGCAAAATTTCTGGTTACGATTGACAAGCGTGCCATAAATCTGGAAGCGTCCGTTGCAGATATTACGGCGAATGGTATCCTTGGCCTTGATTTCTTGCGACAGAGCGACTGTCGCGTGGATCTGAAGCAAAACACAATGACCGCAGATGGAAAAGTGATCCCATGTCGTCTAATTGGAAGGTTTGGGTGCAGCAGGGTTAGCCTTGCGGAAAACATGAGTATACCGCCACGCCATGAAGTAATCGTGAAAGGCGAAATGAACGGTGAAGGTCTTCATGAGACGTATGGAATAGTAGAACCTATAGACCACAAAAGTAAGACTGGCAACGCAATTTTAGGGCGAACACTCATCAAAGGTACCAAGACCATCCCTATTCGATTATTGAATCCAACGGACGAAATCCAAGTGCTATACAAGGGTAAACAGTAGGAAAATTTGAGCCCATTACACAAGTCATTCGAAAAGTTACAACGTGTAGATTGACAAAGACGGTTCCAGAACATCTTCAGAAACTATATCAAAGCACTGTTGAAAATCTGGATGCAGAACAAGCCCAAGGCGTTAAAGAGCTCGTTTGCGAGTATTCGGGATTGTTTTCTAAGGACGATCAGGATCTGGGCCAAACCGATATTGTAAAACATAGAATTGAGACAGGAAGAGGGAAACCTATCAAACAACCGCCGCGACGTTTGCCGTTTCACTCTCAAAAAGAAGCGGATCGCCAGGTTGATGAAATGCTGGAAAGGGGAATCGTGGAAAAAGCAAGCGGTCCGTGGGCTTCAGGAATAGTCCTGGTTAAAAAGAAAGACGGCAGTACGCGCTTTTGCGTTGACTATCGCGCTTTGAACGACATTACAATTAAAGATGCTTACCCGTTGCCTAGGGTTGACGATGGTTTTCCACTCTGGATCTATTGCCCGGATATTCTTTTCCAATTCACGGTATTACCATTCGGTCTATGCAATGCTCCAGCAACGTTTGAGCGCCTCATGGAGGTAGTGATGGCCGGATTGCAATGGGAGGTGTGTCTCATTTACTTGGACGACATAATTGTACACGGAAGGACATTTACAGAGTGTATGGATAACACGAGAAAGGTTTTTGATCGCCTAGGCAAAGCTGGATTGAAGCTGAAACCGCGAAAGTGCACTCTCTTTTCCCAAAAGGTGTCGTTTCTGGGACACATTGTATCAAGCAACGGGATAGAGACAGATCCAGAGAAGACGACTAAAGTCAGCGGGTGGCCAGTACCAACAAATGCAGCTGAAGTACGCAGTTTTCTTGGCCTTTGCGGTTATTACAGGAAATTCACCGAGAGCTTCTCGCATATAACAGCACCACTACACAAACTAACAGGTAAAACGGAAAAGTTTGTGTGTACAAACGAATACCAAAACGCTTTTGATGTACTAAAAAGAAAGCTTACATCAACACCCATATTAGCGCATCCAGATTTCGAGTTGCCGTTCATTCTCGATACGGACGCCAGTAATTCGAGTATCGGTGCAGTTTTGTCACAGGTACAAAACAATCAGGAACGTGTGATCTGTTACGGAAGTAGAACGTTATCCAAGATTGAGAAGCGTTACTGCGTAACCCGCAAAGAATTGCTCGCCGTCGTGCACTTTATTCGATATTATCGACACTATTTGACGGGAAAACGGTTTTTGGTGAGAACTGATCACAGCGCGCTGCGTTGGCTTATGAAAAAGAAAGAACCAGAAGGACAAACGGCGAGGTGGATCGAAACGTTGTCAACATTCGAATTCGACATTCAGCACAGACCCGGTAAACAGCACGGAAATGCCGAATCCCATGCCCTCAGTGCGGCAAGAAAGCGGGAAAAGGTGGTGAAAATGCAAAGCATGTACGCGCTGCAACTTATGACCAAGAAAAACAAGTTGGGAAAATGTCTATAAAGGAAGACCAAGAGAGCGACAAGGCAATTTCATCACTCAAGTCTTGGATAAAGAACCAGAAACGGCCGGACTGGAAGGAAATGGGCGCGGAAGGCAACGAATTGAAGTCATACTGGGCGCAGTTTTACAGGTTCCGGATAAGGGATGGAGTTGTATACCGGTCGTGGAATGACACCAGGAAGCAGACATGGTCTTGGCAGATTGTAGTGCCACGGCGTTTGAGAGTTACTGTCTTAAAGCAAATACACGACGATGGAAGCGGAGGTCATTTGGGAATACGCCGAAGCTTAAAGAGGGTACGACAAAAATACTACTGGCCTGGGCTTCTAAAAGGACGTGCGGCAGTGAATAATCAGTTGCGAAAAGTGTGCAAGAGGTAAGCATGTTAATCAGACGAGGAGGGCTCCGATGCAGCTGGCACAAAGCGGCATGCCGATGGAACGTATCGCTATAGACATCACAGGGCCATTGCCACGAACGGAAGACGGGAATCAGTACGTTTTAGTAATCAGCGATTACTTTACGAAGTGGACAGAAGCCTTTGCAATGCCAAATCAAGAGGCTATAACCGTGGCTAACATACTAGTGGAGGAGGTTATTACCAGATTCGGATCACCAACGTACATACATTCCGATCAGGGCCGCCAGTTGGAAAGCGTTTTATTTAAGCAGATGTGTGAGCTGTTAAACATCCAGAAAACTCGGACAACACCATACCACCCACAGAGCGACGGAATGGTAGAACGGTTCAATAGGACACTAAAAGAAATGCTTAAGTCGTTTGTGAATGAAAACCAAACCGACTGGGATATACAACTGCCATATTTGATGATGGCATATAGGTCGTCGGTACATGATTCCACAAACTTCACACCAAGTTACCTCATGTTGGGCCGGGAAATTGCTATGCCGCTGGACGTGATGATGGGAAGGCTACCGGACGAGAACGGTACGGATATTAGACAGTGGGTTACTTTCATCCAGCAGTCACTGCAACAGGCATATACCTACGTCCGCGAGTTTACTCGAGCGTCCACTTTGCATCAGAAACGGTATTACGATCGAAGGTCAGTGAGCAGAAAGCTTTAACCGAAAGACCAGGTATGGGTTTATTTTCCAACTGTTAAACCCGACAAAAGTCCGGCAGAAACAGTAAGGACATTATTTTGTTCTGCTTGTTGTTTGCAGAGAATGGGAGGAAACAGATCAGCGAGACTGGAATGCTACGCGTGGAAAAGAAGTTTCTGGGAGATGAGGTGCTTACAAACACACCCAGGGACCAGAGGGACTCGAGGGATAGGAGTAGGGGTAGGAATAGATCGCCACTACGTTTTCCATGTGACCAGTTTGATAGAACCTGTGGTCGCAAGGCCGACATGGAGAGGCACAGGAAGCGTTTCCATAGTGACCCCACAGAGCGGAAGCCGACTCGACCACAGGCAACTTCTAAGAAGACGGAAGCGTCACCGTCTGAGTCACCGAAACGGAGAAGGTGAGCGCCAGCAGCAGCGGCAGCCAGGACAGAGGAGCAGGCGACTTCATCGGGTTGTGTTAAGGAAACAACGGTCGAGGTTACTAGTGCGGAGACGGAATTGGGGCCAGACCCAGACGTGTCACTGGCTATGGCAACACGCCAATACCAGATAGATTCGCTTATGTCGCCAATTTCTGCTAGCTCACCGAAGAAGACTACCACCGCGAACACTGCAACTGCAAACACCCCGACAAAGGCCCTGGTTACGGATGAGCAGAAGGACGAGGAGGATGCCAGAAATTCCACCATGCCGGTGCCGCTGCAACGAAGCTTTGGCGTACAGTGTAATCTTCGGATTAAACATCACAGGCGTAAAGAGTCCACAGTAAGGACTACCGTTGTCGACGGAGAGACTGTATAAAGATCCATTGTTCATGTAGTTATTTGGGACGAGAACGAGGAGGTTTGCCCAATCTAACGCGGGACGCGCACAGAATGATGGACATTTAATTTTCTTCTAGTTTATTGATTTATCAGAAAAGTGTAAATTAACTGTGATTTACGTGAATATAACAGCGAAGTTATTGTTGTGAATAAGAGAATTTGTGAATGCTTAAAAGGTCGTGTGCGAGGAATTCGGCTGGATCAGTGTGGAAGAGTGATAGAATTTTGGAATGTATAAATGTATAGGTTTGTGATGATTAGAATTGTTGAAACATTTGTTTATTTTGTTGAATGCTGATGTTTATTATTTTTCTTTTGGGGGTAATTTCATTTGTGTATACTAAAAGTAGAGTTGGCCGAGACGTCCAACCCGGAGGCGTGGGTAATGTAATGTTTTGTGATATAATGTGTTTTCCGAATTAGTCTAGTGTTAACTTGTATTTATGTCCGTTATATGTCCATAATATAAATAATATATAATATAAAATAAGTCTTACCTGTAGTCATTTGTGCGTGTCGTATTGTTTGTACACCGTGTATAAGTTTCACTCTCAGTGACCGAGCACGTGCAGTGAAGTCATGTGTGGCATACCTATGGAGTTATACCGGAGTACGGTTGGTTAGGTTACATTACGGGTATATAAGGTCGGGGCATTGAGTGGAACGGCCCTTCTCTCTTTCGCTGGAGTCGGAGTGGACAGACGATGGTGAGCAATGATGTATTAAAGACATTGTAACTCAGTGAGGGAAAACGCCCATGTCCGGGATTGCCGTAGGGGTTGGCGCGGACGCCGGAGAGTTTGAGGCGTAAGGGGTGACGCAGACGCCGGGAGTTGGGCGGAAGGTTGCCAGGGCGCCGGGGGACGGAACAACGGGACGGACAAGTACAGGGTGACGACGATGGCGATGTGGGTTCCTCCTCACTGAGTTACTGATAGTTATTGATAGTTGGCATCGTTCATAACGCCGGCGTAACGCCAGCTATACGCCAGTTAGCGCCGGGCACATTTTACCCCAAAGCTATACCCAAGAGCCGTACTCCCATCATGAATGTAGTGTACTTATGATTTGTATTCTATGCCTATATTCTGTATTGTGTCTGACTCCTAAATGTAAATAAACCCTCTATATGTAGATGATTGTATTTGTGAATTCTTTAAATAAGACACTACTACGCAAACTTGGCAGGGAGTCGCCTCGAGAAGCGGCAACGATAATCTAACCGGAAACGGAAGGCAAATCCTTTACAATAGTAACACAAAACGAAACTACAATATTATGCTATCTTTTTACTTTACATCAAGCAGAACGGGCTTTAAAAATTTAATATCAGCCTCTGTAGATGTAGCCTCTAGAGTGCCACAGGGATCTGTCATCGGACCCAGTCTGTTCCTCCTCTATGTCAACGATTTGCCACTCAACATCACATCTAAAGTGCGCCTGTTTGCCGACAACACAATAATCTATCTTACGATCACATCGGACACTGACGCAAACATTTTGCAACATGATCTCGAAAAATTAGCAGTATGGGAACAACAATGGAAGATTGAATTTCACCCGGGAAAGTGCCAAGTATTATCTATCACCAGAAACAGAAACAAAATCAACCACAAATACACCCTTCATGGACATGTTTTAGAGGCAGTGATATCAGCCAAATATCCTGGATGTACCATCACGCAAGATCTCAAATGGGGCGTACACGCCAGCAACAACTGTGGCAAAGCGAATCGTACCATCGGATCCCTAAAACGAAATGTCAACATCAACTCCGAAAGCATCAAATCAAAGGCATACACCACCCTAGTTAGACCGGTTATGGAGTATGCAAGCACTGTGTGGGACCTCTACCAACAGAAAGACATTGACAGGTTAGAAATGGTACAACGGCGGGCTGCTAGATATGCCACCAACACTTACAGACGGACAGCTAGTGTCACCAGCTTACTAGAGCACCTCGGTTGGGCGTCGTTGAAAGACAGAAGACAACAAGCAAGACTACGTATGCTGTTCAAGATCCACCACAACCTCGTGTATACCAACTCCGACATGCTTATTCCACCGAGCAGACTGTCGAGGAATTCACACAGCCTTTCCTATCAAATTCCATCATGTGGTAGTGACTACAGGAAGTTCTCGTTCTTCCCACGAACCATCAGAGAATGGAACTCCTTACCAGCGGACACTGTCACCTCAGATGACCTAGAGGTCTTCAGATCTCGGTTATCTGTGCCGCTGTACTAATTTCCATCTTTTTTATCCTGTTTTTAACCAATTTTTTCAACAATGCGCACTCCAAAAACAAAAATGTCATTATAATCAACGTGATGATTGTGGACATTACTTGGCAGAAGCAGAAGTTCCTGGAGGTATCCCACTAATGGCTATGTGTTCTGCTGACTTGGTTGACTATTAGTTAGACTAACGCCTACTTATGGAGAAAATCAGCCAGAAATAATCAACCCGGGTAACACAAGTTGGCGAACTTTCTGTATCGAATCAATACCTGTCCCCAATCGATGTACCCGATGTGCAATAGTGGTTGCGTTTGCACCCACTAATGTAACAGGGTTCGTTAGAATTTGAAATAGGAATATCAAAACGGTTCCAATAGACAAATGTCACCACTGTTTTTCTTAATTTATGGACACTAAAAGACCTGTATTCATTGTTGAACAATTTGGAAAGTTTCTCGACTAAAATTATATATATCAAAGACAACAGGTTTGAACTAGCGTTCTACAAACAAAGAGAAAAGACGTTTCTGGGAATAGCTTGGGTATCACAAACTAAAACCCTGAGCATTTACTTAGGAAACAAGACAAAGGTATATCAAATCTTGATTGGGCGGATAGCATAAGAGATACTGGTGCACTAATTATTCTAATTAAAAACTGGAATAAGAGAAAATCGACATTTTGGTAAATCTGGCATTATTTCAATGAAGTTAATACCTAAGATACAGTGTAACGTACCAACAATACGTAGCAGGTGTCCAAAAAATAAATAATGAACAAAGAGCTGTAGAGGAAGTAGGCAGCTTTATATGGCATAATGGACCAGACATGAACTATCATGGATTCAATGTTTGTTATCCTCCGTAGACGCCGACAGGAAATCAAATCGGCGGGTCAGTAAAATTGCTTTTGCGTATGTCCCCGGGCTGTATAAAAATCTCCCAAACAGGAAAAACACGAGTTGTATGGGTATATTAAGAGAAAGAAAATCGGTTCAGGATTATAGTTATACGGATGCCGGTATACGAAATGAAGAAAATTTGGGGTAATATGCAAAATTATTAGAATTAAACGGTGTTTCTCCGATCCTCAGAAACTGAATAAAATCCCAATCTACTTTTACTTTTAATGATATAATAGATAGTAATGCAATTATTAATGAAATAATATTCATCGAAAGTTAACTCCAAAAGAAGCTGGATTAGCGAAGTAGGGATAATAAAACATTGCAATTCCTAAAGAATGAAAGGAATAAATTAAACACAATGCTTGAGATAATGTTGAAATGAATAATTCTTTAACAGTGTTCGACAACGGAGCGGATGTTTTTAATTGATAAAGTAAATATCTTCATTTATTTGGCATTTATAAGACAACAATCTTTGTCATGTAGAAATAGGTAGTAGAACGTTCCGGAGTTAGACAAATATTGTGCCTTATTTGAATGTATCTAACATATTCACATGGAAGCGTTTTAACAATATTTTACCGACTAGAGTGGAAAAGTGTTAAGGATGAACTTTGTTTTATATGTGATGTAAAAAGATGATTTTATGCATTACTTTGATTAACCCAAAAATAGGAGCTTATTAAGCAGTACAAGTCATAAAATCGACTTAAGAACGCTAAACTTCCATTACTGTGATTGGATATAAGATCAATGATCCCCAATAGAAAGGTTATAGTATTCTCGTGTCATTGATTGGCTTTACAATATGTACAAATATTACCATATTCCCAATAGAAAGCGTGTAAACTGGTCAATTCTAACTATATTCTTCACGAAAAAGCTGCTTTAAAAAGGGATGGGAATGGCAATTCTAGAGTGATATTGAAAAGGCTTTATGTGAGTAATTTATTACTGTTTATCTTCTAAAGCAAATTATACACACATTAGAAAACAATAAATGAACAAACAGTTGCAATGATGATGCTATAGGCTCTAGGCGCCAAGTACCTTGATCGGTTAAAGTAAATTACGATTTATACATCGTTTTCCTAACACAGCAATACATTATGGTATGTTATAGTAGTGAGTACAATCGTATGTTAAAGATAACTATTCTGTTAATCAGACAAGCAAGCATACACGATACATAACTGATTAGAATAATGATATACAACATTTGATGAAGCGCCCTATCTAGCTAACATAAGCCACTCTAAAGCGCTTTACAGTGCATAGATATACAATTAATAAAATTAGCATATACATTAATCAATACAATTTTGAGGAATTCGCAGAAGCTGCCTTATCAGGCGCTAACTACTAGTCCTATGCCACCTGGCTTATATCTCCCTATGTATGTATGCCTGCGTATGTGCTGGAGATGTAATGTGGCTAACATAAGCTATGAGATGTGATGTCTTTCAAAAAACGGTATATGTAAGTATTTAACTGCCTACAGATGGCATCGATAATCAATATATTGACTGAAATGTTAAATGAAAGAAATGTAATATTTGGCGGATATTCCACAAAAGATTGAATCAATATTTATGCAAGGTGTATGCAAACCTGAAATGAATCGCATACATACATTAAATCTTTGAAGCTCAAGGCAACGCTCAGGTGAATACTAACGTCAATGCGTTTCGTTTTCTTTTCAGCATTTAGATAAACAGCAGACCCGTGACATGTTGATGACTGGTGTGGAGTCTGAACGTACCAACCCGTGGCGAAACCCCGTCATGGTTTCTTAATTAGTGGCCGTGGTTGACCTTCACCTTGTTAGCCACGTGCACGGTCATCCCTATTCAGCCACAGTGGCATGGCTATTGATATACACAATTTACTCAGTATTCATTTTAAAATAAACCAGTACTCCCGTTATTTTTAAAATTCATAAATTTATGGCTTCTACGCACCTCTCCTTCTGTCTCAGCAGTAGTTTAGACCAAATTGGATTTGCAACTGTTTGACCGCTAGCATCACCGGTGAGTCCTAGAAGGACGAAACAGCTGTGTGATGTAGTGTAATTGTATTGGCATCCTAGTTGTTTTAAAGGTGCAATGTGTGTGTTACGTTCATCTATAAATAAAAGATAAATAAAAACAAAAACAGTTGACAAAAATAGTGGAACATACGACGATGCCGCATGTGTACCAGTGAGCAGTGGTTCGCGTGTCATCAAAAAAGCTTCCCACATATCAGCGCCCTACCATACTAGCGTGAGGTAACGGGCCGGGAATCGTCTGGAAGGTCGGCTCGATGTTTCGATTTTTATTGTGAGAAGATTGCTCTTGTAATGAACAGCAAACCTGATACACCCTAATCTAAAACCTAATTTCGTTTCGTCTACTTAGTTAACGACATTTTGTTTTTATTTTGGTTACAAGGCGTGATATAATATACATACCGGTATTATATCTTAATTCCGGAAATCACTGGTCCTGTCAATTCGTCCGCTTACCTACGTGCCAAGTGTGAACCTGGTAGAATCTCCTTTTTGTGTCTGTGGCCACCCCTGTGAACACTCATACCATTAATTTTTCCAATGTCCAATGTACAGGAACATTAGACATGAAATGTTAAATAAGTTGATACCATATCATCCTGTGCACCTAGAGTTACTATTGTCTGGAAATGTTGATTTATCAAATGTTGACAATGAGCGTATTATTGAAATTGTTCAGGCTTGTATTTATTCAAGTGACCGTTGACTTTAAACATATTTTATTGTCCAAATATTGGCACAAAAGGATCAGGCACAAGTTATTTCAACTTATGAAGCCGTCTCCTATTGACATAACAAATTTACAGACAAATGATGGCACAAATAATTATAAATTCAATTTTTAAAACAAGTCAATTTTTCACGGGAATAAACATATATAAGCATAAAGTTCAAAATCTTCCGCTGGATTTAATGAATTTTTGCACATGATCAAATAAGTAATAATTTTCCTCCAAAGCCAACAACTCATTTCCAAATAATAGTAGTTTTAAACTTATTTGTGTATTTAAATTACTTAAAACTTGAAACATGTCAGTACGAACAGTTGCATAACGTTGGCACTCAAAAAAGAAGTGATATGCGTTTTCACAATGATGTAAACAATTTGGACAGTGTGAGTCAGTAACTAAGTTTGCAAGGAATAGGTCATCTTTAAGAGAACTGCATTTATGTCTTAACCTGGTATGTATAATATTTAGTTTTCTTTCGCCATACTTATAATAGCAAGGTTGACTAGTAGGAATATTTTGGGATANTATTAGTCCACAGACATATGTATACATATAAATCAACAATAGTGAGTACTTAACATACTGTCTATAATGATCCACAAGTATATAGTTGTTTTTTGAAATCATACTGACTTGTCTCTTTGTTTCTTTTTTGCCTTTGATCCTGACTCTAGCTCTTCAGCTGGAGTTGGTGGAGACCGCACATTTTATTAAATTGCTACAATACAAGTTACAAAAAAAAAAGAAAAATAACAAAATTACAAAGACAAATGGCACTCTCCTTAATATTTAAGAAAGATGACCCTCTTGACTTAAAAAAACTGGCGTCCTATCACATTACTCAACGTAAACTACAAGATACCAGCACGATGCGGAAAGGATCAAACCACTACTCCCAAACTTTTTTAACACCGACCAAAACGGCTTCATTAAATTTGATACATAGGTTATACCATCCGACAAATTCAAGACATAATTGATAATGCAGAAAAAAATAAAATGAATGGAACAATATTATTTTTAGACTTCGCTAAAACTTTCGATACCATGGAATGGGAATTTATTTATCAAACAATGCCAAAATTTGGCTTCAATAACTCATTTATAAATTGGATAAAAACATTATATAATGATTTTTGAATGAATAATCTGTGTAATTAACAATCATGGATGGATCTAAGATCCAATCAAAATATCACGTGGTAAAAGACAGGGTTGTCCTGCATCCACATTATTGTTCGTTATGGCAGCAGAAGTAATGGCTATAAGAATCAGAAGCAATCAAAACATACAAGGAATAGCAATACAAAATCAGCAAAACATACCGTACAAAATATCACAACTAGCAGACGACACAACACTGTTCTTAAAGACAAAACATGATATTACTAAATCACTAAATATAATAGAAACATTTGGAACCTACTCTGGTCTAATATTGAATAGAGAGAAGTCAAAAGAACTCATACCAGGTAATCAGACACAGATCAACGACAATTTTGAAGGAATTGCATGGACTGATATTACAATCAAAGCACTAGGAGTTCACTTTGGACTAAATAAGCAACAAACACTACACTTAAATTGGAAAAGTAAACTGGATAAAGTTAAAAAACTAATAAACAATTGGAAAATCAGAAAACTTACTATAATAGGGAGAATACAAATAGTAAAATCACTGCTAGTACCACAATTAACATACCTAATATCTGTATTATATGTACCTCAAAACATATTAAAATAATTTGAAAAGTTGATATATAATTACAAGCGAAAAAAGGTAAAAAGAAATATAATAATCAGACCATACACTGAAGGTGGGCTCAACTCAATCGATATAAGATCACATATTGATACATTAAGAATAAGCTGGCTGAAAAAAAGCTGTTATCATATAGGAAGCTGCATTATGGAAAATTAACCCAATGCTACAACTAAACACTTTCGGCAAAAATATGCTTATATGTAAAATGAATCTAGACAACTTAAAAAATCTCTCAAAAAGTGAAAATCTATCCCCTTTCTATTATGAAATCATAGCAGCATGGATCAAACTGCTAGAACCAAACAAAGAACCAAAACATTATAACACCATGTTAGCTCAAATTATATGGGGGAAAAAGACATATACAGATGAAAGGTAAAACCATATGTTTTAAAAAATGGATAGAATCAGACATTGTAACTATCAAAGATTCATTACAACACAATGTAGAAATAAATGTTAATGCATGGAAAATTAACAAATGAAACTAATTGGCTATCAGAACTATCCACATTAAAAAGAAGCAATATCAAAAACCAAAATTAAAGAAAGTAATGTTAACATGCATAACTTTAAAGTTAAAATCCGGTCATCAAAATCCCAAAACTAGGAACAGTAACCATTAAAAACTGTAATAATTAAACAATCTACGAACACTAAGTCAAAATGCGTTCTGAAAAACCAATCGCAAGAATATCCTGGGAGAACAAGTTCAATAAAACAGCCAATTGAAATATACAAATTATTTTGTCTTTCAATACTTAATAAACAACAAGCTGAAAGAATATAAATGGAAACTAATAAACAAAATCCTTACATCAAAGCAAATTCTGCAGCAATGGAAAATAAGTGAAACACCAAACTGTCTGCAACACTATAAAAGATTATGAACATTTTTCATAAAATATAAATATTTACAAAATTTTCACAAGACAATCATATATATATTTTTTGAAAAACTAGGATATAAAAAAGATATGTTGACTCTAAAAAACTAAAAAAGCAATTGGATACAAGATAGAATACTCGAAATATAATGAAGGAAATGACCTTTTAACAAGCTTTGTAATTTACAGAAACTTTTATGTCACTGAGGCAAAAACAAAACAAGTAAATGTAACAAGTATATTCAAACAATATCTACAAATGACAGAAGATGTCAACAAATACCAAAAATGTCAATGCAAAACATTCAAAGATCCATAATCTTCTGTCAGATTGGGCTATGCTGATGCATTTTTTTAATCTTCATCAACGGTAACGTCTACCGAAGACATCTTACACGCATACAAGTTTATATAGTACCTTTCTTTCGTTTTTTTAATTGTGATTTGATTGGGACAGGAATCTACAGTTGATAAGTTAGTTTAGTTGGTAAGAGTGACATTATAATGATATGAGGTCCAGGGTTCGAAACCTAATCTTTTTCAAAATTGAATTTGTCAAAGCTTTAGTCAATCAAGAAAAAAGTTAACTTCCTGCCACTGGTCTTTAGCACACTGTTAAACAGTCAGGATATTGTATTGTTGGAGTTGAAAGTCAATATATCCAGGTAACTTGTTTGTTCATTTTGGTGTTTATGTCGGAACTACTTTCTTACTGTCAAGGCGTGCATAAATGTCCAGCAACCTTTCCAAGAGACTGCGAAATGTATGGAGAATGAGAAGGTTCATTTCAGAATCCCTTTCCATTTGTTTATGGTAGTTATAAATCGCAAAAATGCAGTTCAAAGGAACTCCAACGGCGTCATGGATCTGTTGTGTTACTTTGCAAACTTCCTGGCTCTCCAACATTTCTCGTACCGTTGCCGCACTTTGACTTGCTTTATCTATCTTGGTCAGCAAAACCACCATTTGAAGATTTTCTGGGAAAAGTTCATCAAAAAGAAATTACATTTTCGTCAGCATTGTTTAAGGAACTAAAGGGACAGCGCAAAAAAAGGTTTGATGGGCCTGCATCGCTCATCAAGTATTAATCCCACACTTCTTACCTTAAAAGTGATCTAAAATATAGCTACAGGCAAAATATCAGTATTTAAGACTACAAGTCATTCAAAAGAACCTTTTGGAAGATTTAAAAACATTTGACCCCTGTGACCCTGAAAGTCTAACAAGGTCATTACGTTGAACAAACTCTATAGCCCTTCATCTAAGCATGCAGTTTGCAAAATATCATTACGCTAGACCTTTCGTGTTTTGAGATTAGGTTATTAAAATGTTTATACATTTTTTGAATCAAATGGGTCAAGGTAATTCAAATGAAAAAGCTTGAAAGCCCTTCATCCAAGCATGCTACTTATTAAATATCAACATTTAAGGCTTTATGGTTATTCAGAAAAAGTCGTTTAAAGTTTAAAACATATTTGACCTCTGTGACCTTGAATATGAGTGAAAGACATTCATTTAAACAAACTTGGTAGCCCTTTATCCTAGCATGCTACTGGCTAAATCTCATCATCCTGGGCCTTTTGGTTATTCAGAACAAGTTGTTTAAAGATTTTAACATATTTGACCCCTGTGACCTTGAATATAAGTCAAGGTAATTCATTTTAAGAAACTTGGTAGCCCTTCTTCCAAGCATGATACTGGCCAAATTTTGTGAAGGAATATTGAAATTGAGAATATCTTAATTATCTTGCATGGAAAATTATTACAAACCTCTATCTTTGGTATACTTTTTGAAATGTTGCATTCTTGTAATATCACAGGCTGTTATCTTGTCTGAGCTGTCAAGGACATAAACAACACAGCACTTCAATGAGTCGCCCTGAAGGAAAAGAAAAAAAACTAAACTTAACAGCTGAATATGACTAATGCTAAAATACTGATTAAGTTACTTTAACAAAACGATGTGACCTAAGGATGGGTGCCAATTCGGGCCTTCTGGTGGCTATAATCGATGCGTTTCACTTTTTAGTTCTCTGGGCTATTTATATCCCAGAGACTATATATATAGCCATGGATCTAAAATTTTGTCGGAGTTTTGCTTGTAATCGCATCAGTGATATAACTTTGCATTTGTGGGAGAATATTGTGATGCCTGATTGCAAGTTTGATACAGTTTTCTTGAAAATATACTAAACTTAATTAGTTATCCTGTAATTAACTAAAATGTGAACTTTAACATGCTAAATATAGCACACACGTCAATTAACAGCGTGTGTAACATAAGTGTAAGTCGCTGTGTGTGTATATATATAGCGATAAATAGTTTTAAATGTCCATGTGACGGTAAGAATATAAATAAAACAAAACACGAAGACAAGTATAATCGGCTGGCGCTTTCGCCCATCTTGGGGTTAGCACCTGAAGAGCCCCAAGATGGGCGAAAGCGCTAGCCGATTATACCAGTCTTTTTGTTTTGTTTTATATATAACAGAAAAATGATCCTTACGTACGAAAATATATTCCTGTCTATGCAACAGACCCATGTTTGATATATATATATATGTATTTACATGTAGTTCCTGTATCAAGTTGTTTGTGATATAATCATTGAGCGTTTGCAACTGATTTGTATGGATTGTTGCATGGTGCAGTGGAGTAGATTGGGCCGATAGTGTGGGCGATTGATTGATTGATTGAATGGTATGACGTCATTCAGCAGACGAATCTATTGTGTGGGCCTCAAGGCTTGGGGCTGCAGGGGAAAATCATATTAGGAGTAAACGCATGCGTATCAGACATATGTACCACCTGGGGTATCCACATTCCCCATGGGAACCTTTCCCAATGCTGCTGGAGTTGATAAGAAAAAACAATTAATATTGAAGTGAAAATTGTTAACTCAAAAACAATCAACTGATCACCTGTAAGTTACTGTCGATTCATTACATATATGTACCTTAGCTAGTTGAGATTACAAAAATCATTTTTGAAACAGTATCTTCTGTGTACACATCGTAAGCAAATATTAATAAAAGAAACCCCAATAAAAACCGAAACTACTTACATTTAAGCTTATATTTTTCTGTATTGGTTGTATTTCTTATCTCGCACTTATAAGACCGTAAAACCTTTTTGGCAAGTTAATGTATCAGCTTTCCGATATAATCTTTTTAACTATAATGTATCTAATTTGTATTTTATATTCCCACATATGATTATAAATGTGACGACAGCAATCGACAATTCATTAAGTTTTTTTTCTTTATATGTGATAATCTAAAGACCTTATATAAAGGTCCAGCACAAGTTGGTCGTGAAAACGTACATTCAACAAGTAGCAACTACAAGGCAAGTATACGCGTGTACGATCCCGATAGCCCGACGCAATGGACTCTTTCCAATATTTACTATGACCGTTTAGGTGGGCTAGTAGAATATTTCAAGCCTGTCTGTAGGTTAGTTTTCTTAATAGAAAATTGTACACTCCTGGTACTTTAATGGCAACCATATATAAGTATTGACAAGATAAATCTTTTTGTAGAACATGAAATTTACACAGAAGGAAATTAATTACCTCTTTGTTGCACTTTGTTATGTCATCAAAATGCTTATAACTGAACTGATCTGGCTTATCAGCTATGTTGCCTTCCAGACCAGGGAAGTCATACAGCGTTACCTTACCTCCAAGTAATTCAGCACTAGATACCTTGGAAAGAAAAGAAAACGATACTATTGAAGGATATAAAATCAAGAAATTGATTCTTAGGTAATGTTGATGGTTAGTTGATGTATCTTTGGTAAATCAGATTTAAATAGCATTTTGCATTAAAAGACAAAGCATAATTCTATATCTATGAAGCTGATGAATTCGGTTTCTTCGCATAATAAACTTCAAAAGCCGCTTATTGAATGTAGAAGCATTCTATTATGTTATATTTTCATCATATATATAATACAGCTGGTTCGTGTATATGACTTAGCAAACAATGTTAACATTGCAAACTATACTTTCGTATGATAAAGACGTCTTCCATACTGAAATATAACTGGTGTTATTTTAAAATAAACATGTTTGGATATCCCATATTATTATTACAATGACAGTAGTATGCAGTTCCTGATAAAACAAGTATTCTTCGTCCCAGATATATAAAGAAAGCATCGATTTGCCCAAATGGCCAACGCATTGAGTATTGTAATTATCACTCAATGCTTGCAAATATATTGAACCATGCTATTTCTGATAAGGAAAAGTGTAATTACATAATACTCACCTAAGTCGAAGGATGTATGCATTGTCAGGCCGTGTTAACATTTATATAAGGATGTGTGTAACATGTGATGCTTTATTAGATCGCTCAACCAGAAATCCCCTTAAGGCTAAAATCATCGGTTGTTACATATTAATTAGTGAATGCATGTTGTAGCTTTTGATTAAAATTTCATAGAGTTTGGTTTGTGTGTGTCCTTTCAAAGTGAGTTCATTATTTATTTCTTAAGAAATAGCGGTAATAAACATCATCTGTCAAAATCCAGATTGCCAATAGTATACAACTTGTTTTGTTCCAGTCAGTTTGTAAATAAAACATTTATATATACGCACTATGGAAAACCTGCATATGAAAATTAAGAACATTCTTTCAAGTATTTCTTAAGCTGTCAAAATCCAAGGTTGCTGCCTGGTGGCCATCTGGTTTCCCCAATCAGTCCCAAAGAGAAATTTGAACAAAAATGAACAAGGAAAAACCTTTCTATGAAATTTGAGAAAGAAACTGTCAAGAAAAATCGAAAACAAAATTTTCCAAATCCTAGCGGCCAACTTCACTTTCTAGAACAGTTCCAAAATAGCACATGCACAAGTAAGGGCCACGGGGAACCTTCATATAAAGTGTTGAGAAAGAAGCATTGGCTACTTCTAGCAGTAATAGCGATAACAAGAATTGTTGAAGGACGGACGACGGATGGATGACGGACAACGGGCGATTTGAATAGCCAACCATTAAATTTGGCTTGTTGATTTGTTACATGTATCACTACCCTAGTTCTTTTTACGAGGTCATGAGATTAGCTTGATTTGACAGGTATCTCGCGAATGAAATAGAATACGCTACCCTTCTCGAACACTTAGTATTATTCTACATATACTTTTTCAAGTGTCTCCATGTAAAAAATTCTATATTCCTTTTTTGGCCCTATTTTAACGATTCTGAGTTCAAATTAGGTGTTGTTGACATTGCGGTATTATCTTGTTTTAAATGGAGTACATCTTGGATCTTTCAACGATATTAAATAACAGTACCTTAGTCGTGAATGACCCTTGTGATTTTCCAGGAAGAGCTAATGTTGATATCCTGCTATCTCTCCAACTTAGAAATGAGCTAATGGCACTTGACTTGCCGGCACCATATTGTCCAATGAACCAAAAGCATGCCTTGTTATCAGGTATTTTTGCACTCAAGCTTTTTATGAGATCCTCTTCCATTTCCTAATAATATAAACAAACATTTTTTTCAATTATAGTAAAATATATATACATGTACATGTGAAAAAAATCTTGTTTCGATGATTATACATCTGTTACTATTTATGCATTCTGCCTTTTCATCTGAATTTTCAAGTTTGAATTATGAAATTGCATATGTCTCACAAGCACAAACGACAGCATGGTCTTATATTGGCACCGATGTAAAAAACAATCCCAGATGTTCGTCGAGTTTTGCACCACATTCGTCACCGTTATGTTTTTCATACGTCTTAGGTCATTCATGAAAAAAAATCATATATTTGGTAAATCTTACCTGACTTTCCGACGGTTGAAAGTATTCTGAATAGCCTTTTGAGAACTCTGAACTGGTCGTACCTACAAATGAGAAATCAAACACCAATAAACATGTTTGTCTTTTTTAGGTAAGCATGTTTACCGGTACTGTAAACTAACATGCAATGATACCTGTTCTTCTGTTGGCAAAAAAATAGAGAATGACATTCACTATACTTTTAATTGCATAAGGTATACCCTTTACTTTCGTTTTGGGTATGACTAGGTCGTTCAGTCGGTAACAGATTGATTATCTATTTTGTATTGAAAAAACACCCCTGTTCAGTGGGTTAAAAATAGATACCTTTAACCTTGAAATTGAAAGTAATCTATATACAAAAAGAATAACTTTTGGCTGCTATCCAACAGCCTTCTTCAGTCCTACTGGGAATTGTAAATTGTATTGATGGAAATAATGCAGATTCCATTACATATTTTATCATTTAAAAAAGATCATTTCGTTATTTTTTTTTGCAATAATGTGGAGAATAGCCTTTAAAAAAAATAAATATAAAACACCGTTATTTTTCTTAACTGGAATGAAAACTGAAAAGAAAACTCTTCTTTAACTGCGAAAATGTTCATAAAAAGATCCGCCATAAAAGGGTTTCTTTTCAAAAATGTTTTTGAAGATGTAGTCATGGCAGCGAAAACGTTTCTAATGCATAGTTATAGATTTTAGTACGGGCATCATTACATTTGAAATGACGGATTAATTGTTATTTCAAAACTTACACAGTTCCACTTCCTGACTAGTCGCACTTTTATTCGTCCGGAAGTTTGTTATCTCGCACACATATCGTCCAGCATCAGACTGCTGAACTGGTGATATTGTGAGTGACATGTCCTCATTGATTGTAAATCGGTTGTTGCATGAAGATATCGACTTGCCATTATGGTTCCACGTGCAGTCGTCTGCTCCATAAATCTTGCAGTCAAATGTTACTTTGGAGTGTATTTGAGCCACATATTTGTTTTTCAAGATGATTACCTCAGGTAAAACCTCTACAACCCAACAAAAACTCTAATAACATATATTTACCATCAAGTTAACAACGCCACAATACACAGATACCAGACACGGGTCTAAACTGTTTCCCAGTTTAGACCCGTGGCTTATTTTTAGTAGCTTGATTACATTTTGCTCTTTATGCCCAGAAATTGTATATATGTGGTTTGGGTTGGGAATCCCTTCCTAGCCAAACTAGAAATGTCGCCTATTGGCTAACTAATACCCCCGCATTCCGGCTGCTAATTGCGCCTGTAGGTGATAAAATAAACAAGTTAAAAAGTATGTACAAAGAGCAAGGGTCATGGAAAAGTCTATTTTCAGATGGCGTACCAATAGACCGATGGAAAAGACAAACACCGCTATGTAGCTTGTATCAATGCTACATATTCTTCAAGGTATGTGTATACAATATGCAATAATTAGCCATTTCAGTAACATAATGCATAATGACCTTTGATCTCATGACCTTATAAGTTTGTCACAATGTAGCCTGCATAATTGGCTATACTACTCTAATGTATCTGTGTATGCCATTTCCGATATAATTAGCTATTCTTGTAACGTAATTCATTCGTGAGTGATCTTTGAACTTTGACCCTACGATCTTGGGAGTTTGTCAATAGAGTAGCTTTCATAATGTCTACAACATTTAATGTATATGTGTATACAAAATACCTACCATATCCGAGGAAATTAGCCATGTCAGTAACGTAATGTACCGTTTACAGAAGTCAATGACCATAACTCTGGTAAATAATAAAGGAACATACTGGTGTCCAGGAAGACACAAGTTCATTTCAGGGATAACATGTGTGCACAGTTTCATCAAAACCCATGCATAAACCTGGGAGACTTAGGAGGTACAATATTTTGTCAGCAGACGGACGGACGTACGGACACATAGACGTCCAGCATACTCCACCTAACTTCGTTGCGGGTGGTATAAAATGTATATAAAGATAAAGGAGGGAAACCACAATTTAATTCAAGTTCAGACCGCAGAACTTTGTCCAGAGGGACTGACAGAATCCTTTGGGCAATTAAGGTGGTATGAACGCATCATACTCTTCATGCCCAAAAACTATATACATGGTTATATGATAGGGACCTCAAATGTTTGATCACGGAACTAAGCTTCCATGGGCGGGGCTGGATCTTAGCAACAATCCTAGATACATACGTGTCTATCTTCAGGTCAGAAAATTGCATATATGGTTAAAAGTTGGGGATCAAATTCGTTCCCACATCGGACCAAGGAACTAAGTACCCATTGAATAGGCACTGACCAATGGGAAATCTAAGGTTCAAAGGATGAGACAAGGAGACGAGTCTGATTCTTTGATGTACATCAAAACCTATCGAACCTATATCGGAAATTTTGCTAGCATCTAGTCTAGTCTAGTGATGTTGGGTATAGGTATATAATATAAGCAGGGGATTTCGACTATTTCCACATCTAGCCAAAATCGCTTTCTCAAAACAGAAAGGAAAAATATTTGGCCCCAACACTGTGCCAAAGGATGGACACACATTCCATATATACAATATTGTGTCCCTTTGGCCAAATGATGCTCTCTACAAAATATGTTTAAAAATCCCTCCATCTGTACGGAAAAAAGAGAGTGTTTTTTAAGGTTTATCTCTATTTAACATATTGGGCCATCACCCGTCCCTAGAGTGGTCACACCCTCCGTTTATACAATACTGGGTACTTTTGCGCGACAATGCTCTTGACTAAATAAAGTCAAAATAAATGCAGTCGTGCGGGGAATTTGAAAAAAAGGTTGACAGACGGACGACGGAAGGAATATGGACATCGCGCCGCGGAATACATGTAAGGTCATCGGCCCTTCAAACCAGATAAGCTTAAAGCTACAGGGTATTACTAAATATGTCGATTATTGATAATCGATGGGATGTGATTGAATAATTGCCCTTGTATTTATATAGAAAAAAAAACAAATATAGGGTTATGAATCATAGTTTTACCCAAAAGAACTGAGTTGTTTGGCCGATGTTGAGATGGGTACTTTATTCCTGATACTCTGCATTCGTAAGTCCCGGCATCCTCAGTGCAAACCTTGTCTATTTTCAGACTCGTGGAGGGCTCGGATATCACTGTGTGCCGTCCGCTTTCCAAGTTTATAGGCTTAGCGTTGTGCATCCAATAAATGGCAGTGGACAATTTCGGGTGTTTAACCACACATGTCAGTTTTATCGGCCTGCATACCGGAACCGTGTATATCGTTTTAGGATATCGGAGAATATTCCACACATCTGAAATCAGAGAGCAAAAGAAAATAATTTCCATTTTTTTTCAATTTGGAAGGTATAGATATTGACTTATATGATTTATTAAAAGGATGTTTCCTTAGTTCATTGTACGGTACAAGGTAGTCAACTCTGCTGGTAGCTATCTTTTTATTTTTATTATGTCACTTATAATTTTCAGTGGTATGAAGAAGTTCCTGCGAACATAAATGAAGTGGTTTTTTTCTCGTAAAATAACACCCTTAAAACCGATCCTAAGCTGGCGAAAAACTTCATAGGATTTAGAAAACAGAAGTGGAAAATAAGTCGGTTCTATGTGTACGGGATTGATCACGGCATCAGAAGCTGCTATGAGAGAGTTCTTACATCAGTCTGGTGTTCGTGTTACGTAGCTTCGGTACTTCAAGGAAAGGTGAAAGGGTACAGCATCCGCGCAGCTCAACATTGATGCTGACGAACACATCATTAAGGGTGACCACTTTTGGCCAAGGAGCATATGGATGAGCGAGTGGTTGCCACGGGATGTCTTTATGGAAAACCAACGTAGCCATGGACAGTTTTAATATAATGTGTTAGAACGCGGTAGGTATCATGTCTGGTGCCCCGTATCTAATCAAGTGGCTACAAAGGCATGATATCCACTTGTGTGGAATATCGGAACACTGGTTCAGAGAACACAATATTTCAGTTATTTTTAGTGTTATAGCTAAGCCAGTTTTTGAGGCTGATCCATTCAGATATAGATGTAATATTAGATGTGATGTAGCGCTCCTTTTTAAAAATAATCTACATAAGGTTCAAGCAATAGATATAAATAACCCAAGAATTGTGGGTACGGAAATCACTCTTTCCAATGATGTTACGTTTTTCTGTTTCTCTGTTTACTTGCCAGCGTCGTCCAGATCATTTGAAATCTTTAATGAGATTATTTGGACTGTCTGTACGTCATTAATTCAGAAAAGGGGAAAGTAATATTACTTGGTGATATGAATGTTAAAGTACTTGGCCCTAGGTTTAATTTTGTTGCTGATGACCAAACATTTGACCAGATGTAATATTCTCTTCGGTAAACGTACAAATCAACTGTGAAGGTCCTCTTTATACGTATACATCACATAATGATATAATTAGAGATTCCATGATTGACCACATTATTATTGAGTCATGTATGTCAGATTTGCTGAGAAACTGTTATATTCTGAATTATTGTGAATCTAATGTATCTGATCATAATCCAGTAATTTGCAGGTTGTCTATTTCATGTATTAAGCCTCGTGAATTGTTAGAAAGAGGCATTGGCTTTGTCAAGTATACTTGGAAAAAAGCTATCAGAAATAGAGAAATCAATTGATATTCTTTTATTCTGAACGACCAATTAGCACAAATAACGGTACCAGAAAAAAGATTACTGATGAAACTATTGAAAAGTTTCAACGTGACATTGTTTTGTGCATGATAAAGTCATCAAACTTATCATTAAGAGTTCTGAAATTTCGTAAGCATCTGAAACAGTATTGGAACAAAAATTTGTTATTAATTCATAGAGAAATGAGACTAAAACGAAACAGATGGATAAATGAGTCTAGCCCTAGGGATAGAGAAAATCGGTGTTATAAGGACTATAAAAAGTCAAAAGCCGAATTCAGACAGTCTTTAAGACAAGCGTTCAATCACTTTATGTCTGAACAATTTGAAGAAATAGACCAGTCATGTGAGCTAAATAAGAAATTGATGTTGCATTTTTTTAATAACAAAAAGATGAAATCAAGGAGCAGACAATCAGAATTGAAATACAAAGTTTCAACGTTCAGAGAACCTGAAGATATTATAGAAGTATGGGCAGAGCATTTTGAAAATACTTCAAAAGAATCTTCTGATGATATGTTTGATGACGATTTCAAAAACTTCATTTTGAAAAAGATCGGTGAGATTGAAAGTGGTGTAGGCGGAGAGAAAGATGCATTTTTAGAGAAAGTCTGTACTGAAGAATAATTGAGGAATATTTGTTGCAAACTTAAATCCGGTAAAGCAGGAGGATGGGATACTATTGTTTATGAACATCTATGAAGTGCTTACTAAATTGTTAAATCTTATTTTTGCTCATGAGTTTAAACCCTCTGACTGGAAAAGAGGGCAAATCATTACCTTATATCAAGGTAATAATAAACCCAGAGAGGATCCGAATAGCTACAGAGGTGTAGCTTTACTTTCAGTTATTTTGAAAGTATTCGAAATGATAATTGCTGATAGAATCAGTCCTGTTTTGAGCTCGGAAAATTTTCCAAATAAACAGCAAACAGCATACCAGAAAAAAACTGTGTAGCTTATGCACAGCATTTTCCTTACAAGAGTGCATTAAGTATAATTTGGAAAATAAGGAAAATGTCACTGTAGCATTTCTGGACAGTAACAAGGCTTTTGATACTGTTTGGCATGCTGGATTGTTGTACAAGTTGCATGAAATATGACTTAAATAAAAGACATGGTTAACCTTAAAATGAATATACACTGTTGTGAACAGTTGTATAATCGCTAATAACCATAAATCGAGGTTGGTTAATGTCCAAAGAGGTATCTTACAAGGAAGTGCATTGTCAGCGAAAATGTACTTAGTTTTTATTAATGATCTACTGAATCAAATAGAGAAGAGCGGTAAAGGTTGCACTGTAATTGGGAATAACTGTAAATGTTCCTACTCAAGCTGACGATATCACATTGATTGCTAATAGAGTCAGCGATGTTAGGTGTACGCTAGATATATGCGTAAAATATAGCAAGAAATGGAGATTTGTATTTTCTTCGAATAAGGCAAAAATAATGAAATTTCATTATACCAAAAGAAAACCATTAGTAAATAATACTTTGTATCTTGCTTTGGCCGATTTCATGGGGTGATGAATCGAGTTGGTCTTGGAACAAATTTAAAGCAGTTCATGTTGCATTTGTTTCAAGACCAACTCAATTCATCACCCCATGAAATCGACCACAGCAAGAATCAATCCTTATATTTCAATCGTGGTTTTTTCAATAATTTGAACTTGTGAAGTCCATTCTGATCGTTTGTCCCATGTTCTGGAGCTTGTGCAAGTCTACGTATAGACGTAATGTAAAAAATATAGTCCGTCATTGAAAGACCATCATGTAACATGCTGATGTACGTTGATAATCCAATCAAGCCAAATTATGTAGAAACAAAACACAAAACAATATTTTAAATGTCATATTTAAATTTTATTGATGAATTCATAAGATATCAAATTTTCTGATGCGTCATCGCGGAAGAATAATGTCTAAACGCGGTGCACAGGCTCAGCTGCGAGTCTACGGCAGCCAACCTTTTACTAGCTCGAAGTGGAGAGCCGCTAAATTTCGAGATTCTACATCTTCTGGAATGTGAAGCTGCAGTAATTGAATGTCGAATTAGACAGGAAACCAGACGTGGCTTGAACGGATGAAACATGTGATATGACATTTGACAGTTCGACTGTATTTCATATAAGACGGGACCACATGGATACACATATGCTATAACTGATATGGGTCACAGCATATATAAACATACATTTATATGTTTGTTTATGTGTGCCGTGACCCATATAAGTTATAGCATGATATGTGTATTTCAGACATTTGTACCGAACCCCTGTGGATCTACTTACACAAGGCAGAATGGGTACCTACAGGTAGGATTTCTAGGGCAGTTTATGACTTGTCACTACCGCTAGCAATCGTGAGCTGATAATATTTTGCTGATTTATCGTTTTTGGCTGTTTGAAAAATTTCTAGTGTTGCTTCAATAAAATGTGAAACCTTTGTTTAAACATTCAAAAGTTATCTCCCTTCGCAAAATTAAACGCACAGGCAATGTTAATCTGGTCAAACTCATGGGCAAATGAAACGGGTTATATTTGGTAGTTGCATTGAGTCCAACTAGGAATTAAAATATACGTTGATGATATTACTCATGTTGGTGTTGCATTAAATTCGAAATTAAATTATTTCAATCGCACCTCTAGAGCATGCTGTAAGATAAAAATTGGTACTATGAGATTCATACGGAACGGTATACATCCAAGGGCTTTAAACCCAATCCCATCATGTTAATTAATTAAACATACGGTATATGCTTCGGCACTGTATTGTTGCGAACTTTGGTAGTTATCACGAACAGAAATTCTTATATTAGAGCGGGCTCACAATTTTGTAATCAAATCTATACAATGATTTGAAAGAAGAACTCGTACCGATATGTGCCGTGGTCTAATAGGATGGTCATTCATAGAAAGTCTTCTTGACGTCAAGAAATTACTATTTTTTGGAAGGCTATGTAGAACGGGAAGGAATACATTATCATTTAAGATTTTTTTGAATCGATTGATTGCAGCAGTTCTGTTGATGGATACAATTTTTTGATTTAAAAGCAGAGTTTCTGTCCAGATTTATTAAGAATAATTCAGTATAGTATAGTCTGTAAAAACGTGTGCATGAATTTATAGATAATTGTAATTTTCATGATAAGAGAAACTGGAAAACTATTGTGAAAGTTTCTGTTTCAACCAAACAGGAAAATGATTTGAGGGAACGTACCCCAATTTTATTTAACTTATTTATTGAAATATCCTTTGGTTATAATTACTGGGATGAATATTCCAAGAACTTATGATACGTATAGAACATTTTGGATAAACCATTTAATCTGTAATATTTCAGATTCCAAATGAAGAAGATCATTATTGAAAGTGTATATGTAGTCGGTATGCACCATTGGGGAGGAAATTAAAGATCAGAGAAGCCTACTTCATTAGTCATGAGCCTAATAGTACTAATAGTACTACAGATGGATATGCTGTTGCTGTGTATACAGACGCAGGGGGACGCGATTCCAGAGGGCTTATCTTCGACGGGAGAATGCTAATTTCGTTTTTTTGCTATTTAAGGAAAGTGTAATTCACGGGCATTTTTACTTAAAACTGAAAGCTAGCCCCGATAAGCTTAACAGGAGAGCTGGCCCTCAGCAAAGATGCAATATTGGTTTCCGTTGTGAGGAAGAGGATGTTGATAGGATAAGGAACATTTGTAAATGCAAAGTTTTGTAAGTCAGACCAAGAAACTAAAATATTACCTTTTGTGACGTCATCAAGTTAATGACGTCACAATGGATACAATAGGTATAGTCACCAAGATGGCGGAATTTTAGACTTCAAGAATGAAACAAATGGCATTCATTTCAGCTCTGTATGCCATCCCTCACTTGTTAAGTATACCTTATTATGCCATTATAATTATAATTCCTTTCTTCCTTTCTACGAGCTGATTATAGTGAAATACATCCTGTGAAAATCCAATGGAACGTATTTCACAGCAAAAGCTTCAATAAATAATTTCAACCAATCAGTTACATTCTTTTAATGTGTGTGTCACTTGACTGACCCCCCCCCCCCCCCCCAATGCAATACCGAAGTGTCAACGAAACCATAATCCGAACTCAAAATCGATACAACTAGGGCAAAATATGAACTAAGGAAAGATGTTCATGGAGACCCTTAAAAAAGTACAAGGATAAGACCAGGTGTTCAGGAAAGGTAAGCGTCTTCTGCTTCATCGGCAACACCGGCCATGTAAACCTAGGTCAAATCCAAGTAATGTAACGTCCTATGGACTATGTTTGGTGACTTAATATCAAATTTGACATCCCCGTAATTGTCGTGACCTAATGAATGTTCAAGTTATGTTTCTAAGGTTAATTTTAATACAATTGAACGTTGGCATTAGACAGTAGTAATAACATGTGTACGCTAATGAACACAATTTCAGGGACATGTAAGTTATCAATCTTATAAACGTCACTGACAAGCTATTTGTTGTTAAGCTTCCCGTCATTTCAGGTTTAAAATAAAATATAGCTGGTTGTTTAAATTCAATTATAAGCTACTTTTACCGGAGACGTATAATACGTCTCTGCTTCTACTCTTCATTTTTCATGTACTCTATACTTTGTGAGCATGTGTGTGTGTACGGTGTGTGTGTACACATTTTTCTCGATAATAGTGAATACACGGATACTTCAGGAATGCATGTACAGGTAAGTTTTTTCATTAATTTCATTTTTCTTTGAAATATTTTAACGCTGTTGACATAACGTTCAGAAACGAAAGTTAAAAAACTGTTCTCTGGTGATGGTAATTTTAAAGTACTGTGTTTAACCAGACTCTTGAATTACAAGTGATCAAGCGTCTGGTTGAACGAAACTACGTGGCTATTGACACTCGGGGCATCTTATCAGGAAAGGGGTTACCGGGTGTAAGGTTCCAGATTTACACATCAATTTATACGTTGCTTTGTACCTTTGTAATAAGAAGTTTACATACATTTTATTCTGTAATTTCTTGTACATTACAAAATAATTCCAGCTTAATACTATAATTATTTCATTCAACTTTATTTCATCGACGCATTTGGGTCGATTAAATGCAGTTAAATTACCGGATTACGACTTATAAATATTAAAAATGTAATTAGATGATTAATAAATAATTACAAACATAACAATTTAATAATACATGCATTATTGTATTAATTTGTGGATTCAACCGTTGATTTTGCTCCGTTTCTTCTTCTTATTATTATTCTTATTTCTTCCACTTTCTTCCGCCGACGAGGTTTCCAACATTTTACTCGAAAACCGTAGGGCGGAATTCAACGAAACTTTACATGAGTGTTCGTGTATGACAGGCGGTGCGCAAGAGTATTTTTGTTTTTCGATCGGTCAACCGACTGGTCAGTCGGATGGCGGCCTCTGATTGGTCGAAATTAAGATATTGTTCGATTTTGATGAAATTTGGTATATAGTGATATTAGGTAACTGTGCATTCAACCGCATATGTTTCGTTGCCATTGCAACCATATACCAACCACACGAAGGCTTCCGATTGGTCGAAAATTAGATATTGTTCGATTTTTATTAAAATTGGTATGTAGGGAAAATTTGTATATAGGGGTATTAGGGGACTGCAAATTCAATCGCATACGTTTCGTTGCCATAGCAACCACACAGGGGATTATGTTTGGTTGCAATTTAGAAATTGCGCAATCTCACTCAAATTTAGTATGTACATTGTAGGTGTACTATGGCAATGCGGTCCTTTTCTGATGCAGCTTTTCGACTATGGGGGCAGTTTGGGGGACATCTGTAATGGTCCCCCATTACAATTAGTACTTGTTATTATTATTCTTTCTTCTTCTTCCGCTTTTCGCCGTAAAGGTTTCCGACACTTTTCTCAGAAACTATCAGTCGGATCTTCACCAAACTTTGAGGGATTATTACTGATAGCCTCTAGATGTGCAAACATTTTTTTGTTTTTCCGATTACCATCCAGAACGGCCGCCACAGCCTCTGATTGGCTAAACATTTTGAGCCTTAACTTTTGTTATATTTGGCGCATCAAAATAAAAGTTTGAGGAAAGTATCGGTATAGGACGCGCTCTAAAGTCGAATAAACAAAATTGACATTGTCAACAAGATGGCCACCATGAACTTTTGAAAATTTTGGGAATTTAAAATTTCTAAAGGTGTTGCTAAAGATAGCCAATGTCATTATCCTATTTCACATGTTTTATAGATATTTTTCAATGCATTCTTAATTTGGCATGAAGGTGTATGATGGTACCGCGAACTCAACCATGACATCCGTTTTCTAATTAAACAAAATGGCTGCTATATACTGAATACTGATTGGTCGAGACTCCGTTATTGTTCGATTTCGTTCAAATTTAGTATGTTTGTGTAATATGGCACTGCAAACTCAACTGCGACATTTGTTTTCTAATTTGATAAAATGGCAACCATATACTGGCTTCTGATTGGTCGAAATTTTGAAATTGTTCGATTTTTGTGAAAATTGGTTTACAAGGGTATTAGGGGACTGTGAATTCAATCGCATAGGTGATGTTGCCATATCAACCACACAGAGGCTTCTGGTTGGTCGAAATTTAGATAGTGTTCCGTTTTGATGACAATCGATATATAGGGGTATTAAAGGACTGCAAATTCAATCGCAAACCTTCGTTGCCATAGCAACCATATGGAGGCTTCTAATTTGTCGCAATTTAGAAATCGTTCGATTTTACTCAATTTTAGTATGTAGGTTTATAAAGGCATTGCGATCATTTTCTGATGCATCTTTGCGACTATAGGGTAGATATTGTTCAATTTTGATTTAAAAATGGTATATAGGGGAATTCGGGGGCAGCGAATTCAACCGCATAGGTTTCGTTGTCATAGCAACCTTATATCAACCACACGGAGGCTTCTGATTGGTCGAAATATAGAAAGTGTTTGATTTTTATAAAAATTGGTATATATGGGTATTAGGGGACTGCAAATTAACCGCATAGGTTTCGTTGCCATAGTGACTATATAGCAACCATACAGAAGCTTCGGATTGGTCGAAATTTACAAATTGTTTGATTTTTATGAAAATTCGTATATTGGGGTATTAGGGGACTGCAAATTCAACTGCATAGGTTTCGTTGCCACACCAACAACATGGGGCCTTAAGATTGGTCGAAATTCAGATATTGTTCGATTTCACTCAAAGAGCTATGGCGGAAACCTGCCCATATTTCCCTAAGTCGGCATTTATGAAAACGGAAAAAAATGTTAATGATTAAATAATTTCTTGCAGCGAAAATGCATAGAATGGATATAAAACCAATTGAGTATGAGTTTTTGAACTGCTTAGATATGAGGTATTGTTAATATGATACTGCAAATATAGCCATATTCACTATATCTGAAAGTGATGGGGTTTCCCAGACATAAAACAATACTTTCAACACTTTCCCATCCGAGGACCAACTTTTGAATATGCTTTTTTATTCCGTGATATGCAAAAACAAATCGTATTCCGGAAAAGTGGTCCTCCTTTGGGAAAGTGCTCAAAATAATGAAAAACAGGGTTGAGAGAGTTTCTCAAAATGCGACAGGTGTTTCTTAGGTTAAAAGATTCGTATTCCCTTCTTCGTCTGTGAGCGAAGTGGCCGAATGAGTAACGCAGTTAGCGTGTGACCAGACGAAGTAAACGGTGCAAATTCGATTCCACGGTCCGGTTCCTTTTTTTTTTTTTTTTTTTTAAATTTACTGTGATCTTTTTCCTTAATAAAGTCATAAAATATTTTTTTAAATCAATGGTACATTTTATTTTTGATTTAATAACAAACCTATTGATTTATCTTCTTTAGAATCATGTCAACAAATCACTGTACACGTGTACAGTACAGCTACACTTTGTAAACGTCATTTTAAAAGATATTTATGAATTGTTTAACCCTCCAATTGGCACTTGTAATTTTATCTATTATTCAAACACAAACAAATGATGGTAAAATACAAAAAGTGTGGGATTGTTCAGTCAGAATGAAAAAGGCCAAGCAAAAAATATGAAGTGTTATCATCGCAAATATATTACCACAAATACGGGAAAATTCATTGTTGAGGACAGTCTCATTTGTTTGAAATGCAGGAATTAAAGACTGCAACACAAAGTAAGTATCGCAATACACGTGTAAGACATGATATTCGAAAATTATATTTATCACTTTGCAATTTATAGGTGCAGGAAAAACAAAATCAAGATGTGTGTTTTGTAAGAAAGCAGGTACATGTAACGGCATGACACAAGCAGTAGTAATGAAAACTTAATCCTTTCAAAACTCATAGAAATTCATAGAACTATCACGAAATAAGCATTTTGTTGAGTCTTTATCGTGAAACGCATGTATCAATAGCCATGGCCTTGAATTAGGCTGTTTACATTAATCTATTCTTAGACACAGGATTCCGATAGAGCTACCTGTATAAAAATACCTGAGGACGCGTCATAACACGTTCGCACGCGCGCACTAGCGGTCTCAGGTTTGAGCAACCCGGCATAGCTCTTTAGTATGAAGGTGTTTTATCCCATTGTGATCCTTTTCTGATTTATCTTTGCGACTTTGGGGGCAGTTTGGGGGAGTTCTGTAATGGTCCCCCATTACACTAAGTACTTGTTATGTTGGATTTATTTATCATACCCCGAGCATGACGTGACCGGTTCATATCGCAAGCCAAGTAATATACAACATGGCAGCGCATTACTTTCGCGTTGCTGGAATGAGACATTTCTTTTGAAATAATTCAGTGCAAACTTTCTCTTTTTTGGAGGGAGACTCCCAATTTCGACCCCCCCCTCCCTGGAAATTTCAAAAAGTTGGCAAGTATGTGTATATACAACAATTTGTATTTGTGATTTGACGCAACTATGCTGGTGACAGATCTGTAATAGGAGAAGACAAATGCACGTCTAACCGAATTCGAACCTGGGACCCTCCGAACTCGAGACAGAAGTTCTAGCAATTGAACTACCTGGTCACTGACAGGTAGTCTTCATCTCCAAGGACAACTATTTCACATCAACCCAGATTAGGATATTTCTTTGTCAAGCATTAACCCAGTGCTTGAAGCAAGTGTGGGAAAAAAAATAAAAAAGAAGGAAGAGAAATGCACGGCCAGACCAGGGTTTGAACCCAGGACCCTCTGACCTTTGGACAGACACTCTACACATTGAGCTACCTCGTTGCTGTTGATGTACCTAGTCCAGTCCGCTAAAAATCTTAAGTATGATGACATTAATGACTATTTCCCCTAGAAAAGAGGGTGCACTCAATCAGCTGACATCTGAGAAGATTGAAACAGACTTCTCTTCATGGCAAAATCAAGGGTTTTAGGTTCATCAGAAGGTTAACAGACATTAAGACCTATTCACTCTCTCCTTGCCCTTCCATTTTAGTTTTTCTCCTACAAGTTAGCCCAATTTCCATCAGCTACCCTGTTAGCCCTTTAAATGTAGGCCCTATCCATTTATTTGTATCATATTGCCTCCTAAACATGAATCCTCTACCTAATAGCCACATTCCCATTAGCCACCACCTAATATATGAACCCTTGTACCCATTATCCTCCTACTTTTTAGTCCCTTTTATTACTCATTAATGTTCTTACTGATAAGTTGTTAACCCCTCCTTCCCCAGCATTAACAACCTATACCAATGTGCCTCCTACATTCCACCCCCACCCTCCATTTGTTAGCCACCTAAAATGTGTTTTTTACCCAACCCATACAGGTTCAGGGGAAGAACAGGCCTGCTGTATCCCACTGCGTGATCGTAAGAGGCGAGGTATGTGCCCTCCCTACCCTGGCCCCTATCCTGCAGAGTTGGAATGGTTTCTTTTTTGTCCTCTGTACATGTTTACGGTAAATTAAAGAAACCAAGAATATTTTAAATTATACAGGTGTACCTGCAGTATCCCACTGCAGATGTATCGTAAACGGTGACTTATGTAGGGCACCCTGCACCCTACTATCTCTTTGTGGCGGTGTCTCCCTAGGCACCTGTCATCTTATGACCCTGGCTGTTGAAAGGTCATTAAACCCTAAACAAACATATACTCCTTATCTACCTACACATAGGCCTTTGAACCTTTAATCCAATAAACCTTAACATTTGACCATAACGATGGGCTTCCTACAAATGTACCTGTTAGCATCTATCTGTTTACCCCTAATTTTAACCCCTACCTGAAACCGCTTCAATATTGGCCCTGCTACTTCTAGCCCCCTAACAATATGCTTTTTAGTAATTACCCCCTACATGTTGACCCTGGCTCATACAAATGAGCCCTCTAACTCCCTAGTTGTTGTTGTTCTTAGCTATTAGCCATTGTTGCCCCAACAATTAGCCCTCTACCTTATTACCCAATACTTAATGCCCCCTCCTAGTTGTAGCCCCCTACCTGTAAGCCCCTGCACTTTTTGACCCCTGTAACTATTAGCCCCCTAAACCAAAAAACCCAATCCTATTCTGACAGCTCCGCAATAGCCCCTGAACCCATTGGCCCTCCTATGTTTTAGACCCCTGTCCATAATGTTTCTCACCACTGCTGACCCCCCTAAGGTTTACCACCCACAGCAATGAGCCTCCTCTCCATTACCTCTTACCTGTTAGCCCTTACTTTGTAGCCTCCTATTTGTAGCCTCCTACCTGTAAACCCCTAACCATTACTGCCTCACATTAACACTCATATTGAGGTGCTTCCTACCCGTTATCCCTCTAGCTAGTAGCCCACTTCCTGATAACTCCTAATTGTTGCCCCCTAACCGTTAGCTGCATCCTCCTTCTTGTTATCCCCCTCTTAGTTGTAGCCTCTACATGTAAGCCCCTTATTTGTCGACCCCTGTAACTATTAGCCCCCTAACCTAATAACCAGATTCCTATTCTGACAGCTCCGCAATAGCCCTTTGACCAATTTGGCCCTTCTATGTTTTAGTCCCCTGCCCATTTTCTTTCTCACCCTGCCCCCCCCGCAAGATTTAACACCCACAGCAATGAGCTTCTTCTCCCATACCTGTTATCTCTTACTCTATGCCAATTAAATGTTTGCCCCCCTTTTTGTTTGCCCCTATGCATAAGCTTCCTGCTATTGTCCTCATTCCTTGTGGTTTCAGCAGTGCTTGTGTTATTGTCGTCATGTGGTGGTGTGATTCCTGGTGTTGCATCTCTTCTAGCATTCGTGTGCTCCTACCAGTGGTGGTGTCCCTTCTGGAAATGGTGTCAGATCCTTCCAGGTGTTTTTGTCCTTCCTAGCGTTTGTGTCAATCCTGGCATTGGAATCCCTTAGTTTTGGTGTTGGTGTCGTCCATCCTGCTGTTGTCTTCATTCTTTGTGGTTTTGTCAGTACTTGTTGTAATGTTCTTCCATGTGGTGGTGTTGTTCCTTGTTGATGCATCGCTCCTAGCATAGTGTCCTTGCCAGAAGAGTTGTTATTGAGGTGTCATTTGAGGTGGTGGGGTCCCACAACAGGACTGAAAATAGCAGTAGAAGGGACCCCACCACCTCAAATGACAAACCACTAGTACGGACAACACCATCAGGAAGGATGTCATCACCAGGATTGATACAGTATAACCCCACCATAAGATATTCCACCATTACCAGGAGCATCAACAGTGGCATCCCTCCTGATGACTTGACTTTACCCAATGTCAAGGTCAAAAATGTGATTGTCCGTCCGTCATCCGGCGTCAATATTATACTTGAAACAACTTCTTCCTAATATTCTTAATAACCAAAAGGCCTAGGGTGATGATATTTGGCCAGAAGTAAACTGGGACGAAGGGCTACCAATTTGTTCAAATAAATGACCCTCACCCATATCCAAGGTCACAGGGGTAAAATATGTTAAAATAGTTCAACGACTTCTGAATAACCAAAATTCCCTGGGTGATGATATTTGGACAGTAGCATGCTGAGAAGAAGGGCTACAAAGTTTGTTAAAATGAATGACCTTCACTTGTATTCAAGGACACAGTGGTCAATTGTCTAAAAAATACCTTTAAGCGACTTCTTCTGAATAACCATTAGCTCCAGGATTATTTCTGGCCGGTAGCATACTAAGATGAAACGCTACCAACTTTGTTCAAATAAATGACCTTGAATATAATTAAAGTTCACAAGGGTCAAATATGTTTAAAAAATTTAAATGACTTCGTCTGAATAACCAAATGCCCATGGTGATGATATTTGGCCGGAAGCATGCTAGGATAAAGGGCTACATCCTTTGTTAAAAAGAATTACCTTGACCTATATTAAAAGTCACAGGGATCAAATATGTTTAAAATCATTAAACGACCTCTTCTGAATAACCAAAAGGCCCAGTTTGATGACATCTGGTCCTTGGGTCTGGCCACAACCCTAGGGACCTTTTTTCTGAGTCACACCTGGAAACCGTTGAGATCCCCACCTCATAACCATAAATGATATGCTACAAGGATTGGTCTTAGGGTCTGGCCCATTTCCTTGGATCTTATTTGGAGAATATTTTGCCATGATTGCTTAGATTTCCAGGTGAGCGATACATGCCCTCTTGGCCTCTTGTAATAGTTATGTATTTATAGAATGTTGCTAAAATGTGGAGCCTTCCTACTTATCATTCCTGTATCATTATAACTCAACACTATGAGAAAGCCATAAGAATTATAAGGAGAACTAAAACTTGATGCTTCATCCCAGATCTTTAACATGAAGTGCAGAAGGCCTGTATCTCTCACGTGGTTCTTCAGTCAGAATCCAGAATTTATCCGTTGAGCCTTGAACATCAATAACCGTAGAAGTCACAAAATGTGACAGCAATATTCAGCTAAGCAGAGCAATTGTATCCTTAAGGATTAAGTCCTAGAAGCAAACGTTATTAACAATAAATTCTAATAAAAGGAAGAGATACATTACTTCAACGAATTACCTACAAACATATTATGACCCATTTTATTTTTTTGTGGAAACAGGAAAATCAGTAAATTTGATGGAGTATGCTCCTTGAAAAGGTCACTGAGACTGAAATAAAGTGGGACCTCACTGTAATCTAGACCTTGGGTGTACAGACTCAAAGTGGTAAAATTAAACTTTAAGTTATCTTCAGTAAGTCAGAAATTTTATGACCCAGACAATGTATTTGAACTTGGGCTACAGGCCCAATTATGGTTTGTGACACACTGTCTTGCCATCCTACATTTAATTCTAAAATTTCATTTATTATAGTGATCTTCCGTTATTCAGAAATGACGGCCAAGCCAATGAATTTGATCGTTGACCTCACCTGGACTTTGACCTTGGGCATATAAACCAATTGTGTTTGCCACACTCTGCCTTGCCATCCTACATAGTCCCTAAAGTTATTACCCCCTACAACGAATTTAACTTTGGACTTGAATATAACTTTGACCTTGGGGATATGGACCCAATAAGTGTTTGTAGTACTCTGTTTTGCCATTCTACATACATGGCCTGTATTTCCTACATTTATTCCTTTATTTTCATGAGTTACTTTTAGTCAAAACTTTTGGCCCAGACAGTGAATTTGACCTTTGAAATCATTGTGACAATGACATTGGATATACTGACCCTAGAGTAGTATGCAACGCATCGCCTTATTATCCTACTTGTTTTCCTTAATTTTGTCAACATATCTTCAGAGGTTCAAACATTATGGCTCAGATTATTAATTTGACCTATGACCTAAATGTGACCATGACCTTGACTGTATTGACCCTAGAGTAGTCCCTATTCACCGCTTTACCATCCTACATATGTTCCTTACATTTTATAACGATATCTTCAATGGTCAAAATGTATGACTCTGACAACAAATCTGACCTTTGACCTCAATGTGACCTTGACCTAGGATGGAATGACAAACAGATGGATAGCAGCTATGTACTCCCCGATATGTTTTCATGGAGCATAAAGAAACAAGAGTCTTGTATTGTTCACCTTGATATTTCAACAATTAAGGCAATATTTTCTCATTCAAAGTAATATTGCTAATGTATCCCTAATTTGTTTTCATTCTTTCTGGTATCAAGGATATTACAAAGCAAATCTGGTTGTAATTAGTATATGTAAGTGTTTATGATTATAGAGTTGCCATTGGTATTTCAGCCATTTCCATCAGCATGTTATGAACCTTTGATTAAGTCATGAACAGAAGTATACCTGTATTCATCTGTTCATACAATACAATTGCATATATGGTGATTAGGTACGCATCTTAACTCTTTCCATGTAATGATCAAGGGAAGGAATCCCTTCGGAGGGATTCAGAGAGCCAGACCCTAGACCAATATATAAAGAATGATTGATTTGTCTCTTATGCATGTATGGGTATAGGGTAGGAATCTCGACTAGTTTCATGTTCTACCTTCGGTTATCTGGAATATGCTGAAAATTAATAAAAAAACTACTTTTATCCAATTAAAATTTATTTTTCAATCAGCGCACTGTTTTAAGGTCATATTGTCATAGAAGATAAACAAGTATCTTCCTAAGGACAAAATTGACAATTTGCAGATTTTGTTTGAAGATATCCTGTATCAGATTATTTTGATCCTGATGAAAATTGACTATTTTCCACCTTAATAATTGGGAAATTGAGAAAATTAAGAAAAATCAACATTAAGTGCAAATGCAGTATTTAAGTGAAATAAGTGTTAAGTTTGAAGATATATCAGAATATTTTGTTTCTAGGGAAATTTGACTATTTTCCACCTTAGGAACGGGGAAAATGATGAAATTTGAGAAAAATAAACATTTTACCAAAATACACTTATTTTCTTTAAGTGCAAATTTGCAGCATTGCACTGTTTTAAAGTCATACAAAGTCAGAGAAGGTAACTATGTAACTTTCAGAGAAAAAAAATGAAAAATTGTGGTTATTGTAAAAAAATATTTTTTTTAGGTATTAGGCTGTATAATGCGACTTGTATTAATTGATAAAAATGAAAATTTCGTGATATCAACTAGTTTCAGACTAAATGTTTGTCCGTTTACTGGAATTAGTGCTGAAGTTGAAAATATTTAAGAATGTTTTGTTCCTGGAGGAATTTGATTATTTTTCACCTGTAGAGAAAATGTGGAAATTTGAGAAACATCAACAGCAGATTTATACCATTACTGTGTTTTTTGTCATAAAAGATGATAAAAATGGAATATTTTGGGGGGAATTTAAAAAAAAATGAGTGTTTTATAAAATAATACTTGTTATTTTTCAGTTTAGATTTTGATATTGCCACTTGCCATACTTGTTAAAACTTGAAATGCTGACATTTCAACATATCAAACTTTTTTTATGTAGAATAAGTGTTAAATTTGAAGATACCTTTAAATCTTTCGTTCCTGGGAGAATTTGAATATTTGTCCACCCTGGAAATATTGGTTGAAATGTTGATTTGAGGATAATCAATATTTCAAAATATACGTTTTCTCAAAAATGACATGTTTGTAGTATCCCTTTGCTTTATTGTCATAGAAAGTCATAAGGATGATTGAAAAAGAAGTTGCTGGGGAGATATTTGAAAATTGAGTTTTTTGTACAATTTCAGGTTTTATGAGGTATTATGATATAACCACCTGCCATTCTTGATACAATTTGAAATCCTGACATTTTAACTGATTTCAGACTAAATATTTGACTGCAAAGTAGTGTATGTGTTAAAATGGAAGATACATCAGAATATTTTGTTCCCGTGGGAATTTGACTATTTTCCATCCAAGAAAATACAGTAAATGCTGAAAATTCAGAAAAATCAATATTTTTCCAAATACGCTTTTTTTTTCTCTCCAATAAAGTGAAGATTAACACTATTGCACCTCTTGATTGACATTCAATGTCATAGAAGATTACTTAATCCTTCCTGAGAAGAAATTTGAAGTTTTTGTAAAGTTACAGGATTTTGTTTTAATATTATCTGGTATATTGCCGTTTGTTTTACTTGATAAAACTTTTAATTGTGACATCTCAGACTTAATATTTGGTTGTTAATTAGGATTATTTTGAAATTTGAAGATATATCTGAATAACTTCTTGTTTCTTGTTTGTAATTGCCTTTTTCTACCTTAGGAATGGGGTAAACGCTGAAATGTGAGAGCAGAATTATCATATCGTTTTATGATTGGACATAATGAGTCATCAAAAGTTACAAAAGTAATTTTCTGAGGAGTATTTGGAAATTTAAATTATTAAAAAGTCTGAGTTTTTTTTGCATCTGATGCAAATAACTTGAAATCCTGAGAATTTAGCTGATTTCAGACAGAATATTTATCTGTTCAGTGTGTTTAGTATGTATGGAATTTCAGACAAATCATTTTTTTTCGAAAAGATTTTCAATTCTATTGTCATTCAAAATCATAGAAGATAACCAAACTAACTTTCTAGGAAAAGTTTTTTTTTTTTGTAAAACTGGTGTGTGTGTGTGTTTTCTCTTTGTATTAGCTGGCATATTGTCACTTGCCATACTTGATAAAATCACTACATTTCAATTAGTTTCAGACTAAATATTTGGTCATTATGTAAGGTGAGTTGAAATTTGAAGATATATATCTGAATAATTTAATCTTGCTTGTAACAAGCATTTCCATTGGCTTAAAAAATTATGTTATCAGCCCATAACGAAAAAAAATGACGTCGCCATTTGTAACGTCGCTTTTGATTGGTTGATACAGCAGCGCAATAATTTCTGAGAGAAAAGAGTCCATCAATAAAAGTGGATTTCCACAGGGATTCTGTATAGTAGATTAAATTATAAGGATTAACTTGAATATATTTTTCATGTTATGGAGCTATAACACAAAAAAGCGGAATGTACTCTCATCATAAACCGCTTCGCAGTTTATTTAGAGTACACTCCGTTTTTTTGTGTTATAGCTCCATAACATGAAAAATATATTCCAGTTAATCTTTAAATAATTTGTTTCTGAAGAAATTTGACAATTTTCACCTTAGAAAATTGGGAAAAATGTGTAATTTTTTAAAGAAAATCAATATTTTTCCAGAATACTTCTTCTTTCTCTAAAACATTGAAAATTTACATTATTCGCTGTCCAATACTGCTACAAAATCATTGGAAGGACTTTTAAAGACACAATTGATTTTGATTTATATTTATATACTGTAGTATATTATCACGGATCTAAGTTCAGCTATAATGTTCTGATACAAAAAAACATGCTCATCGTTTACCTGCATGAAGCTGTAACTTTCAATATTTTTCTGTAACATTGCTTCTTATAAAAGCAAACAAATGCACAACGATATCTCGGGAAAACTCGAACATGACAACAACATTAAGTTACGTCAACGTAGTTTTCCATGTGATGTTTACTTTACGATACTGCAAATTTCAAAACAAATACTGAACTATATCACTTTTACAAATGATTTTTCAACTTAGATTTAAATGATACAATGACAACCCGACAATACAATAGAAATGCCGTTTTCAAACATTCTGGTATCCTAACAACCATGCATCCTCTTACTCAGCCATATGGAACACCTAGCAATTACGAATTATAATTTGTAATAATAAGTAACTAAACACGTTTTCTTTAGTGTATATACTGATACACATTGTTAGATTAAGTCAATAATCCATTCATTTAGTTTAGTAGTTGACCATAGCTAACACTTATCTTTCTTAGTCCTATTCGGATATGCACAACCGTCTACGCACAATTACTATCGCCACATGAAAACTTTCTGGAATCCGCCACCGGCCTACCTGTTTCTGCTTATTGCCTGAGTGGCAATAGACACTCAGAAAAGGGCCCCATTTTTAGCTCACCTGGGCCGAAGGGCCAAGTGAGCTTATGGCATACCGCAGCGTCCGTCGTCCGTCGTCTGTCGTCCGTCAACTTTTACATTTTAATCTTCTTCTTCAAAACTACTGGGCCAAGTTTGACCAAACTTGACATGGAATATCACTAAGACATAGGAATCTCAATTTATGAAATTTATGGGGCTGCGCCCACAGGGGCCTGAGGGGCGAGGCTAAATAGGTAAAAAATGGAGTCATCTTTAAAAAACTTCTTCTCTACTCCTACAAGTAGTATAGAGTAATCTTTTGAATTTATAAAATGTATGTCCCTGGGGTCAGGGTGGTATGGTGTGGTCAATATTTTATATTATGGATCGTTGTATCTTTGAAACAGTTGAGATACCCACCCTATAACCATATATAGCATTACTGGGCATCAAGAGAATTAAACCCAACCATGATGTAAAAATAGGCCATGGGGTCTTTCTCCACCCTAGGGACTTAGTGTCTGGTTTATATCTTTGCAACTGTTGAGATCCCCACCCGATAACTATATATAGCATTGCTGGTCATCAAGAGATAAACACAAGCATGATGTAAAAATAGGCCCTGGGGTCTTTCCCCATCTATAGGGACTTAGTTTCTGGTATATATCTTTGAAACAGTTGAGAACCCGCCCCCTTAACCATATATAGCATCACTGGGCATCAAGAGATAAACCCAATCATGATGTAAAAAATAGGCCATGGGGTCTTTCTCCACCCCTAGGGACTTTGTTTCTGGTTTATATCTTTGCAAGAGTTAAGATCCCCACCGGATAACTATATAAAGCTTTATTGGGCATCAAGAGATAAACACAAGCATGATATAAAAATAGACCCTGGGGTCTTTCCTCATCCATAGGGACTTAGTTTCTGGGTTATATCTTTGAAACAGTTGAGAGCCCCACCCCATAACCATATATACAATTGCTGAATATAAAGAAATGAATGCACATACCCTTCGATGATTGCTTTGGGGTCTGACCCACCCTTGGAGACTTAACCCCTGGATCATAATGGTTATGATCCCCACCCCAAAACTACAAATACAAATGCTGGGCATAAAAGTTGAGATCCCCTCCCAATAACCGTACAAAAGCATTTATTTTCTAAACTTCTGATACTAATAATGATATACAAAGACATGGGTGATCATTAGACTATGACAAGTGCATGTATTTTACGAGTTGATCTTGTTCTATTTCACTTTATAACCAACCTATGGTATAAGGCTATATATATATATATGTAAGAGTATTATCACTCGTTTAATGTTGGATAAGCCAATATATGCACTCTGGCTTGGCTCTCAACAGAAGCCCCCTCACTGGCTTATCAAATACCAATTGGTGTGATTTATTCATTACATAATACTGTGAAAAGCATGCCTAGCAGATTTTACTACTAGGTATTATTTGATTGTTACCTGATATTTAATTGCATGCAAGTGTACATGTAGTCTCTCGGTTCTTTAGGACTTTGATTTTATATCATATCACTAATGGAAATAATTGAAAACTTACTGACTGTTATTGCTTGACTCTTCAAGAATTGTCCGTTAGGACGTACTTCACAGAAATACTCTCCTCCGTCGGATTCGGCAACACACTTTATTTTGAGTGAAAGTTCATTGTTGATCCATTTAACTTCGTAGTTGGAATCATTGTTGCATTGGGAATATGTCTGGTTGCCATGAATCCATTTAACAGTTCCAGTGATAGAATTACATTTACATTTCAAAGTAACAGACATCCGTTCATTTACATCATAAGTTGTTTCCTCGTTCCACAACCTTGCATTCCATAACCATCCTGTAATGGGGGAAAAAATTTGTTATTACTCATGCACGTACCTTTATTGAGTTTACTCTTATTTTGTAAGTTAATGTCTGCTCGATATTAAACTAAGCCTTTTTGTTTTGTGTCACTATTTCTCAGTAGATTTTTTTCAAATTTCGTAGTTATATTGCTTTGAAGTAAAGAACATTTTCTGCAACAACAAAAAATATAGGTTGTCCGAATTTTAAGGATTTTAAATGGAAACTTATGTAAAAAGGAGTGAATTTGGAAAAAAATGAAACCATATACACATAGTTATTGCATGTAAGAGTTATCGTTCTTGAAAAACTTTACAGTAGTGAAATAGGTAGTCGGTTTCCTGAAGTACAGAAAAAATGTACACATGTGACTCATTGATAAAATATAACTGAATTAATGGCTAGATTGCTTTGAAATACTTTAATATTGAGAGAACTCACTGTTCTGTCAATAACAAGCATACACTATTCTTCAGTTTAATATTAAACATTAGAATATGCGGAAATTGTGATACTGTCTCCCTACATTGGATTTTCAACTAGTGATATACTTCCTATTTCCGTTTATCAATACACTCATATGACCTTAAGACACACAATTTAATTGTATAATTGTTTTGCTAAAATCTTATTTTTTTTTTATCTCACCTGCCATTGTATCCAATGGTTTAAAGTATCCAAGTCTTCAGAAGAAGCTTTAATCCTGTAAGGAAAAACAACTTATATGTTACATGTATATATGGAAAATACACGACATGGTTGATGACTGATCGTGACTACTTAAGCATTATGACTTCCCACTGCATTACAGGAATATTGTATTGTTACTCTCATAAATAATATTTAAAACATAACAATATCATTTATTATTATGATTTCTGGCGTTATTTTAAAGACATCTCACCGCGGAAGCATGTCCACTAAAGTCGAAAATTAAGTAATGCGGTCGTCGTGGAAAGCATATCGCTGTCCTGTTATTTGTTGATACCGAGGAAACATGTTCAATGTTGATGTCGTAAAGGAACTAAGAGTAGACATGATATTGCTGGTCGACCTCATCGTGAAAGCTGGAAAGGAAGATTTTTTTCTCTGGTCTTATTATTCTAGCCGAGTGGTACCTTAAAGCCATGCCATTAGGATTCACTCTTGGATCTAACCTCACACCTTGGTACTTACATGGAAACAGTTGTAACATCCTACCCCATCCCCCACCCCGTATAACAATATATCATACAATTCAGGCACGAGGAGACAAGGCACTCGGCCTTCTAGGTTTGGCTCAAAGGTAAGGCCCAACCTCTGGGTGGTAACATGGAATTTGTTAAAAAGCCCCAACCATAACCAAAACTAGGCATGGACAAATGAATGCACTCTTGATAAATTACTTGATATGGCCTTGCCACTAGTAAAGTAATCCTTGGTACGTGGAAACAATTGAAATACCAACCCTTTAACCATGAATACAACTGCTAAGCATTGACAGATGGATACATGTTTGCTATAACGATGGATTCTGGGGTCTACTCTAAAATGCATGAAGAAACACGTACTTTGTTTCTTGCCCGCCCTACTGACTTGTGCGGGACCTTAACCATATCTAAGTACTAGCTATTTACGTGAACCCCAACCGTCACTACCAACTATTTTCTCAAATCTTACGACAGAAACATACCGGTAGACAGTCTTTCACAAGAAGCCACTGCACAAACTGGCGTCAAAGCACATGTCCCTTACACTTCCTAACGTCATGTTCAATGTGGAAGTGAGGAGAAAAAAAGACCAGTGTAATCCGTGATACTTTTAGCTCGCCTGGCAAAAAGGGCCAAGTCAGCTAATGCTGTGGCGCAGCGTTCGTCGTCCAGGATGGGATACTCACCTATTTCCGCTTTTATTGACAGAGACAATCATAACTATGGATTTCATATACCGATTTGGTTTTCCCTTCTGTTTGCTGGTGGTTAATATTTTGCTAGGTTTGTAGTTACCTTGATGGCCGAGTAATCTCTTTTGAGTAGTAGCATGGCTCATTAAATACACACTTTTATAATTTAAATGAAATTAATCAGTACCACTCTATTTATTTTGAAATTAATGAATTAAGGGTTTGTATGCATATCCCCTCTGTTTCAATAGTAGTTTAGACCTAAATGGGTTGCAAACTTTTTCGCCCTGGTATCACCAATGTGTCCTAGAAGGACGTAACAGTTGTACGATGCAATAGTAATTAGTGTTTGGCATTTTGTAAATGTCATTTGTTATTGTTGCTGGGCCCGATATGACATAGCTTAACATTTTCTGGACATTTAAGCCGATATATGGTTTCAACATAATAAGTTATTAGTAGGAATAGGACGACAACATCTTCACACATGGTTACAGAATCTCGAACAAAATATTCGTAAACGTCTTTTGAAACGGACAAGCGTGCACAACCATCTAATTCATTTGATGAGAATATCATGTCAGCAGATATTTTGAATTCGATAACGGGTTTCTTGACGTCTTATTCTGGAATATTTTGAATAAATGTGACGGATCTGTAACGAAAGGTAATGCTGATATATGTATTACTGATTTATATGAATACTTTAAAGATCTGAACAAGTCTGTTCATGATGATGACGATTTTGAGCTGGAAAATCCTGATAATAGTATATTTGATGATTATGTGAATGGTGAAATTACCGCTGATGAAATTAAATTTTCTTTAATCAATTTAAAAAATAGTAAAGTCTCTGGTATAGATCAATTCTTAAATGAATATCGAAAAGTACAATGGATGTAGTTTTCCCTATTTATCAATAAAATATTTAACCTTATTTTGAATACTGCGTCTATACCAGATGCGTGGAAGATTGGTATTATATAACCAGTATATACAAACAAAGGCAATCCCAAAGATCCGAATAGTTGTAGAGCGATCACTTTGGTCTCTTGTCTCGGCAAAGTGTTCACCTCGGTTATTAATAATCGTTTAAATACATTTTCTGACGAATTTGACCTTATAAGCATGGGGCACAAGCTGGGTTTAGAAAGGGTCATTCTACAACCGATAACATGTTTGTATTGTATTCCTTAATCTCAATATTTTTTTCATTAGAAAAAATACTTTATTGTACGTTTTAGAAAGCTTTCGATTCTGTATAGAGAGTTGGTCTGTGGAAAAAGCTCCAAAAAAGCAACATTACTGGAAATAAAATCAATATTATTTTTACGTTATATGATAAAACCAAATCATGTGTTAAAAATGGATGTGAACAGTCGGATTTGTTCAATTGTGAGATCGGTTTAAAACAGGGCGAACATTTATCGCCATTTTTGTTTGCAATTTATTTATGAATTAGAAACTTATCTTTTTGAAAAACGTAAATTGTCTTCAAACAAAAGACACACTGTGTATTGACAACATTGGGGTGTATCTCAAACAGTTCATTATCTTATATGACGATGATACTGTCCTGTTTTCAGAAACACCAGATGGTTTACAATTAGCTTTAAATGAATTTGAACAATACTGTAATACTTTGAAGTTAACTATTAATTCAAGAAAAAAAAGTTGTCATCTTTTCAAAAAGAAAATGTGCAAGAACTCCCCATTTTACATTATGTAACGTAGAATTAGAAATACTGGAAGGGTAAACTTATCTAGGATTATTATTTAATTTTAATTGTAGCTTCTTCAAGCACAGAAATCAGTGTTTGCTGTTTATAAGAAATTGAGAAACATATCATTACCAGTTGATCTACAATTGAAGATATTTGATTCATTTATCATGCCAGTTCTTCCTTATTCATCAGAAATATGGGGTTTTGAAAACCCAAATATTATAGAAAAATCCATCTTCAATTTTGTAAATATATACTAAATGTAAGAAAAAGTACACCCAATTTCATTGTTTATGGTGAGCTTGGAAGATACGCACTAGACATCGAAATTAAATGTAGAATAATAGAATTCTGGCATAAGTTGATTACCTCTAGTAAGTTATCAAGTACTATTTATAAGCTAGTGTATACATTACAAGAAAATGGAGCTGTGTCATTTAAATGCCTCGCATATGTTAAAGATATTTTATCCCAAACTGGCCTAACTATGTGTGGTACTATCAATCTACATGTTCTTTTTTAGAAGACGAAATTAAAAGGCTGGTGAAAAGTAGACTAAAGGGTCTATTTATGCAGAAATGGTTTGATGATATTCTTAACTCCTCTAGAGGGCAAACATATTCAATATTTAAGACAAAGTTTGAACAAGAAAAATATTGAATTAAGCTTAATACAAATGATAAAAAATTATGTGTAAATTTCGTTCTTGCAATATGCATTTACTCGTAGAAAAAAGAAGATGGTTAGGTATTCCTCGTCAAGAAAGAACCTGTACATTATGTAATTCCGACATTGGAGATGAATTTCATTACTTATTTAAATGTGAAAGTGATTCAGTTTAATGTCTAAGAGAGAAATATATACCAAAATATTATTTTACTTATCCAAGTCTAATAAAAATGCAAGGATTGTTTAATATATTTAATGTAAAAAGGTAGGGTCAATGCCGATGGAGATTTAACATAAGCGTCGGCCCCCGCTTGGAATTTCAAAACAAGATAAATGCAAAAAGATATGGGTATAGGTAGTTTAAATCAGGAACAGTTAGTTTCAGAATTCATTTTATGATAAATGGGACCTCATTGACTTACACCTGTGTGGGTGTTAAAGGTGCGATAATACAATTCCTTCTAGAGCATTTAAATGACACAGTTACTTTAAAATTATATCATCATCGTTGGCAACATATTCCAACTGAATATTACACTATTTCAAGAAAAACATCTTTTTATTGAAGATTTAAGCAGAAAAATATAAGAAATTGTATTACTATTGAGAAAATTTCCATTTTTTACACGTTAATTTACATAGTTCTAAAACTTGCTTAAAAGTTGGCTACTAATAATATCTTTCAAGATCAAGAATTTAAAAAAAAATAACAACCGGTAAATTTGTCACATAACACTTTTGATTAAAAAAAAGAAAAACGTAGCTTTCTTTCCACATTTCCGTTAACTTGCATTTCTTCATGACCAAAGGTCCTTTGGTCTTGATATTTGGCAAGTAGGTTGTTCATGTAAATGGATTTAATTTTGTAAACGTTGATGACCTTGACCTTCATTCAAGGTCACACAAATCAAATGTGCTGAAATATGGTTTTTTTTTGTATGGGGAGTCAGACAAGTATATCTTTCCTTGCTTTATTTGTTTAGAGTTAACGATATAAAATAATATTCCTTCGTATTTTGTTTAATGATAGGCAAATAGGCAAAATGAAATAATAACTAGCACTGTAAGCCAAAAGCTTACTAATACCCCCGCTCCTATATAAACCAGAACTGTAAGCTAAAGGCTAACTAAGGCTAAGCATTGCAAAGTCCATAGTCTCCCACCAGTAATGATTTTAAGTATTTTGGTCACTGACATACTTCCCCATGCCAAAGCATACTTGTATACCAAATCTTGTCAGCCAAAGTGAACCAGTTTTGCTGAAATCGTCCTAGTAGTGAAGGAAGAGACAATTATTTTTAATAAAGGGCCGTAAATCCTTAAAAAGGGTCGAAATGAAAAAAATACTACCCAGATGTCGTGCATCAGGGGAGGGGGTAATTTCATATCTGTAAGCTTTCATTGAAATCGGCCACTTTGTTTAGGAGTCAGATAAAAAAAATCCCCAAAAAGGGCCATAACTCCTTTCTTAAGGGTCGGAATAAAAACAAACCACTTGGATGCACAATGTCAGGGGGCAGTTACCATATCCGTTGAAATTGGCCACATAGTTTTAGAGGAGTTGTCTGGACAAATATTTTTCAACAAAGGGCCATTACTCCGGGGGCTACAATAAAGTGTATAATAGATTTACTATTAAGATTATTTTATTGTTTTTCTATACAGTAATTGCATATCTTTGTCTATAACACAATCTCAACCTCAAGTAGTTCTCTAGGGGATTACTTTGGCAGAATACATATTTATGTCTCATTACTGATGCACATAACTTTAAAACATGTGTAATATAATAAAGTGTTTTAGCATGATAAAAAAACCCAGAAAATGTATCAGTATTTACCATAATAAACATTGATAATCAAATCTCCATGATTTTGTGAAATTTGGCATTGATCATGTTTGGCATGCTAAAACAGTACTTTACCGGTCTTGAAATTACATAAAATGATTCTGTAGACAGAATATATATGGAAAGATTTTAAAGAAGTTTAAAATGTAGACTACCGTTGTAACTATACATAGGCAAGTTGACAATGTTGGTTACATTATAAATTTTGTGAAAATTTTGCATGTTTTTTCTGATTAAAAGTATCACTATGCTTTCTTCTTGTTTTCCAATAAGACATATTTATTATCAAAATAACAGTAATTTTATACACTGTACACTTTCCAAAATTACATAAGCCTGTGGCATTTATCTGTCATTTTGTAAGGATACCCCCGTCACTTAACCTGGTGTTGTACAAGGAGGTCCACTACGGTTATCAGTAATAATAATGAATAATCATTTATGCAGTTATTATTCATTTTTATGTATTTACATAATACAAAAAAATAAAAGAAATTGAAGTGGGGGCCAAATGTTGACCCCACCTTTACACAAAAGTGTGTAGATTCCTAGAAAAGCTTGAAAAAATATTAACTTAATTTCTGTACAAGGTTGTGCTCCTTCTGTATGTAACTATGCTATAGTCAATTATCATCATTTGCAGAAAATGTTGTAATTTTGTACTAATCATCACACGCCATGTATCATATTTACTATATGTATGTGACTGCTTGTTAGTTATTCTTATTCTTCACGTTAGTGTGTCGGATTGAATGAATAAATCTTGAACTTAAAGAATATTTTGTTTCGCCGCATTGAATTGTCATGACTTAAATTATATTGCAGATTTAAATCTTTTCCTGTTTGTCTATATGTTTATTAACGCTTGAACAGATATAGCAATTTACATTCTAAACAAAACTAGAAATGAACAAAGTTAATGCTAGGTGGAGACAGAATGATCTAAATCCGTAGGCCTCCTAGTCTTTCAGAAAAAAAATCGTTTCTGTGTTTAACAAATTAAACCTCTTGACCACGAATTTAAGCCATGGTCGATAATTTCCTAAACATTGTAGGATTCCATACCAGCAAACTATTGTGCATTAATAATTTAATCATTACTTGAGGGATTTTCGTGTTACACAAAAGGCCATTTGAGTGTTCAAAAGTGCATTTGAAGCATAAGTAATTTGCAAAACTCAAGTTAGCATCGTCTGTTATCGCCAGGTGTCGCTTCGAGGGAGATAACTTTCACACTTCCGGAACTGTGACAAATCGCCATGACACTTTTTTGGCCGGAATCTTTGACAGCACGACTGAATATTTTATGAAATGGTAAGGTTACAAGAGAATGTATTTTTAAAAGACTTGAATACAGACTTCATTCAGCAGAAGTGTTTGAAATGTCAAAGCTCTTTCAATGTACAAAATTATACGCAATTTGTCAATTTCATGTTTCGAAGCAGACGGCAGCACCTCGGCAATTTTTAAACAAAATCTTCCATAAGTGTTTTATTTTAAAGGTTAGCATTTCTTAGCATATTTATAATGATAGATACGACCAATAAGACATTTTACATCAAATTTGTTTTTAGAAATAACGATGCACAACGATGCACAGTATTTTAAAACAATAACATGTACAAGTGTGTGCATTGGTTACCTCCCTTTTACTATAGGCTGTATCAGGAAAGTTGATAACTTTTTGTTGCCACAATAAAAAAAAAAATTTGGCTCCATATTTCTCTGAGTCTGAATGGAATAAAATTAATTTATTCAGTATGAAGCTGAATATTGGAATTTTCTTTCACCACTCAAATATTTTGTATTAAAATATTAGTGTAGATCTAGTTACAGTGTTTTAATTTGTATCTTTTAATAATAAAGGATGAATTAATGACCAGACTAACTGGTCTGGATGTTTTAGTCTTGTGGTAGAGCGCTCAACTAAAGAACCAGGGGGTCACAGGTTTAACTCCGGGTCGGGACACTTGAGTTTAGTTTAGTGTACCGGCTACTTGTTTTAAGGTTGTTATTATTTGTGTTGATGCATTATTGTATGTTACAGATTCAAAACCAGATAATCATACGACCACAGGGCAGACCTTATTCAGATTGCTCGTACTAATTCCCGTGACAGATTTTGATTGTGGTAACTGGTAAGTATCTTCAAAGTCTTGGGTTGTGAGTATTAAAATACGAATTATTTCAGACTCCAGTTTAATGTTTCATTACATTTTTAACAGTGAAATATAAAGATTAATGCCTTAAATAAAACTGATATTTTTGACACTGAAAATCTGAAAATATCACCTCTATGTTATGTCAAGAAAAAGTGAATATGCTCAATTTATAGATTTACAACAAATGCAATATTTTCAATTCCACAATAAATTATTGTAACTTCTTTCCAGACAAATGATAAGGACGTATACAGCCGCCAAAGTTACAAACACTTTGTATCGGTAACCAGTGTGTGAGGTGGTAAGTAATTTTGTCCTTAATTTTAAACCAGTGTTGTACTCTATAGCAGTAAAATTTTGCAGGTTTCATTATTGTATTCTTGCCATTGCAATCCAAACGTTTTTATCTATGTCTAATGCACTCTCTATGAATTCCATAGAAGGGCTTTATCAGTAAAAACTTTCATTGTCTTGTTAAATTCACTCTCCTACTTGAATTAAATTCAAATTTTACAGTAGAAAATTTGCTGTTATAAAGTATTAACAACAACCAATTTCTACTTTTTTAGTTGAATATTTGATTAAGTTAACCTATTTAGCCTGTTCATGCATATCTTAAGATAAGTTGATTAAAGCATCCTTTCACCATCATTAACAGAAGAAAAAGAAAGAGAACAAATTGCATAATTATGTCGAACAAAATAATTTGTGTATGTTCACTTATCACATACAGACTATACTTGAATTCAGTTTATTTGGCCTGTAACAGTTTTCTCCCTTTGTTCAGTTTACATTGGCAACACAGTTGGCTGATCGTCGATTACCTCCCTTGNAAAATTTTTTAGTTGACCTCCCTACTCAAGTCGTGAAAACCCCTTTTCAGTAGTTGCATTGAAAGGCTAATTTACCTTGTCATAGTTTCTATAAATGTCTCTCGTAAATTTGAAAAAACGCACGCTGTTATGCTTCCTTTCATATAACTACATATTGACCAGAGAATAGATCAACAAGTAGTAATGTGAGAACAAATCAATATGTACTTTTTCTACTACTGCTATTGTCCAGCGATATTGAACTCAACCATGGACCCACAGACACTAATCCCCCTTTAGTGAAGGGATCATCCCCACACAAATGGACTGTCCCTATTGTGACTTACTTGTAAAGTTTGACAGAATAGAGGTATACTGTGCCGGGTTTTTTCAGTCTTGGCACAAATAATGCATTACAACCAATGGACACACCCTATTGTCTGAGAAACCTGATGACTTACTCACCTGATATGTGATCAGTGTATTCGAGACACAAACACAGATTTTTTTCCCCAGAAGCACTCTTACCAAACGTCATTAAAAAGGGGAATATCATTCGTTTCCTGGAATGTGAAGAGTCTTCCCAAACACTTTTATGAAATCAAATTTCAAGTTCTTAATTATATACTTTGTGCAGTTTATGTGAAACATGGCAAAATGATACCCACACAAGTAAAACTTTCTTAATTCCTGGATATGACTTTATAAGACATTACAGATGTCATAAAAAAGGAAGTGGTGTTGTTCTGTACATAAATCAGAGCATCAAATACAAGGAACGACACCCACTCAACAACGAAAACCTTGAACTAATTTGGATTGAAATATGTCAAAGTAATACCAAGCCAATTATGGTCGGCTCCCTCTATACACCCCTGGGTGTTAAATGCGATTGGTTTGAGAAGATGGGAGTTATGCTTTATGAGATTTCTTCTAAAATGTAACCATTGTGATAATGGGAAACTTTAATATTATAAATATTTCTGCTCCGCCATGGACAGCTGTGGACTTTATAACATTGTCAGTGTTCCTACGAGAACTACCGGAACTACTTCCAGCTGTATTGACAATATCTGGACCAACATACCTGGATACTTTTATGCTGTTCTCCTACGCTTCGTCACATGTGTAATAATTTCAGGTTTAATTACACTTTTTAATAATAATTTTTATGTTCTGCAATATCTGTTTTGGTCTAAGCTCATGCTATACTAGCATTTATTCGGTCAATTTTTACAATTTTCCATATTGGTATATATATATTTTAGACACAATATGTGTCTCTTAATTTCTAAAATTTCATCATGAGAATTTATGCTTTGCATGATATTTAATCAACTCACTTGTTTTATCTTTCGAAACCTGTGGTACTATAATCTTACCTGTGATATGCTACTATCTTAACCTAATGTATTTTATGTGTGCATGTATGCAATGTATCTTTTTTTCTTACTCATGTTGTAAATATTGTATATTTTATGTCGACCACATGTGAGATGAGTCCTTGACTCAATGTGTTATCGAATTCAAATAAAGTCTATTATTATTATTCATAGCCATTTGTTACTATTGGTCATCATTAGTCAATATTTCATGGAGCGGTGACAATTTCACCAACGGTAGAGCCCTGAACACATGCATCACATAATAGTATATGTAAGAATAAGGCCCAAAGAAAAAGTACATGACTACGTAGAGCTCCCCCCCCTTCACAATATCTTGTACAGATAATTAGAAAACAACATAAAGTGATGCTGCTGTACAAGATTATGTGAAATAAATCTCTGAGTCACATTTTCATGATCCCACACTAGCTAGGCATCCCCTTACATCAATTAGAATTTGATCCTCCTCTTTGTCGAACTGTTTACTATTCTAATAGCTTTTTTCCATCTATGTAAAATGAAATAAATAATATGACTTCAGATTTTTCAAAATATTCGTTCCGCCTATCAGTTTAAAAAAGTTAATAACACCAATTCTTAATTCAAACACAAGAACAATTGATCTCTTTGAGTTTTAAGGAAATCGGGAAACTAATATTATTTTTCTGTTAGTTAAGAAATGAGGCCAGTAACTTAAATTATGACCGTCAGAAAAAAAACCTCTGCGTGTTCTTGTGGTTCTAGATTTGAAACAGCATCTAGTTACTTCCTTGATTGTATAAAAACCCACTGAATATCGTACTATACTTTTTCGGAATATATTCCATAAAACACAACCATTTATCATTAGATGTCATGCTAAATGGTTGTGAGAGATGTGATGAAAATGAAAACAAACATATTCTCCTATCTGTATCCAATTACATTTCAAGTTCTAGAAGATTCAGGACGCTTAACTATTTTTTTTAATGAAATTAATCATTCATTTATTAATTCTTTTTCATTCATTCATTCATTTGCTCAGTGTAATTCTCCTGGTTTCCAAAAATTATACATTAATATTGTTATTTCCTATTTTTCTTCTTTGTTTATTTTTCATATTGAGATGAGGGGTGCTTGGGTTCAGAGAACCATTTATACTACTTTGTTAAAAGATATTGGAAAACAACTACATAGATAAGAATATAAAGCTCTACAACATGTTTATTATATATCTAACCTGTGTTGAATATGTATAAATTACACTATTTTGTGGGATTGAAATTCCAACCTCATCAATGGATGGCCTTGTGTGATACGTCAATGAACGTTTTGGCATGTAGCTGTTGGAGGCGGTAATTTGATCCCATCCAATGTTTTTAAATGCAGCTTCATAAACAAATCTTGTCTTTTCCTAAATAACATGTATATTTTAAATATCTTTTCGGTATCAAAATAAATTGTTAGAATTCAAACCATTAGATTAAATTATAATAAAAATAGAATTTAGTAGTTGTTTCTCCTACTTTGATTATTTATTTGAAAATATCGACTTGTTTATGTGTTTGTATGTGTTCTAATGTCTATAGTTCTATATTTATACTTGTACCACTGTTTGTTACTGTGTTTGGAAAAGGCTTAAATAGGCTATGCCTGCTGCCCAATGTATTTGACTTTTGACAATAAAAATTATTGAAATTGAAATAGTATAAGTAAGAGTGATTATTTAATAACAAATAATTTTAGGAAATTGTAACAAAACAGCTGCTGATAAGGTGTTTTGATAGCATAAAAATGTCGGATATTCAGCTCATACTTGGAATGCATTCTAGCTAAAAAATGAACTGTCATTTAATTTAAACTCATTAAACAACTGTATACTATTTTCAAACGATCAACATTCATTATACTTACATGAGCACATAATGGCGACGAGGAAAAGAGCTGCACACTTGTCGACACTAACTGTAGTATGCGCTCTGCTTTGCTTAAATACGCACGTCATTTGTTTAAAGCAGGTAGCCGATTGGCTATGCTACTCTCTTGTTATTTAGTTGTTATGCACGATGGCTAGCATAGTTACATAACATGCATTATTGGATCTTACACCGACGGTGAATGACACAACTTGTAAGTACGCTTGATCCGTATAGAACTATAGTGTTTCATCTAATTCATCTTGTCTTAAATTTCTTCATAACTTCATTCATAACTATATTATTTAAAAAAGTATGGTTGTGTATAGTAAAAGTACAAATACAGAAATAGTAACCTGTTTCCTTCAGTCTGTATACATTTTCTTTCCATTGCAAAACAACCCGTGTCGAGCGACATATGACATTTACAATGCCGTAACATCGTTGCACAGGTGAACAACACAACTCAGTCACAAAGTCATAGCTTGGCAACGGCACCAGTCAGTCTTGAAACGTTGCGACACGTTTAACACGTACAATGTTTGTGTATATAGTTAAATATGTAGTGTCATTAAGTTAAAACTCATTAAACAACTGTATACTATTTTCAAACGATCGATTCCCATTATACTTACATGAGAAAATAATGGCGACGAGGAAAAGAGCTGCACACTTGTCGACACTAACTGTAGTATGCGCTCTGCTTTGCTTAACTACACACGTCATTTGTTGAAAGGAGGCAGCCGATTGGCTATGCTACTCTCTTGTTATTTAGTTGTTAGGCACGATGGCTAGCATAGTTACATAACATATGCATTTTTGGATCCTACATCGACGGTGAATGACACAACTTGTAAGTACGCTTGATCCGTATAGAACTATAGTGTTTCATCTAATTCATCTTGTCTTAAATTTCTTCATAACTTCACTCATAACTATATTATTTAAAAAAGTATGGTTGTGTATAGTAAAAGTACAAATATAGAAATAATAACCTGTTAGCTACAGTCTGTATACGTTTTCTTTCCATTGAAAAACAACCCGTGTCGAGCGACATATGACATTTACAATGCCGTAACATCGTTGCACAGGTGAACAACACAACTCAGTCACAAAGTCATAGCTTGACAACGGCACCAGTCAGTCTTGAATCGTTGTGACACGTTTAACACGTACAATGTTTGTGTATATAGTTAAATATGTAGTGTCATTAAGTTAAAACTCATTAAACAATTGTATACTATTTTCAAACGATCGACACCCATTATACTTACATGAGAAAATAATGGCGACGAGGAAAAGAGCTGCACACTTGTCGACACTAACTGTAGTATGCGCTCTGCTTTGCTTAGCTACCTGTTTGCTACAGTCTGTATAATTCTCTATCCATAGGCAAAACAACCCGTGTGGAACGGCACAATTTCTCACCCGGACACGATTTCTAAAACTGCTAAAATATATGTGAACTCGGCAATTTTAAAACGATTTTTCACCTTTGTGAGAAATCGTGTCCGGGTGTGAAATCGTGCCGTAACACACGTCCTTAAATGACCATAGCTGTTAATAGACATTTCTCATTTTGACTCAGACCTACCACGGAGCCAGAGACGGACACTGAGAGTAGTAAAATCAGGGAACATCTCAAAATTATTTTCATTTCATCTGTATTTAGGATTCCTGTCCGCTGCTTGCGTCAAAACACTAAAGAACCATCTTTTAGTACTCCTTACCTGCAGTAACATACCCATTACTGTTTTTTTCTCTCCAGAAAACACTTTAAAAAAAAGGTTAATACTGAAAACAAAGACTCGGTGCATGCTAGAGTTGATCGCAGTAGTATAGAAATTCGAAAATTCGTCTTCTAAGAATAGCAAAAGATTATTATTATGCCCCCGACCCAAATTTAAATATTTTTTGGTTGTGTTGCATGGTGAAAGTTCCATGAACGCTGTCGATTTAAAACTAAGCAACTAAGAAAATAGCAGGACACTGAATAAATTTCTACTTTTCCTCTGTTGTTATTTTTTAGGAGAATAAACCAGAACATATGTCAATACAGAAAACCACTCCTTTTACGCCATCATGTTACTGTTGCGAAGGAACATTCATGAACGTTACTTTGTCACGAAGGGGTGCTAATAAACGTCCTTTTTTCCAACCACCTCAATACAAAAATGCAAAGGAATGAAATGACGAAAGTACCTTCAGCTTAACGCTATATATAAAAAGACACCGTGTAAGCGTTAAACATTTCTTTCGTTATATGGAAATATCGTGTCCTAAGAAGTTTGTGGATGGTAAATTGAATCTGCAAATGTGATCCCTGTCTCTCTGGTAAAAAAACAAACTTCTTCCAACTGATTATTTTGGCTCGGGGAATTTCTTTTAATTCAATCGGCGTCAGAAAATACAACAGACGTCCCGTGTGAGATCCTTAATGGACATATTGAAATATCAATTGCCACGGTCACATACAACTGTACCTGTCGCATTGAGCAACGAAAAAGTCTATAACGACTGTGGTTACCGGTTACATAATTTCTTACCTGTTCGCTTACCTGTAGTCACTTACATGTGCGTATCCACACTGTGACATACCCTATGCGCTACGTTCCATATATAATATTTTTGAAATGACCCCTGTATTTGCATGTCTGGGTCTCTGTTTCCACGCTCCGTGCTAGGTCTACCCCAAAATGAGAAAGGTCTAATAGGACATAAAGCACTCACACACAAAACCCAAACAAACAAAACCCCAAATTCTCAGTATGAGGATGTGATATTTCTTTGATTTGGCCTAGTTTTTATAAGGGAGTACATGTAAATCTTACCTTTGTTCTTATATTGTCCTGGTGTAATCAATTTTATGTTCGAAATTTGGTTTAAAAAACTGCGGTATTGTTGTTTGTCATTTAAAACACTATTGACTAGAAAGGCTGAAGGGATATTGCCAACACCTCCATGAGTAGGAAACTTTGAAATATCTACTCCATAACAACATATACATTATCGGTATTTGAAGAAATGCATGCATTCGTGATACCATGAAGAAAATTTGACTGTAAAGTCAGTCCAATAATGTTAAAATCGCCTTATTTTTTACTATATGATGTATGTGTCATGTTACAATTAACGACATAATGCTAGAAGTGTATTTTGTTAGCAAACCTTGCGTTATGATTTGCATATGGACTAGAGCGATTTCTTTCAAACACTTCTAGTAAGATGGTAGACCTGTTGTAAAATGTAGATAGTATGTATAGTCATGTTACATTACTGTTTGTAGTGATACCAATTCTAACTAATAATTATACTGAAAAAAATCAATAGAGAAGGAAAATTCAGATTCTTTTTTGTTTAAAGACATTTAAAATATATTAAAATACATGATGGTATATGAAACAATGTTGGTACATCCATATTTTGTGGAAGGAGGGGTCAAATTTATTTTATATTTCCTTTCTTTGTTTAGTTTTTCTCTCTTAGGTTTCTCATTTGTTTGATTATGACATTATATTGTATCTTATTATAAGCTTGATAAAAAAATTGATGCGATATATATGGTATGGCGAATGTCCGTCTGTCCACACTTTAGGTTCCGCAGAATTACTTAGTTGAATAACATTCGATTTTGAGGAGACTTTGTAAACGTGAACATTATGCAAAACTGAGACCAAGTCGTAAGTTACTGCAGATGTAATCTGCACTTTACTTATAAGCATACTGTGTTCCGATTACTCGACAGTTTCCTCATGGGGCAAATATGGCCGGATTCTTTTGGAACTTGGTAAATACATTTCAGCAATGGAGAAATCTGCACATAATCAATTAGCCAGACATTATAGACTTGTTAAGTTATAACGGATATGGGTTGTACCTATCCTTTTTCGCTGTATTCTACGTGGGATGTGGAACACTTTTGACATGCATTTGTTTTTCATTCTTTTGTCCTCCTCAAACAAAATAGCCATATGTTATGGTTAAATTTACTTTGTTTTGCTTGCTTCATCAACAAAGTAAAATTTGTATAAGCATATGTTTAGTGCTTGTTCCAATTCTTTATCGAAAGATATTTAATCATCTTGAAAAGTTATAATCATACATGAGACTTCTATTTGCAGAAAATCTACATCCTGGGAACACATAGGCAGTACACAAAAGACCAGATATGGGTAATTGGTTTAGCAGACAAGGTAAGATAATTATCCCCAATATGATGATTATCCAGATACTAAAACTTGCCATACTATAAATACCCTCACCCCAATGATATTACACCTTTGCTGCACATAAGTGTTCAATATAATGATTTCATCTACTAAAACGTATTAATGAACACTTTTAGCTCACCTTGTCTGAAGGACCAATGAGCTTATGCCATGGTGTATTATCCGTTGTCCGTCCATTGTCCATCAACTTTCCCCTTTGAAATGATGCTACATTTGTATATATACTGTAGTCCTTTTAATTAAAGGCTTATTGGATTCGGATCAGATCTAGTCTGGAGAAGTACCTTGGCCAAAGGAGATTATTTTTTGTATAAAAGAAGGGTATGGTCCCCATGGGGTAAGAGGGCGGGGCCCAATAGGGGAAATAGAGGAAAACTTCCTTTCCGAGTGTCAGAGTGACTTCAGAACTGATACAGATTTTCATGCATCGCACTGTATTCTATATGTCTTTTGATATAAGCTCTGTTTCTCAGTAACTAAAGGCAGTATAACCATCAAATTTGTTCAGGTTTTCTTCAGAAATTGATTTGTGTTTTAAGCTCACCTGGCCCGAAGGGTCAAGTGAGCTTATGCCATGTTGCAGCGTTCGTCGTCCGTCCGTCGTCCGTCGTGAATATTTTACTTTAAACAACTTCTTCTGAATAACCAAGAGGCCCAGGCTGATGATATTTGGCCAGTAGCATGCTGGGATAAAGGGTTACCAAGTTTGTTCAAATGAATGACCTTGACCCACTTTCAAGGTTACAGGGGCAAATGTCGTAAAATCTTCAAACAACTTCTCCTGAATAACCAAAAGGCCCAGGTTACTGATATTGGGCCTGTAGCATGCTAGGATGAAGGGCTACGATGTTTGTTCAAGTGAATGACATTGACCCACTTTCAAGGTGACAGGGGTCAAATGTATTAAAATCTTCAAACGACTTCTGCTCTGTAACCAGTAGGCCAAGGGTACTGATATAAGGCCTGTAGTATGCTGGGATAAAGGGCTACCAAGTTTGTTCAAATAAATGACCTTGGCCCACTTTCAAGGTCATAAGGGTCAAATGTCTTTAAATCTTCAAACGACTTTTTCTCAATAACCAAATTGCCCAGGGTACTGATATTGGGCCTGTAGCATTCTGGGATAAAGGGTTACCAAGTGTGTTCAAATGAATGACCTTGACCTACTTTCAAGGGCACAGGGGTCAAATGTCATAAAATCTTCAAACCACTTCTCAATAACCAAAAGGCCCAGTGTACTGAAATTGGGTCAGTAGCATGCTTGGATGAAGGACTACCAAGTGGTTTCAAATGAATGACCTTGACCCACTTTCAACCTAATGTCCTTGTTCGACATTCCTGGTCACAGGTGTTATATATTTAAATCTTTTAATTGGTTCTTATGAATCAAACACTGATATTCTGCCTGTCGCTGTATTTTAGTCCACTTTTGAGATTAATACCAGGTGAGCGATTCAGGCCCATTGGGCCTTTTGTTTATTTAATCATAATAATTTGTTAAGCATAAATTAAAATTTTCATCTGGCCCGATATTGCCTTAAAGAACATTTAAACAACTTCTACTGAAAAACCAAAATGCTAAGGGTGATGATATTTGGCCAGTAGCATGCTGGAACAAAGGGCTTTCAAGGTTATTTAAATTAATGAACTTGGCCCATCTTCACTGGGGTCAAATGTTTAAATATTCTTCAAACTTATTCTTCTGAATAAAAGTCCAGGCTGATGATAATTGGCTAGAAGCATGCAGCGATAAAGGGCTTCTAAGATTGTTCTTATGAATGACCTTGACTCAATTTCAAGGTCATAGGTGTCAAATGTCTAAGGTATAAACAATGAATAACCTCCTCATATATGTAAGATTAAAGAGGTCAATGTTGTCTAAAAGAATATTTAAACAACTTCTTTTGAATAACCAAAAGGCACAAAATTGTGATATTTGGCCAGTACCGTTAAGGGATGAAGGCTTACAAGGTTTGTTCAAATGAATAACCTTCATTTATATTCTAGGCCACTGGGTCAGTTATAAAAACCTATGAACAACGAATTACGAATAAACGAAACGCACAGAGTAGTAATATTTGACCAGTAACGTGCTTGGTTGAAGGATTACAAGGTTTGTTCAAATGAATGATCTTCTCCCATATTTCAAGTCACAGGGGTCAAATGTGTATTAAACTTTAGACATCTTCTTTTGAAAAACAAAAAGACCAAGGGAGAGATTTGGCCAGTACCATCCATGAATGAAGGGCTAACACGTTTTGTTCTTATGAACGACCAGTATCCGTATTCAATGTCACAGAGATAGAATATGTTTAGAAATGTTCAAACACTTTTTAGCTCACCTGCCCGAAGGGCAAGTGAGCTTATGCCATGGTGCAGTGTCCGTCGGCCGTCCGTCTGTCGGCAGTCCGTCCGTCGTCCGTCCGGCGTCAACTTTTTACTTTCAACAACTTCTTCTCAGTAACCAAAAGGTGCAGGATGATGATATTTGGCCAGAAGCATGCTGGGATGAAGGGCTACCAAGTTTGTTCAAATGAATGACCTTGACTTGCATTCAAGGTCACAGGGGTCAAATATGTTTAAAACCTTTAAAACAACTTCTTCGGAATAAATAAGAGGCCTAGGGTGATTATATTTGGCCAGTAGCATGCCGAGATGTAGGACTACCAAGTTTGTTAAAGTATATCACCTTCACCCATATTCACGGTCACAGGGGTCAAATATATTTGAAACCTTTTAACCATTTCAACTGAATATCCAAAATGATGTGAATGTTAATATTTGGTCAGAAGCATGCTGGGATAAAGGGTTTAAAAGTTTGTAAAAATAAATAACCTTCACTCATAATCGAGGTCACATGGGTCAAATACGTTTGAAACCTTAAAACATTTTTTTCTGAATAACCAAAACGTGCAGGATGCTGATATTGGGTCAGTAGCATGCTGGGATGTAGGACTACCAAGTTTGTTAAAGTATATGACCTTTACCCATATTTACAGTCTAAGGGTTCAAATATATTTGAAACCTTTTAACCATTTCAACTGAATATCCAAAATGCTGTGGATGTTAATATTTTGTCAGCAGCATGCTGGGATATAAGGCTTAAAAGTTTGTAAAAATAAATAACCTTCACTCATATTCGAGGTCACAGGGGTCAAATATGTTTGAAACCTTTAGACATTTTTTTCTGAATAACCAAAACGTGCAGGATGCTGATATTGGGTCAGTAGCATGCTGGGATGAAGGGCTACCAAGTTTGTTAAAGTAAAAATAACCTTCACCCATATTCAAGGTCACAAGGGTCAAATATATTTGAAACCTTTAAACAATTTTAACTGAATAACTAAAAGGCTGTGGATAATGATATGTGGTCATAACATGCTGGGACACAGGGCTTCCAAGTTTGTAATAATTAAATGTTCTTTACCAATATTCAACGTCACAGGGGTCAAATAGGCTCAAAATAGTCTGAATAAACAAAATGCCCTGGGTGATGATATCGCATCATTGATGCTATTTCTGTATTATTTTGAAAAATACTAATCGGCTCAAAACAGAGGCACGCGAGATATAAATTCTGTGGAGTTTTTTTTTATATTTCAATTGGTCGATAGCATCCTTGGGTCATAGGGACTTATAATTATATAAAGAGAAGGTGTGACCCCATTTGGAGCAGAGGGGCGGGGAAATATCATTAAATTAAGATAAGATTTATTATACGGAAATGTTAATATAAAGAACGGATGATATTAACGCAATTTTATTGTCAGATGGAGAAGCTAAAATGCTTTCATTTTTGGATGAATTGAACATATAGTCAAACATTTTAAATAAAGTCGAGGGATTTCAAGCTATATCCTGAATACTGAAAAGCATTATGCAAAACTCAATATTTTATTTTTGTCTGTCTGTTTATATGCAAAATGTAAAAAATGATTTGGTTTTGTTCCTGTTTGTCTGACCAATGATCCTTAAAGGTCAATCTTTGAGGAATCATATACACTCTTACCACAGAGTCATCAAGAGTGACCAGGATTTGCAAACTTTCACTTAACATTCACTAACTTATTTATTTTACTGGTAACTCTAGGAATACCTTCCTGTTGATGTCTCTTATGCCTTTAGGAATGGAATGAATGAAATAATTTTCTGTGCTTCTGGTAACTTTTACTCACTTTCCAAACTATGTGCGCAACACCAGGCCATGACTCAATATAATTGTATCGTCCGTCTTTCAGCACTTATTGACCAGCATATCAAGACAGGATACGGTCGATCACACTGACTATCTCAGATTCTCCACAAATCATCACGAGTGTAGATTTGTTTAGTTTTTGTTATACCTCGTGTTCAGCTCTCTGTATACATTGCACCTGCAACAAGGTTTATGCCTTTAGATCTTACGGCGAGTCCACGCCCATTGATTTTCCATCTCCACTGCCTTACATTCCTAGTTCCTTCCTCCAGTTGTTTTATCTTCCCTTGTACAGAATCCCACCATATCAATCGTAGTCCAATCAAAGTAATGTCACGTCCTCAAAAATAAGAACCAGCGTAGTTACATGTATTATAATTAGCAAAATATAAAAATCTTTACGGCTTTTATATCACAAAGGAAACAGAATATTCCTTATGACATCATGATCGTTACAATAAAACTTGACCATAGTAAAGATTAAGCATACCTCTCTGGCCTTGAACTCTTCCACCACTGTCGTCAGCAGAAGCATAATGAGACCCCAAGCTTTTCCTGAGGTACTTTTTCATTTTCCATTGTACAGACAGTTTTTGATGGAAAAGCCCAACTTGTCTATGTAAAGATGTGATATTGATTACGGTGGCGATATGACAGCAAATCTCCGTTACACCCGTTGTAAAATAATGTACATTTTTCAAATTCTCATCTAAAAATATTGATATTTATTTGAAAAATTTACACATTAACAAACAACAGGACCAAATGGACTGTATCGATCACATGATACAGTTGTGAGATCGCACAGCGCACCAAAATCACCGTGCGCACATCGTTCATACATCGTGTGCACACTGTCCGCAAACCATCGCGAACCATCGCCCGTAGTGCAATAAAACGCGCACATATGTGCGATATGAGAAGATCGGTTGATCGATGTTGAGGAATGAAAAAAATCCGGAAAGCTCGGGTAAAATATGGTACATAACGTTTATATCCATTCAGTATATTTTGTACTTCATCTGGGTCTTCAATGCCGTTACATAGTATTAAAATGACTGTAAAACTAATAATAATGGGAGTTGTTCTGCCAGGTACAGTAAATATGCATCCACCTAATGAATGGAATGGAGTCGATCACAGACGAAGCTGCGTAGTTTACATTTCATCTGCGTACATTGTATATGGCAATTTATCTACAGTAAACGCGATTAAGATCGTTTGAAAATAATTTTTGAACGAGATGTGTCCATTACTGTTAGATAAGTAGATAATCATGTAAATCTGGCTGAAATATACTTATATGGGGAGAGATATATTATCAAATACGAAATCGTATTTATTCACAGTCAATTCCTTAAATTATACCAACCATGATACCTACCACACAACTGTCCGATAGCTATTGCAGTTGTGCACACGCTATAATCCCATAGCTTTTCATCGCACATCAAGTAACGTTGTGCCATTCCACAACTATATTAATCTCACACCAGTAACCTTAAAAGTGGACCAAGTTCGAAAACATAACTGAAGCTACATGCGAATTGTCACCACTCTACGTCTTTTGATTATTAGGAAGATTTTTTTTCAATAATTTTTTTAAACATTCGACCCATGTGACGTTGAAAGTGGATTTGAACAATTTTTGTAGCACATTATCAAGAAAGCTACACATTTGGCCCCTGTGGTCTTGAAAGTGGGTCAAGGCTATGCATTTGAACAAATGTGGTAGCCGTTCATCCAAGTTCATACTACAAAATCGCATTTTTTCCCCCATAAAATTCGATAGACTAAATGTGCATCCTTTTTAGTATAATGTACAACTCTTTGGTATTTTGATATTTGATTGTTCGTCTTATCGTAATATATCTTATTGGTAAAAACTCGAAAATTTAATTAGGCAGAATTCAACCCCTGGGTCTTTTGATTATTTTGAATAAGTTGTTCGAATGTTTTAACATATTTGATCCTTGTCAACTTGAGAATACGTTGGTAAGAACATTCACCTGAACAAACTTGGTAGCCCTTCATTCACACATGTTTCTGACCAAACATTAAAACCCAGACGAAGAAATTGTTTGAATACTTTTTTAAATATTTAAACCATATTTCTTTGAAAGTTCGTGAAGGTTATTCATTTGAACAAACTTGGTAGCCCTTCATCCCAGCATGCTACCGGCCAAAATCATCAACCTGGTACTTTTGGCTTATTCAGAAGAATGTTTTAAAGATTTTAATCCATTATAACCCTTCGACCTTGAAAGCCAATAAAATTATTCATTTAAACAAACTGTAGCCATTTACCCCAGGATGCTATTTGCAAAATATCATCACTCTGACATGTTGGTTATTGAGAAAAAGTGCATATATGCCCGTCAAAAAAAGGATGTATTATGTTATAATGTGAGCAGGTGGACAGTGTTCACTCGATATCTCTAGTATTCGCAATGAATAACATCAAACTTCATAGGAAGGTTTATTACTTTGAAAGCTCGGACGAATATGATAACCACCATTTTTCAACCCGTTATTTATGGAGATATGTACCTTAGTTCAATCGCCAAAACGGTATCCGGTCGTTATCTAGAGTAGTTTTCAGCAGATTACCTTCAAACTTACGTACTGTAAAGCGCTTTAGATTGGCTTATGTTAGCTAGATAGGGCGCTATATCAAATGTTGTATATTATTATTATTAGTATTTTACTATTTGATCTTGCACACAAGTACAAAACACTTTTTTTCCACTTAAGTGAAATCAAACATTTTAATGCATGAGGTTTGTTCGACCCCTGAGCCCAGGGGGCGGGGCCTTGAAGGGGAACTTAGCTAAATTTGCTATAAAACGCATCTCCTCCTAAACACCAGAGACGATTTTAACCAAATTTGCTCTGAAACTTCATTGGGGGAGGGCAATCTTTTCCTAAATAAAGCAGGCTGGTTCGACCCCTGGGGCTAGGAAGGCTGGGCCCCAAAGAGGAAAAATATCTAATATTTTGCTACAAGACGCTAATACCCCCTTATTGCCTGGGTGGATTGTACAAAATTCGGTCAAAAACATTATTGAGGAAGAACAAACATTTCTTGATTGAATGAGTTTGATTTGACCCCTGCGGTCCTAAGAAATGGTACAGCTAGATTATCATATTCTTTGGTGTAGTTTTCAGAAATTGTTAAAAAATTGGTTTCTAGGTTTAAAAAAGCTTATAGCTGAATGAAAATTAAAGTATTGTCTAATTACACCATGTAATATGACATATTACTTATTTCAAAATCTGTTAACATGGCAACTCAATAGAGGCCTGATTCGTTGAAAGTCAAATAGTGTGGTCCCAGTTGGGTTAGAACATAGATCTTGTCTGGTTTTGAGGATATTTCATATAAAGATGTACTAATGCATTCAGTTGTAATGATTTATATATAAAACCATGTGAGCGATACAGGTCCAATGGACCTCTTGTATTTCTCAAACCTTGTGCATTCAATTATGGTGCAAGTACATCTGATGAAGATACAGGTCAAATGGACCTCTTGTTGAATATTTTTTTTGACTTTCTAATAGCAGATGGTAAAGCAATTCCACAATAACCAAAAGAGTCAGTAACAGGAATTTCACTAAAGCCTGGGACAAAGATTTTTATATATTTAAACTTTTCATAGTGTGGATACGATTACAAAATACCAGAGACAGTAGCAGGAATTTTATTTTCAAACATATTCAGGTGGATTATTTCAAACAAATGCACTAAGTCAAAATATCTTTTAATTCAGTTATAAATTCAGTGAAAAGATCTGTTTACATAACTACGACCAGAGACAGTGGGAGCCCCGACCATTTCCCCTATGTTTTTTAACCTTTACAGTAACATGCGTTTTTTTCGTTTGCAAATTAATACGTAGAATAAAACAAAATGCTCGCAATAAGCAAATGCTTTCACTACAAGTTATTGAAACATTCATATAATAACTTGACATCGATTTTTCTTCATTCGGTCATAGGTGAACAGCAACAGTTAATCGGACCAAGTAAGTAACCTTCATGTTTGTATGCCATAACGCATTCAGAAACTTATGAAACTACTAAAGCTGAATTTATAATAACAGGTCCGTAACCAAACTGTTACTGCATGTAATTTCAAATAACCGTAACTTGTTATGCGTTCTGCCGGACCGTTGTTGTAAAATGTTTGCGTCAAGGATCTGAGATTGAAATCATGTTCAAATCTCATTTTGATCTACAGAAACAGGATTTAATTAGATTTAACATATTACGGCAAACATGCATCTCAAAATGTGTCAAAAATAAAGTAGATGCAGTTATTAGGATTCATTCGGAATTGTGATGAAAACAGTTTTTGTATATGAGCCTCTGTATCCATATCAATAGATACAATTACATAATATTTAAGGATTAACTTGAATATATTTTTCATGTTATGGAGATAAAACACAAAAAAACGGAGTGTTCTCTAAATAAACCGCGAAGCGGTTTATGATGAGAGTACACTCCGGTTTTTTGTGTTATAGCTCCATAACATAAAAAAATTATTTAAGTTAATCCTTATAATTTTATCTACTTTACACAATCCTTGTGGAATCCACTTTTATTGATGGACTCTGTTCTCTTAGAATGTATTGCACTGCTGTATCAGCCAATCAAAAGCGACGTTACAAACGGCGACGTCATTTTTTATGTTATGGACTGATAACATAAATTTTTAAGCCAATGAAAATGCTTGTTACAAGCAAGATTAAATTATAACCACATATCTTACTTCAGGTAATACAAAGTTCATTATATGTCGATGTACAATTCAGGTCGTAAAACTTAAAATTACAGACTTTTTTCAAGAGTTCGTTTCTAAGAATTTCAATTTATTCTAACTTTGGGCGCATCGAATACATGTTGTGGAAGATTGTTCCATGCATCTGCCAGTTGCAAAATGTTTTCCGATGTCCAGGTGATTACGTCTTCAAGATATTCTGCAAGTGTCCTCTTGTCTTTTTTGTTTATAATGTATATGCATTAAACATATCTCCTCTCATTCTACGGTGCTTCAATGATTCAAGATTTTTGAAAATAATTTTAAACATTGATTCATCTAGATAATATAAATGTTCTCCTGATTGTTTGCTTTGTTTACGCAAAGTTGAATACAAGTCCAAAGTTCACATGTCCATCTATTGTGATCCTTAGATCATTTTCCATAGATAATTGTAATGTTGATGTAACCCTTTCCTCACCAGTCATATAACACTTCCTCTTATCTTCTGATTTAATTGAGAGAGAAAAAAACCATCGGATGGGATATTATTAATCATTTCCCTGACCATCTTTGAAGACTATCTAGATTATTTGGAAGACTTTTGTTTATTTCATTTTTACCAGTGAAATATTAACAATTACTCCTTTTTATAAAAGTGGGTGAAAAATATCACGTTTGCTGATTTAACCAATGAAAACACTGATTACAAACTACCATGAGAAACATTACAAGCGGCCCATCTGATAAAAGCCTGGTTAGCTTAAGGATACGCAGGCCTCGAGAAAATCCGTCTGAGACGTCAGCTCTTTTTTCTGCCCAGAATAATCATCTGCTACCTATCGTGGGGGAAATTATTCTCTGGGGGAAACACATCGTTTAATTCCGCATTTAACTTTCATTTTCATGAAAGCCAGTAGACTATGCAAGTCAGCAATTCTAACTTAGATGTATTTGATCGGAGAAAACTCATGTTAAATGCAATACAATGTCAGCGTCTCCAAGTCCAAAGTTAGGCTAAACGATTGGCAGAAAGTATATATAAGTGAACCAAAGTGATAAGTATAACTTATATAGGTGGTGTTGATATTTTATCATCAGGGTAAGTGGTGACAAAACAACTCTGCATTGTCGCTTATCCTCAATGCGTAGTTCGATATGATGGGACTTTTTGTAAGTAATTAAACTGTGATAGTAATTTGGTTTACTTTATTACAAATATGAACCTAAGTGCCTCCATTATAAAATTAAGTATTTTAAAGAATTTAATTTATGTGTTTTTACCCTTTATTAATTTGTTTTGCAAAGAGGACTATATTTTGTCGCGTAGGGTTGTCTAGACATGCTATGGCGTGAAAAAACACATATGGCGCAAATAAGTGTAAAAGTGCTTCGTAGTCAAAATCGAATTTCTAACAAAGTACACATTTTTTTTAAATGATACTTTACCAAAACATGTTAAATAAATTCATTTTTTGCCAGTCAAGTACTAGTCATGTCTTATTCATTGCTATGGCGTATTTTGAAAATGTACGAGATACTTCCCTTGAAATTGACTTCTGAATCGCGAAGAATTATTTTGTCGATTTTCTTACAAAATAAATGTTTTTTAAGAATGAAACGTTACCACAACCTGTTTAATACATATACCAAAGGAAAAAAACAGTTATTTGCTAAAAATAAATCTTAAATTTTGCTATGGCGTGAAAAAACACGTATGGCGCAAAAAAGTGTAAAAGTGCTTCGTAATCAAGATCGATTTTCTAACAAAGTACACATTTTTTTAAATGATACTTTATCTAAACATGTTAAATGAGTATACCAATGGAAAAATCGAAATATTTCGTGGATATAACACTTACATTTTGCTATGGCGTGCAAAAACTCCTATGGCGTACCTATGGCGCTTAATCTCCTATGGCGCAAATTAGAGAGACCCTCGGGGACAGAGCGGGAAGATGGCGAAGAAGACTGTGAACATGGCGAACTCTCGATTTCCAAGGATGCTGGAACATAAGACAGAAGTGGGCTAAGTATAGCCATTACGTTGAACACTCCAAGGAACTGTGTGTTATGTGTGATACGTATACCCGTTATTGACTGTATGCGTTTTACGTATACAATACGCGACGCGTTGGACCCCCGTGGCTCGTTGTGGCATTTGTAGGCGAAGTTGTAATTTGCGCCACACACACACGTCCTGTATTGTTATGTTTATGATGTACTTATTATGTTGTTGATTATATAAACTTGTTATTAATCAACGTGAGCGCCTCTGTGATTTCTCCACAAATTTAGCGAAAGCACTGATACCAAAGAAAAGATCCCGAAAACAAATAAATAATAATTCGTCACTTGACAATTTAGGGGCTCGTCCGGGATTCATATATGTGTTGTTTATAAATATTTAGACCATATTTTCAGGGGGTAAAACTCTAAATTTGTGGAGATTACATTGGTTGTTAGTAGTGTGTGTTGAAACAGTGCATTAGATAAATGTAAACAATGAGTTAATTGTTACAAACAGAAATTGATATGCTGTGTAGATGTGCTAGTGTAGGATCACAATCATCATATCATGTAGGCAGTGTAGTAGGAATGTTGTAGAGTACAACCATTACATATTGTGTATCAGAAGAGGTCGGGTCTTTTATTCATAGTCACTGTTATTCCATATATGTGTATAAAGGAGTAGGTCGGGTGCTATATTATAATATAGACTGTTATTCTGTACGACAAGTTCGTTTGGTTGTTACATTCAACTTCATACTGTATTGCGGGATACATTTTGGAAAAAAAACTATTTATAGGCTGTTTTTCTGTACTACAGAATAGGTCGGGCACTATATATAGGTATTTTAGATTCTCACAAGCTAAATTTGTGAATTTTTGTGAAACTGTTTTCTAAAATTGAGTATTTAGGATAGATCAGTTATAGCATAGAGTTACTGTGCTAAAATACAGAATAGTGAGATACTATTTTTGGTGTTAAGCCTGTAATACTGTACCAAAAGTTATTGTTGACCTATTATTGAGAATAGGCGGTATGTAGTTTACTAGTAATTTTACTATTGAAGTGTGCTTAGTGCACAGGCACACCCATATAGTGGTATTCAGACAGATTAGAGCTGATACTACTAAATAGCTTAGGATTGAACTATTTTGAGTTACATTGTCATTGGGTTGCTATCCAGATTTTATTGTTCATTCTTATACGGCATAAGCAACTGGAAATAAAATCATGGATTATGACAAATGGTTAACTTATGGAGAAAGATTGGGGCTAGAAGACGAGCAGTTACTAAACTTTGTAGCGACAAAGGAGCAAGAGTCCTAGCAAGGGAAGACAGGGCTCGAGATCGATCGGAGGCAAAGGATGAGACTGTACGCAGAGAAGCAGAGATTACAGGTCAGTTTGAGATGGAGAAGTTAAAGCTACAGGCAGATGTGGAGAACGGCTAGAGCTGGCCAGAACAAACACTGAAGACTCAAGATCTAGGTCACTGAGGACAAAACGACCAAAGTTTGATGAGCAGAAATATGATATTGATGCATTTCTGGAAAGATTTGAGAAATATGCAACATCACAGAGGTGGCCAGAGGACAACTTGGCAGTGAGTCGCAGCCCCCTACTCGTGGGAAAATGATTACAAGTTTATACGAGCATGCCACCCACCCCTATTGAAGAAAGCATTACTCAGGCGCTACGAACTCACAGAAGAAGGATTTAGACTGAAATTCAGAGATGGTAAACCAGATAAAGGAGAGACAGTTTTTCAGTTTATTGCCAGACTAACCAGATATTTAGGAAGATGGACAGAGTTGGCAGAGATTGACCACAGTTATGAGGCTTTACAGGATTTACTCATCAGAGAACAGTTTATTCAGACATGTTCAGCAGAGATGGCAGTATTTTTGAGAGAAAGAGTACCCAAGACTGAAGGAAATGACACGCTGGGCAGAGCAGTATATGGAGGCCAATGGTGGAGGTATCATGAAGCATACTAAGGTCTCGCACAACAGCAAGGCTACACCAAGCCATAACAAAACTCAATATCAAGGGAACCAGGAACTCCCATGTGTGTTGATTGACGGAACGGTGCGAAGGTTCAAGATTGCTAAGGTTACAGTGGATACGCCATATTACACAGGAGAGGTAGAGGCGATATATTTGAAAAATCCTATGTATGAGCTTGTGCTTGGAAACATAGATGGTGTAAGTTTGACAGTTGATGGAAATTGGAAACCACTGTGTAACAGGACACAAGTGTCAGCTGTGATGACAAGACCACAGATTAAGAAGGCAAATCAGCCCATCAATCCAATAATGGTACAAGTGTACAGAGTGGATGTGGTTGGATTAGACGGGCTAATAGAGGCTCAGAAGAATGACAGTTCACTGGACAAATGGTGGAAACTTGCGAACAAGAAAGTTTCAAGCGGGGAACAGTCAACAAAGAAGTTCATGATGGAGGTAAGAGGAGACATCCTATATCGTGTGTATACACAAGCTAGAGGTAACTTGTCGGAAGAGATGAGGCAGATAGCTGTACTGGAGCAGTACAGGAAGCAAGTTATGGCTCTTGCTTATGAGTCCATAGTAGGAGGGCATCTTGGAGTACAGAAGACCATAGACTGGATTTCGTCGAGTTTTCACTGGCCGGGCATTACAGGCGATGTTTTCGCGGTATTGTCAGTCATGTGATATCTGCTAAAAGACTATACCGAAGCGACGGATACCCAAGGTACCACTAGGGGGGATGTCTCTCATTGAGGAACCATTTCAGAGAGTAGCATTGGATCTTATTGGACCCATATACCCAGTGTCGGAGGACAAGAATCAATACATACTGACTGTAGTCGATTACGCTACAAGATACCCTGAGGCAGTGGCTCTACCGAGGATAGAGACAGAGCGGATAGCTGAAGCTTTGCTTTGAATCTTTTGTAGAGTCGGCTTTCCGAAGGAAATTTTGAGTGACAGGGGCACGTAATTTACGTCTGAACTGATGTCGGAAGTATGTAGACTGGTATCGGTAAAACAGCTGTTCACAACACCATATAATCCTAAGTGCAATGGTTGGTGTGAGCGAATGAACGGTGTACTTAAAAGCATGCTGAAAAAGATGTGCCAGGAGAGACCTAAGGACTGGGATAGATATATTCCAGCTGTACTCTTTGCTTCAGGGAAGTACCACAAGCCAGTACAGGATTCGCGCCATTCGAACTCCTGTATGGAAGGACCATTAGAGGACCTATGCAGGCATTACAGGGTATTTGGACCAAGGAGATGTATGAAACACCAGAGGTCAAAACTACGTACCAGTACATACTAGACCTACGTAACAAACTGGAGGAGACATGTAAAATCGCAAAAGAGAGTTTACGTGACTCGCAAGGAACGTACAAGCGTCATTACGACAAAAAGGCGAAAAACAGAGAGTTGGATGTGGGACAGAAAGTACTAATTCTGCTACCAACGGACCACAACAAAATGTTTTTACAATGGAAAGGAGCGTATAATGTAGTGGAGGTCATTAACAAGATGGACTACAGAGTAAATGTGAACGGAAAGGACAAGGTGTACCACATCAACCTGTTAAAGTGGTATGTCGAACGAGACGATGATGTTAGTGGAGTGAAAGAATCACAAGGCTGTCAAAATAGACAAAAGGTTGCAGGGATAGCAGTCACTGTAACGGATGACGAGGAAGAAGTTGGAGCAGTGGACGACGAACATTTGCTTGAACTGGGAAATGTATCTGGAGTTGAAACATACCAGAATGTCATTATAAGTGAGGAGCTGACAGAAGATCAGCATACTCAGGTGAAAGAATTTCTGGAGGAATTCCAGGATATATTTACAGATATACCAGGAACCACTCATTTATTGGAGCATCGTATAGAGACTACAACGGACACTCCAATTCGTGTGAAACCTTACCCTACTCTAAGAGGAAGGAGGTTCACGAGGAAGTAAGGAAGATGATAGACTAGGGGATTGTGGAACCTTACCTATATCCTACGCTAAGAGGAAGGAGGTTCATGAGGAAGTAAGGAAGATGATAGACTTGGGGATTGTGGAACCTTCTAATTCACCTTACAGCGCACCGATAGTCATGGTCAAGAAGAAAGACAACACAAACCGATTGTGTATTGATTTCCGACGCTCGAATGCGGTTACCAAATTCGACCCAGAACCTATGGGTGATATAGAGGATATCATGACACGGCTTGATAAAGACCTGTTTTTTCAAAACTGGATCTAAGTAAGGGATACTGGCAAATTCCTGTGGAGAAAGGATCACGACAATTTACAGCATTTACGATAAACAGCGGGTGTTACCAGTTCCTCAAACTACCGTTTGGACTGGTGAATTCTGGGGCGACATTTAACCGGATGATGCGTAAAATACGGGAAGGAAGCCAGGACATTGACCACTATGTTGACGACATACTTGGACATACGCAGACATGGAGAGCACACATGGAAACTCTCAGAGATCTACTTACAAGGATAAGGGAAGCCGGGCTGACTGTTCGTCCGTCAAAATGTTTGATAGTATTTAAATCGCTAGGATTCGTAGGACACACCGTTGGGAAAGGAAGTGTTGCTATGGAAACAGACAAACTCGAGAAGATCAGGGACGCGGAACAACCAAAAACAAAGAAGCAGGTCAGATCGTTCTTGGGCTTAGCAGGGTATTACCGCAAATTTGTACCCAACTTTGCAGAAGTTGCTGCACCGTTGACAGACCTCACGAAGGCGAGTCGGCCAAACAAGGTCGACTGGGGACCATCTCAAGAGACATCATTCACACGGTTGAAAAATATGCTGACCGTGGCCCAAGTTTTGCGACTGCCCGATCTATCCAAACCATTTATTGTTCAGTAAGATGCTTCTGATATTGGATTGGGGGGTGTTCTGATGCAATAACATAGTGATGGTTTGTTTCCGGTTGCTTATGACAGCAAGAAATTGCTTGATAGGGAAAGAAATTACCTTGTTATTGAGAAGGAATGTCTAGCAATATTGTTTGCAATAAGAAAATTTCAGATGTATCTCTATGGGAGAGAATTTACATTGCATTCTGATCATATGCCCCTTGTGTACATACAGAAGAGCAAGATAGAAAGTTCCAGAATCATGAAATGGGCACTATTTTTGTAAAATAAAGTTCAAGATCGAATCGATCAAAGGGTCAACTAATGTTTGTGCTGATTATCTCAATAGACAATATACAGATGTGAAATTTGCATATATTTTGATAGTTTTAAGGATGAATATGACTTTCATGTGTAGATTATATTACATATTTATCATGTGTTAAGCAGAAAATGTACCTGTGTATTTTCTTAAAAATGGGGGGTTGTCAAGATAAACATGTCCGTATTGGTAATATGAATAAGGTGTGTATGCGAGTTCAAAACATTATATTAAATATGTGTGTGCGCATAAAGAACTTTTATATGTGTATGTAATATACGATATATGTAGCGGCCGTACCGCATTAGTGGTGTGCTACCTTCGGAAAAGGGGGCAGGTATTACCTCCCTTTACAGAACATTCAGTGGGAGATAGGAAAGGGATTCAGCTTCGGTCGGGGAGAGAGCGGGAGGACGGCGAAGAAGATGGTGAACATGGCGAACTCTCGATTTCCAAGGATGCTGGAACATAAGACAGAAATGGGCTAAGTATAGCCATTATGTTGAACACTTCCAAGGAACTGTGTGTTATGTGTGATACGTATACCCGTTATTGACTGTATGTGTTTTACGTATACATTGCCTCTGTGATTTCTCCACAAATTTAGCGACAGCACTGCTACCAAAGAAAAGATCTCGAAAACAAACAAAAATTAATTCGTCACTTGACAGTATCCTAGTTTTATGTAAAAGTGTACCATTGTGAAGTTATTCTTCTTGTGTGAACAGTATATCTTTATAGGTTTGTCAGAAGAGAGGTACCAAGTTTTCTCTAGATTATATCATTTTAGACCTTTAGATAGTTGATTTGCATATGAATTGCTTCCCTTTGTCCATATTTCAAACATTAAAAATAGAAATTGACATTTACACCTGTTGCTAATAACTGATTATTTTAAACCATTAAAGCCAAAGATATTCCCTTATTGCTTATAAATCAATGGCAGTTTTTTTTATAACTTGACAAAGTTACTGAGCAAAAACCAATGATCAACCAAAGCGCAGTATGCTAATTAATTATGTATGGATTTCGCTCAACTTCAAACTTTTGGTCTTTGTTTGTATATTGATCAATGAATATTCAAGCAAGTTATCTTGTAAAGTGTGGACATTGACAAGGGTATACATGCTTTTTAATATGTGTGAAGTTTGTTCAAGATTCAGTTTTTATCAATCTGTGTATATTGTTTATACACAACCCAAGTTTTATTAAAACTGAACAATATTTAAGGATGTTAACTTGCTGAAACCAAATTGCTGACGAACAAATGGATGACTGCTACCCATATCTTGACAAGTCTGTCAAAAGTTTTGAAATCTTTTAAATACAGCGTATCACATATTCACTGCAGTGAAAAGTTCTCTGCTTATGACAAATGGAATTATTTTGCATCAATGTTCCTAGGCACAAGTAAGATGAAAAAAACCCTCACAATCTGATACATTGTTGTATGTTTCAATATTGAATAAGATAAACAAGATATAAACATACATACATACACACACACACTAGATTAAGAGAGTTATATTATTTTTTCTCTATTGCCATTGCATAAATTCTTCACAAAAATAAAAATTCATAGCATATGCTAAGCTATATCCTCTGTAAAGGCCAGCGTTTGAAATAAGATGTACAGATCAATTTCTATACCTGGGTTTGGAAAAGCAGATTGTTGAAATTTAAGCCAATTCGATTCTTTGGGCCCTGCCCCTCAACCCCTGGGGGTGGGCCAGGGTCAAAATCTTCAAAGTATCAAACTGTCATCTCATGGTTATAATTTCAATCAAGTTTATAATATTTCAAATTGAAAATTAACAAAATATACCCAAAAGTATCAATTTCTCATAAGAGTTAACTGAACCCTCTGCAAAGAGGCAAAAGTGGAGCCTAGAGGTAATGATAAAACACCTGAATACCTCTCCATCTATGAAGATTATTTGTTTCCAACATATCTGAGTCTGGAGAAGAATTTCAAGATGGCCAAAGCCCAAACTGTCATTTCGAAGTTATAATGTCTCATTTTTGTTTCAATGATTTTCAATTGGAAAGTAATCAAATATACCCAAAAATATCATTTTTCTATATGACTATATTAAACTTTACCCCATCCCCAGGGGATAATTAAAAAAAAAATGGATAAGATTTTTTAATCTAAGCCGATTTAAGCCCTTTTAGCCCTGCTCCTCAGCCCAGGGTGATGAGACAGGGTTAAAATTGTCAATGTATCAAACCGTCATCTCATGGTTATAATGTATATTAAGTTTGAATGATTTCCAGTAGAAAATGAACAAAATATACCCAAAAGTTGCATTTTCCTATATTAACTTTAGTAAATTTCACCCCCTCTCCAGGGGCCAACGTGAAGCTCGAGTACCTCAAGACCCTTCCACCTATGAAGATAATTGGTTTCCCGCATATTTGGGTTTGGAGAAGAAGATTTTTGAAATCTAAGCCAATTTGACCTTTAGCCCCTGGGGTGGGAGCCATATAATTCATAATTTTGGTGCATATCTGACCAAGGAAGGTTCCTGCAAATTTTTATTGAAAACGGATCAGTGGTTTCTGAGAAGAAGTCGAAAAAGTAAAATGTTTACGGACGCACGACGGACGACGACGGACAAAAGGCGATTAGAATAGGTCACTTGAGACTTTGTCTCGGGTGACCTAAAAAAAATTGGCACGGACAATGAGATGAGATGAGAGAACCAGAAGAAGAAGAAACAGTACTAATACAATATGTCTCCCTTCATTCGAAGGGGAGACATATTGTACGAGCAAGTTTTATGAAAGTTTGTTTTAATACTTAGCTAGGAAAACAATTTCTATATCACATTTATAGGTTGTGTAGCTGAATGTTGAACCTTGAATGGATGAACTTGACCTTACAATTGTCTTGAACAATTGATGTATGGAATTTTGAAATGGAATTTCAAGAAATATGGTTAAAAACTTAAGAAAAAATAATTATTGCTTTCACTGGCATAGCCAAGACACAAACTTGTGTGGGATTCCTCTTATAGTGTTATATTGATCAAAACCAACATAGTTTCTGACATTAGTGTTTTTAGTCACTAGGAGCTGTTCAATCACATTCAGTGCCTGTATGTGTGTGTGTGAGAGAGAGTGTGCGCGCTTGTATGCATGTATTCACTATCACATGCGAGCATACCACATGTGTGTGTAGGTGTGGGTGTGTGGGTGTGAGCCTGCCAAGTTTAATGCATGTACGTGCCTAGGTATAAATTTGTGTGTACAACTGTAGTGGAGTACTGTGTTTTTCTTTCACAAATTATACCTTATACATGTACGCTAGCATGTTTGTTGTAATATCCTTATTTTTTTTTATTTTTTTGTATCAATTTGATATTTTATTCATCGACATGAAATATATTCATATTGTCATTAGACATCCATAATTCCCCGACGTACAGATATAAGTATTATGTATATGAACCCGAAGCAAACATCTTTCATCTTGATAGAGTTTTGCTTCTGTCTATATGTACATAGTGTTTTTGTGTTCAATTATCAGTTATTACTGAACATTGTGTTGCTGGTTTATTGTACTTACCCAATGAAATGTCACTGGACCTTACTCTCTACCCATATCATGATCACCCTATCTCTCTATCACTCGACCTTACCTCTTACTTTTCTGCACTGTTTTCACATACATATCCCCTCCCCCCCACCCAATCCCTCTTGTAATGCCTAGTCATCGTCTGATTCCGTTCATTTACTTTGTCTTATTCTCCTGGACTATGATTATGATTTCATTCACATATAAAATATTATTGGTCTAGATCTTTTGCTGGATTGTACGTTTTCCTAGAATGATGGTACCGACTCGCTGTTTTATCAGTCAAATCTGTTACGAATTTGACAATGGGTAATTCGTATATGTGTCACAGAATAGCGATCGGTACCTTTTATTCTGGGGCATACGGCAGATGTATGCTAAAGTCGTTTAAGTTGTTCTCTTTTTGTTTAGGTTCATTTATAAGGGTGTTCGACCGTGGTCGGTATTATATATCGTGGTTTATTTATTATTTAAACCTTTTAATCTTTTTATGCTTTTGAAATATTGAGTTCTCTATAATCTTGTTTTTAGCCAAGGCGTTAGCCGCAAGCTATTGGTATTTAATGTTGGAATCTACGTTTATTTTGATCAATATATAACACTATGGGTGCTGGGAGCAAATTTGAAAAACATTAAAAATTTCTTTTTAAAAGATAGAAATACTGGTCATGGGTTCCTACAAGTTTGTGTCCAGTGAATTAAAAGTCAACGCAAATGTTAAGCAGTAACATCCCTGGTACACATTGTTCTTTTATCAATGCTTATGCTCAATATCAATAAAATAAAATAAAGTTCTAATGTGTAACTTGATATTTGTTAATTTCACTCGATTTTACTGTGTCCAACTTTTGATATCAAATCTTGTGTTATATATGAGAGGAATCCCACACAAGATTGTATCTTGGCTATGTCAATGAAAGCAATTGTTTCTTAAGTTTTCAACTATATTTCCTGAAAGTTCATTTCTAAATTTCATTCATCAATTGTTCAAGACAGTTTTAAGGTCAAGTTCATACATTCAAAGTGAAGGCTACAGCTACACACCTGTACATGTGACAGGGTAATTGTCAGTGCTTTCCTAACTAAGTATTCAAACAAAATTTTATAAAACTTGCTCCATCATTCTGAACATCAAATCATGCACTACAAACAAATACACATGCAACCTCAACTTTCAATAAGTCTTGTTGATAACATTTGTTGCACAATGGTATCGAAACCAACAATAATGACAACTGTAATAACATAGTATGTGCCCTAGATGGTACATTTGCAGTACTCTTTTAAAATACATTTGAAATTGCTATGTGGATCTTATTTCAAATGCTAGCCTATGACGACAACGATAAAGCTGAACATATGCTATACATTTCTTTTTGTGAAGAATTTATGCAATGGAAATGGAGGGAAAATAGTGTAACTCTCTTAATCTTGTGTGTGGGGGGTATGTATGTACAACAATGTTTTATATTGTATTAGAGTGCTTTTTTTTCTTGATTTTAATTTTGAACTACGTTTGTTTGGTAATAGTCAACTTTCGGTAGAAAACAACATCTTAAGACATATGCATCATTACATCAAATCCAGCAATAGGTTTTGATAGTTATAATTACTTTCTATTTTTATTTATGTGTAAGTTGTTATATGTGTTTATGAAATTGTATTTCATTATTTGGCCTGATTTCATTGTTACATTGATTCTGTTCATTTTGCAATTACTCTACCAGGATGCATGTCATGAAATTTGTATAATTTATAATTTATTCAAATGCGGATCAATTTCTCAGTTTACACGTATACTTTTCTAGGAAACACCCCTCCCCTCCATCACCCCACCCCTCCCTACCCCACCTTTCCTTCTACACCCTATCTTTTGTTCAAAAAATGTATTATTAAACTAAATCACATTCATCAGGTTTTCAGCATCAATAGTCACAGATTCAATCCGTCCCAAGTGAAGCTCACTGACTTCTCCATTAAGTAAACAGTTGCAAGGAATTCATTTGAACTATTCCACGTTGGAAGGGTCTGTGGACTCGTCTGTCATGAGTCTGAGAGAAAATGATTTAGCTTTGAAAGTGAAGTTAGTGGTTCCCCCTCTATACAATAACTGACAGACTTCAAAATGTCATGTCACTGTTGGAACAGTTCTTGCAGCCTTTTCAAAAAGTTCATGAAGTCCTCGAAGGTATGACAGAGGGGGGTTCAGTTCCTATTTCTCATCCTTGTTCCTCCCATCAATAACCATCCCTGTCTGTTGTAATATTGTTGCTTTTCAGGTTCAAATATCTCCCAAAATAGAATTAAGTCACCATATAATGTTTGCTCCAGCATTAATGTTTAGAGACAATATTAAAAAAAAAATAAAAAATAGGAGGCATAGCAATATGAGCCTGTATAGTGAGAAATGGGGCATTAAAACTGATGGTTCACAAACATTGCAATAGGTTAATCTCTTTGGTAGCAGAACTAAATGTAAACAAAATGTACATAGAAGTCAACTTATAACAGCACATCTCATGGGGACTGAAGACATCCAAACTAATTTCGTAGATGGTAAAACATGTGTACATAAAAAGATACCTGTACAAAACAAAATTATCTCCCTTTTTATATGTTACCCTTCAAACTAAAAAGCCTGATAAAGTTGAAACAGCACTTTTGTTGTAAAAGAAGGAAATAAATGATATAAACAAATAACACCAACAGACATACAAAATGAAGGTCTATCGGCCGAGCTGTTAGCGAGCAGGTGGTATCAAAATTCAATATTATATCTTATGATGCATATAAAACAGGTTAGAATGCTAATATGGAACTGGTATAGTGAAGGGGCTAGTACTGTTGTGGGTTCACATGTTCAAGATTGTTACCTGAGTTGGTCGGTATTTTTAACTTGTCCGGTCACCGTCAGAAAAACTGTCTGAAGATCTCCCAGACCGTCAGCGCTGGGGAACATGTCCTCGCAGTCCGATGGCTTGCGGTTGTCTCGCCAGGACGGAAGTCAGGCGGCACTACCTTGCAGGGGAACAGGACGCCGGACCATCAGTTCCGGATTCAACGAATATAAATCCCCAACACTCTTCCCCTTTTACAAGAAAGAGTTCACATTTTTTTTGAAATAATCAGCTGATGAAACTGACATATACATGACTCAATAAATTATCTACAATTCTATATACTGTCACAGGGTAACCAATTCTATTTAACGATATAGTCGGAGAGCCAGGCTGGTGGCCTCCGACTTCTTGTGCTCCCTGGAGGGCCCCGATCCTGCTCGGACTCCTCCAGAAAACAGCCAGGATCATCATCTGAATCCTCCTCATTCCCCGTCAGATCAAGGATAGGACGATACCCCATCCATCCGTCGGGTGGGTCAGGGTCCAAACTTGGCTAATCCCGATCTGCTTCTCCCTGTTCTTTTTGACCGTCGTCTACTGTGTTCGGATGCTCTGATAAGAGGACGTTGTTGCTTCTCATCCGCAGCAATCAGATGGAAAGCTCTCTGTCACGGCAGATCTCCAGCCGATCTTGGTGTATATCATGTAGAGGGCCGGGGACAGACGCTCCACGACAAGAAACGGGCCCACCCACGGTGACTTGAGCTTTGGGCTTTGACCTACTTTCCCGGGGGTGTCTAGTTTGAGCACAGCATCCCCTGGCCCATATTTGGAAGAGTGGAGGTTGACATTATAGGTTTTCTTTTGTCTAACCTGAGCCTCACGGATAGCTACCTGGCCAAACGGAGAGCTTGTGTCATTTTTTCCCATGAATCCCTGCACATAATCCGTCTCGTCCTCCTTGGTCCTAGAAGCTACTGTCCCAAACATTAAGTCCACAGGCTGGGTAACCTCCCTTCCCAGCATCGAAAGGTTTTGAGTGAATCCGGTTTTGTCTGTGACGAGTTGCTCGAATGGCTGCAGAACACTGACTCAGATGCTCGTCCCAAGTATTCTGTTTGTTCCCAATGTAACACCTCAATATCTGCAGAATCAGCCTATTGTATCTCTCCACCTGCCCATTGGAACACGGCCGGGAAGGGGTGGTCCGAGGTTTAGCAATCTGATCAGTAAGAAGTTGTAATGGGCAACCAAACCGCAAGATAAACTCCTCCGCTAGCATCTTCGCGATTAGGGGCACCCACTTAATTCCGTTCGGGCACCTGTATATCGTCAGTCAAACTATCTTGACGGATGGTAAGGGGGGCGACATAATCAATATCATCCACAAAAACCTGCCACTGGCTGCGGGCTCGAGTGCAGTATGGACAACCACCACAGGACAGCGCACTTAAAGGTACATCTTGGGAATAGCATTCACACGGAGACAACTCATCCGGTATTCGTGACAATGCATCAGCATTCCCATGGCATTTTCCCGGTCGATGTTGGATTATCATGCTATACTGTGATAACTCCTCAAACCACCGAGCGAGCTGGCTTTCTATGTGTTTTAAGTTTAGCAGCCAGGTTAAACTGTTATGACCTGTTCTAACAATAAAAGGTCGCCCAAGCAGATAATGGCGGAATTGCCTCGTGAAAGTTATGATCGCCAACAGTTCTTTCCTTGTGGTGCAGTATTTCCTCTGTGGGGTGTCAAGACCTTACTGGCATAACTCACTACTTTCTCCTGCCCATCCTGCACCTAGCTCATCTCAGCACCCAGAGCCTTGTCAGAAGCATCAAAATCCAGGATGAAAACTCCCTCTTCATGCGGGAGAGCAAGTGTCACTGCATTGCACAGAGCCTCCTTGATTTCCTCAAAGACCTGTTGATACACATCAGTCGAGGCCCACTTCTTTTTCTTGCCCGTCAGTTGATGAAGGGGCCTTGTCATATCTGCTAGGTGTTCCAGATGGTTTCGGTGGTAGTTTACGAAACCTTGGAAGGATTCCAGCTGCTTCTTATTCTTAAGAGTTGGCCAGTTCTTGACAGACTCAACGAGTTCTGGATTGACGGAGACTCCCTCTGCGGATACAATTTTCCCAATGAACTTGACTTGGCGTTGGAACAGATGACATTTTGAGGGTTTTATTTTCAGATTGTATTGTCGAAATCTCTGAAAAATCTGTACTAAGTTTGTAAGGTGGTATTCGAAATTGGCTCCAAGCACCATTATGTCATCCAAGTAGGATAAGCATTACTTCCAAGAAAGCCCGGGTAGTATGAGTACCACACGACTAAAGGTGGCAGGACTATTGCACAGACCGAATGGGAGCCTCTTGTGCTCGAACAACCAATATTTGGTAATAAAGGCTGCGGTATGTCGATCCTCCTCCTCGACGTCAACTTGCCAATAGCCGGATGCCATGTCCAATGTGCTCATGTTAACTGTGTGCCTGAGGGTGTCGATGCAGTCCGATATATTGGAAAGTGGAAATGCATCCTTCACGGTGACGTCATTCAATGCCCGATAGTCTAGGCAATAACGGAGTCCGCCATCCTTCTTTCCCACCAAAACTGGAGGGGAAGCCCAGTCTGAGGAGGAAGGTTGAATGACATCCCTATCCAACATCTGTTTCAGATGATTATCTCTTATTATTCTCGAAACCGAGGGGAGTCCTCCGTAATGGCTGCCGTATGGGCTTTGCATCCCCCTGTGTTGATCCTGTGCTTGATATATCCGTTAAACTTACCTAAATCCATGTCATCTCTTGCGAAGAACTCATGAAATAACTGTGCAATCCGTTCCCTTTCCTGTGAGGATAGTTCCTGTATGGAACGTGCGTACAGAGCCTCTGGTTTGGCGGAACTGCTAGAGATGTTCTGGCTCCTTGTTTCTTGGGAGATTCAATCGTCAAGCTACGGACGGCTGCTCCCTCATCAGAGTTCTCAATAATATCTGCAAGATCAATACCATTGCCTAAGAGCGACCCCCTCTTAATGGTTACGAATCTCGGTGTTGGATTCCTGACCAAGGACTTCATGAACCTACCAGAACTAAGTAACTGGTTTGGGGACATCAATGTTGTACTGTTCCGCTCCGGCTGGAAAACAATATTAACATTATCCGAGGCATCAGTCTGTACCTCTACGAAGTTGGTCGAATAAGGAGGGATAACATTCCTTTTCTTGGCTGTCACTCTGTGTATCTGCCAAGGTGGCACAGAAGACCTCCCCTCCCCATAGTATTAGGGTATCATCTGGGAATTCAGCTTCAGTCATGCTAGACAGATCGATAATATACTTGCTATCCCTCAAAAGATTCATTCCAATCAGAACGTGGTCACTAATATCCGCTACCACAAAATCCCTCAGCATTCTAACTCCCAAACGTTATAGGAACCTGTCGAACCATATGTGCTGTCAATCTGGAGCCCCTACCTATTCCACGCAGGATTACCTCCTCTGATAGGGCTTGTTTAAACCCAGCTTGCCGAAAAGTGGTTGAACTAATCACTGACGCTTGAGCTGCTTTGTCCACAACAGATCTTAAGTCAATCCCTAAAGGGGATCCCAGTACTATAGGTACATACGCAGTTAGATGGTCCGATTTCTCTGCTTTGTTGTGGAGTATGACTTCAGAAAGTTTGAACTCCGGAGGAGGTTGGCCAGTGTCCCCATCCCGGGGTAAGCGTTTAAAGATACTCTCTGCCTTGGGAGGGTGACCTAGAACAGTCCCTCTGTGGAGAATGTGATTTATCTGTGCAGTCCCTGGCAAAGTGCTCCTCCCTGCCACACTTAAATCATTCGCTCGCTGGTTCTATTTGGGCTAGAAGGTCTTTGAGGGGAGTTATTTCTCCGTGGACTTATCCTCTGTTCTTTTAGGATACGCAGTATCTGTTCCACCGAAGATGTGGTGTCCTCAACATCCTTCTTTGTTTTACCTAGCCTCTGCTCCAACTGGGTGAGGGTTGGCTCTGCCCTCATCACGGCTCGGACCTGTAGTCCGGGATCATCTGTCATGTTCCCAAGTATACGACGCTGGTTGGTGGTAGCCAGCTTAACCATACCCACAGCTTGGGTTTCAGGGTCCTTATCCATAGCTGTAAGGTCGGCCTTTTTGTCTAAGCAACTTTTTAAGAAAGCATCTACACCAATTAGCTGGGTGAATTCCTCCGGAGCGGTTGGCTAACCATCAAGGATCAGCTCCTGAAGCCGCTCAGCAAACTCCTGTAGGTTTTCATCTGCTACCTGCCTGGTATTATGTATCTGCCTTCTTAAAAGATTTGGTAGGTCCTTGGTACTAAACCTCTCCTCCATTTTCTTGCAAACAACATGAAAATTCATCTGTACAGCCCGTGGTCTGGTGGTAAAAAAAAGAGTTTAGGGCACTGCCCCGGAGGCATTCTATGAGCTTATCCAGCTTCTGGGAATTGGACCAATGGTAGCGGTTGGCGATATGGGAGAACTGGATGAAATATGGTAACTTTTACCATCATACAGGGCCATCTTTGGTGGGGTGGTCCTTTTAGCCTGTTATTAGCCCTTCCCGGGGCACGTCATCATTTGATGTTTCCTTTGAGGGTTTCTTTTTATACAAACCACCCGCGGCCAATCTCCCTACAACTTCCCCAAAGTTGATGGCCTCAGAAGCCAGATGAGGGTTCCTATCCTCAGCCTTTTCATCTTTCCTACCTCTTGCCCACAGAGATTCCAACTCCCCTTGATGACTTATTTGTTTTTTCTTGAGTTTGTCGGCAAACTCTTTCCGTTACTTGTCTGTCTGTAATCGATGCTGGTGTTCCCTCTCTCTCCTTTCACTCTCAAGTCTAGCCAGACATGCCTCATACCTAACAATTACAGCTTCCCGATCTTGGTGGGATGCCTCAGCTTGTCCGACGCCCTCAGTCCCTGCGACCGACCCAAGTGGTTCAAAGGTGATAACACCCTGATTGAGAAGTGGGTCCCAAATGTTACGGGGGATGTTAGGTATTTGCTTTAGCTCCTCCAGATTTATCTCTCCACATTCCTTACTTGTCTTCAAGACAGCCTCAGCCCTGACATCTTGAATCTTTGGAATCGCTTTTAATTCCTCTAATGAGGCTGTATTCATATTAATTGCAGCCATAATCAATGTGACAAAATGTATGATTCAGATCTGTTAAATAAAATGTTGATGAGGTTACCTCACCTAACAGATATAAAAAAAAATAGTGACATACAGAAATAACACTAACACAGTTCGGCTGATAAACGTGCAATATCAGGGTCTGAAAATGTTACCTTACCTACAGCACCTCCAACAGCTCCTCCTGGTCTACTGTAATCTGTAGATCATCTGTGGACGAGTGCTCAGAAGGTTCATTGACAACATTATTGTTTTCATCTACACAACTTTCACCGATGTCATCAATGAGGTATTTGATCCAGCACACACTCAAATAGGTACATGGGTGTACGCCATCAGACACCAGGGATATTTTGAGTGAATATCTTGATTTGGCCTTGCCCCTAGATTACCGATTCCTGATCAGAAACTGACTAAATTTCAGGGTGTTTTGCCCAATCTTCAGATTCAAAGTAAATATTTCGCTATTGAGGTTTGCGACCGGAGAAGAATTTAGCCTATCCTCCTCAATAAAAGGTCTGGATTCCTATGATTCCTCGTCCTATTCAATACTGCCGATGAGATAGTTGGAATTTCCACAAATTTTAGTTCCACTGCTCCAGGATACTGGTTAACAATTACTATGACCCTCCTAAATTCTGCCAAAATACTTGCCACAGTGTTGTTTCCATTTGGGTCCCTAATTCTAATAAGCTTTCCTGTTTACACGGTGATATCACAAGTTCCAGTCCAAAAATATAATGCTATAAATTTATGTCTTTTTAGAACCTTTTGAATTCGATGTTGAACTAAATCGACGAGTGACGGTGTCGTAGCTCCTACAATACACCTCAGTTCCAAAGGAAAACACTCATTTTTAACGGGGAACTGATTTCTGAGTGTAAATCCCTTAATGTCAGAAACCAAAATCGGTTTCCTGACAGGCTTATTTGCCGGTCTGCTCCGTATATATTCTCGACGTTCCTGTACAGTTTGCATCAAGTAATACAGTGACAAATATTAATATAATTGTATTCAATTAAGAAAACGGTTGGTGAGGGTGCCTCACCTAGCCCTACCAAAAAAACAAAAACATTAACTCAAATATGACGCTCACCGACGTCGTGAACACAACTCTCCGCTGTGAAAATTGACATAGCACAGCGAAAGAAACACTTCTGACACCAGTTGTTGTGGGTTCACATGCTCAAGACTGTAACCTGAGTTGGTCGGCATCTTGAAATTGTCCAGTCACAGTCAGAAGAACTGTCTGAAGATCTCGCAGACCGTCAGCGCTGGTGAATCGGCCCTGTAGTGGATGAGATGCGTAAAATTTACTTTTCTGTAACAGTTATGTATACCAGTCTGCCTTCTAATAGATGAAATTTGTAAGACCGACTTTCAGTAACAATAATATATACCAAGCTGCCCTGTAGTGGATGAGATGCATAAAATCTGTTTTCTGTAACAGATTTATAAATCAATCTACCCTGTAGTGGATGAGATTTGTAAAATTTATTTTCTTTCACAGTGATATCAACAAATCTGCTCGTAGTGGATGAGATGCGTAAAATTTCATTTCTGTAACAGTTACATAGGTCAATCTGCACTGTAGTGAATGAGATTTGAAATATCTACTTTCAGTAAGAGTTATATATACCAATCTGCCCTCTAGTTGATGAGATTTGTAATATCTACCTTCAGTAACACTTATGTATACCAAGCTGCCCTAGAGAGGATAAAATTTGTAAAATATGCTTTCAGTACCACTGTAGCCTGTAATGAATGAGATGTGTAAAATCTAATTTCTGTAACAGTTATATATACCATGATGCCCTGTAGTGGATGAGATGTGTAAACTATACCCTCTGTAACAGTTATATATACCGATGTGTCCTGTAGTGGATGCGACGCGTAAAATATATTTTCTGTAACAGTTATATATACCGATGTGCCCTGTAGTCGATGAGATGCATAAAATATATTTTATGTAGCAGTTACATAGATCAATCTGCCCGCTAGTGGATGGGGGTTGAAATATCTACTTTCAGTAACAGTAATATATACCAAGCTGCCCTGTAGTGGATGAGATGTGTAAAATATACCCTCTGTAACAGTTATATATACCGATGTGTCCTGTAGTGGATGCGACGCGTAAAATATATTTTCTGTAACAGTTATATATACCGATGTGCCCTGTAGTCGATGAGATGCATAAAATATATTTTATGTAGCAGTTACATAGATCAACCTGCCCGCTAGTGGATCAGATTTGAAATATCTACTTTCAGTAACAGTAATATATACCAAGCTGCCCTGTAGTGGATGAGATGTGTAAAATATACCCTCTGTAACAGTTATATATACCGATGTGTCCTGTAGTGGATGAGATGTGTAAAATATATCCTCTGTAACAGTTATATATGCCGATGTGTCCTGTAGTGGATGAGACGCGTAAAATATATTTTCTGTAACAGTTATATATACCGATGTGCCCTGTAGTCGATGAGATGCGTAAAATATATTTTATGTAGCAGTTACATAGATCAATCTGCCCGCTAGTGGATCAGATTTGAAATATCTACTTTCAGTAACAGTAATATATACCAAGCTGCCCTGTAGTGGATGAGATGTGTAAAATATACTTTCTGTAACAGTTCTATATACCGATGTGCCCTGTAGTGGATGAGATGCGTAAAATATGCTTTCTGCAACAGTGGTGTATACTGATATGCCCTTTAGTGGATGAGATGCATAAAATATATTTTCTGTAGCAGTTATATATAACAATCTGTCCTGTAGTGGATGAGATTTGTAAAATCTATTTTCTGTAGCAGTTATATATAATAATCTGTCCTGTAGTGGACGAGTTGCGTAAAATCTATTTTCTGTAACAGTTATATCTATCAATCTGCCCTCTAGTGGATAAGATTTGTAATATCTATACTTTCAGTAACAGTTGTATATACCAATCTGCCCTGTAGTGGATGAGATGCGTAAAATTTACTTTTTGTAACAGTTATATATAACAATCTGTCTTGTAGTTGATGAGATGCGTAAAATCTAATTTCTGTAACAGTTATATTAAAATGTTGTCATGTAGTGATTCAGATGTGTAAAATCTATTTTCTGTAACAGTTATATATACCAATGTGCCCTGTAGTGGATGAGATGCGTAAAATATATTTTCTGTAACAGTTATATAAACCAATCTGCCCTGTAGTGGATGAGATGCGTAAAATCTATTTTCTGTAACAGTTATATAAACCTATCTGCCCTGTAGTGGATGAGATGTGTACAATCTATCTTCTGTAGCAGTTATATAAACCAATCTGCCCTGTAGTGAATGAGATGCGTAAAATCTATTTTCTGTAACAGCCATATCTAACAATCTGCCCTCTATTGGATAAGATTTGTAATATCTATACTTTCAGTAACGGTTATATCTAACAATCTGCCCTCTAGTGGATAACATTTGTAATATCTATACTTTCAGTAACAGTTATATCTAACAATCTGCCCTGTAGAGGATGAGATGCGTACAGTCTATTTTCTGTAACAGTTATATCTAACAATCTGCCCTCTAGTGGATAAGATTTGTAATATCTATCCTTTCAGTAACAGTTATATCTAACAATCTGCCCTCTAGTGGCTAAGATTTGTAATATCTATACTTTCAGTAACGGTTATATCTAACAATCTGCCCTCTAGTGGCTAAGATTTGTAATATCTATACTTTCAGTAACAGTTATATCTAACAATCTGCCCTGTAGAGGATGAGATGCGTAAAGTCTATTTTCTGTAACAGTTATATCCAACAATCTGCCCTGTAGAGGATGAGGTGCGTCAAATCTGTTTTCTGTAACAGTTATATAATAACAAATCTGCCCTGTAGTGGATGTGATTTGTAAAATCTACTTTTAATAACATTTATATATACCAATCTGCCCTGTAGTGGATGATTTGCGTAAAATTTACTTTTTGTAACAGTTATATAAAACAATCGCTGTATTCAATAATCCTGTCCTGTTCAAAACATAATGAGAAAACATCGAAAATCAACGTAATATTAAACCCGTAGCTAGCTGAGATTTCCATGCGGTTTGGGAGTGCTACATTGAATGTAAACTTGAATGATTAAGTTTAGAAAACACCAAACATAGAAAGATTGCACATCGTGGCTGTGTTTACATATCAGGAATGATTTTGGCTTCAGGAGAACACAAACTCTGTTTTTGTTCTTCAGACAATTTCAAAAAAGTCTTCAGAAATTCATTATTTGATAATATTTCTAATCAGGTTCTTAAAATGAGGTTGTTACAATACTTGCAAAGATCAATATTTTGGCTCTGAAAATACAGGTTTTTTAAGGATAAACAAGTAAAATGGCGATTTTGATGTGCGAGGGTTATATTTCATGACACATTAGAACACGAACTTCTTTTAATTCACTATTCAATTTCAAAAATATCTTCAGATATCAAGTATTTGATAATGTATCTAATAAGGTTCTTAAAATGAGGTTGTTACAATACTTGCAAAGATCGATAATTTGGCTCTGAAAATACAGTTTTTTTAAGGGTAAAAAGTAAAATGGCGATTATGATGTGCGAGGGTTATATTTCATGACACATTAGAACACAAACTTCTTTTTAATTCACCATTCAATTTCAAAAATATCTTCAGTTATCAATTATTTGATAACATTTCCAATCAGGTTCTTAAAATGAGGTTGTTACAATACTTGCAAAGATCAATATTTTGGCTCTGAAAATACAGGTTTTTTAAGGATAAACAAGTAAAATGGCGATTTTGATGTGCGAGGGTTATATTTCATGACACATTAGAACACGAACTTCTTTTTAATTCACCATTCAATTTCAAAAATATTTTCAGTTATCAATTATTTGATAACATTTCTAATCAGGTTCTTAAAAAGAGGCTGTTACTATACTTGCAAAGATCAATAATTTGGCTATGAAAATACAGTTTTTTTTAAGGATAAACAAGTAAAATGGCGACTTTGATGTGCGAGGGTTATATTTCATGACCCATTAGAACACAAAATCCTTTTAATTCACTATTCAATTTTAAAATATCTTAGATATCAATTATTTGATAATATTTCTAACCAGGTTCTTAAAATGAGGTTGTTACAATACTTGCAAAGATCAATAATTTGGCTCTGAAAATACAGTTTTTTTAAGGATATACAAGTAAAATGGCGGCTTTGATGTGCGAGGGTTATTTTTCATGACACATTAGAACACGAACTCCTTTCTAATTCATTATTTAATTTCAAAAACATCTTCCGATATTTATTCAAACATAATTTTGCTAGCCAAATAAGGTTTTTATAATACTTGCAAAGTTTGATAATTGAGCTCTGAAAAAACACTTTAAAATATACAAGTTAAAATGGCGGTTGTGATGTGCGAGGGTTAATTCCTTTCATGACACCGGCACTCCTTTCTCGTTCATTATTTTATTTCAAAAACGTATTCAGATATTACATTATAGTTCTAACCAGCTTCTTTATATGAGCCATATATCTAGGATATGTGACATGTTGACACGAACTAACAAATACACGATCGAATTCTCTCAGGTAACTCACTGACCAGACTATCGTCACCAGGATCGATAAGCTGTCAAAACAAACACTCATAGATCAGGCTCCTCGTGATTGCGCAGCCGCAACCCAAGTCTCGCGGCGTTTTCTAATTCCACTGCCTGAACAATACAATCATGCGTGTTTTTGCGAGATCTGCGAGATCTCTGTAATATACGTCTCTGGTTTGTGTAGACCTGCATGTAAGAGAAATGAAAAATCTCCCGATCGCTAGCACCCTGGACTTGAAAAGGGCTATATTATCTAATTTACGTACAGTTCTCGAGTTAATTGTTATTTTAATAACCGACTAAGAAATAACCGTTGTGTCTAGTCATTTATTCTGTTTCCATAGTAGCATTGATTCGCTGTAACACGTGCTTCCGGGTCTGATTCTTGAATATATGATAAGTCTTAACTCCTTCCTAAACTCCGCCTGTTATGCCGCCATTTTGTCCCGCCTACTGACGTGTAGTGAATGAGCTCTGTGCTGGATGAAACATAGACACAACGCGGTTGTCTCGCGGTTGTTTCGCCAGGGCGGAAGTCAGGCGGCACTACCTTGCCCAGGTCGGGTATCAAAATCGATCCCATGCCTTGGAACAAGCCCTGTGTGAATCACACGGGGCGGTTTTAGAATTAATTAACAGGATCCACATCCATAAATAGGTTTATAATATGAACTTTTTCTGTTGATCTCCTATATATATAACTTGAAATTATACTTTGTGCCTAAAAAGTCGTTAAATCATCAAGTTTACGTAGCAAGGGCAATCGAAATCTGACAATATTTGAAATTTCGTCCGTCTTCCGATATACGTCTAAATATGGATCTCATGACCAAACATGGAAATTGTAGTAAAAATGGCAGCGTGAGTAGTCATACTTAGAAAACATCACGCGTGATCTGACCAGGCGGTCGTTTCTACTTTTTCCCCAGGACAGAATTTGCGAAAGAGTTTTTTAGTAAGTAAATAAATGTAGGCAGGGACAAAAATTTCAACCAATCAGCGGACAGTTTTTCGGCGTAAAGGCTATCCAAGCGACAGTTCCAGAAGTGAATATTGTTACCAGTAGGTGGCGTATCTCGTTTATGAATATCTGAGCTCATTAACTGAAGTATTTTTTTCCGGAAGTTGCTTGTAGCATGCATGAACTACTTTCAAGTGGCAGTTCCCGATTGATGAAAACGGTGTGCATTTTCAAGAAAAATACGACGTTGTGATAAGATCATATGTTCTACCAAGGAAATGTGTTGTATTTACAAACCATTGAAGTGAATTTGAGTCCAAAATAATACGTAATAAAGACAGAAGGTCCGGTATAATGATTCAATTTCGTACCTATTTCTAACACCAGAGGGAGTATCTCTCGAAATCACGTTTATTAATATCTGAGCTCATTAACTAAAGTAATACTAATAGCTTGCGGCTTACTCCTTAGCTAAAAAAAGATGAGAACATGACATACCATTTCCTTTGTATTTTTCACTTTCTCTTATTCTCTTCTTTGAAATAATGTATACCACTGAAAGAAGTTAGGCGGTAGAACATTTTGACTTTTAACATAAGCAGATGCTTAAGATTCAAAATTGTGTTGTTTTGGGGTTAAGAATTTTATTTACGCGAATTTATTCCCATAATCCGTTAACAAAATTGCCCAGTTAGACAACCATGATCAAATACTTTTTGCTTTGTAGATCACCAATTTGGAAAAGCTGTGGAGCTACCCGGAAGACTATATAAGTTCACCGGCTACGTTCTGAAGTTCATTGCATGTATATGTATCTATGCCTGTAAGTATATACTGGTTTACAAATCCCTCTAAAAGTAGATTTATAGTACCTTACATGAACATGTGTTAACTGAATTAAACCCGGCCAATAAAACTAAAGTTCAACCTACAATTCAATAAAATACCCAGTGGGTTTCATCTTTTATTTGCTGATAAAAAGGCTAATGAAGACAAGTGGTGGATTGGTCGAGTTGTTAACACTCCGGCCTTCCACGCAGGCGGCCGGGGTTCGATCCTCGAAGTCGTCGCACGCATGGAATATCAGAGAAAGTGTTTTTCTCCTGCCCACACAACTCCAACAACACAGGTGGAGTATAAACTGGTCTGGGATGGATGTTGCGGTATCTGTGATGTAGCATTCAAGTGAGGTGGCACTATAAAAGTTGCCGTTGGAAGCACGGTCACACTACAAACAGAACACAATACATCTCCAGCACACACGCATGCATACACACATAGGGAGATATTAGCCAGGTGGCATAGGACTAGTAGTTAGCGTCTCACAAGGCAACTCCTGCGAATTCCTCAAAAATTGTACATCCTAATTGTATTAATTGTATATCTATATACTGTAAAGCGCTTTAGAGTGGCTTATGCTAGCTAGATAGGGCGCTATATCAAATGTTGTATATTATTATTATTAAAAATAAGTGGGTCTCCTGTCCCAAAGGGCCAAGTGAGCTTATGCTGTGGCACGGTGTACTTCGTCTATCTGTACGACGCCATCTTGCTCAATGGGCCTTGTAAGCTTATGCCGTGGTGAAGTGTCCATTGTCCATCCGTCTGGTGTCAACTTTTTCCTTAAATTACTGCATCCAAATAACAAATAGGCCTAGAGTGACGGTTATATCTAATCGAATTCTTCTGAATAAGAAAAAAGCCCTGGGTGATATTTGGCAAGAAGCATGCTTGGATGAAAGGTAACATTTTTTCTTCAAATTATTGACCTTAATCCACTTTCAATGTCACTATAGGGTCAAATGATTAAACAATCAAAACGTCCAGTATGCTGATATCTGGCATGTGGCATGCTGAGATGAAAGGCTCCAAAGTTGGTTCAAATGATTGAACTCGACCAACTTTCGAGGTCACTTGTATCAAATGTAAATATAATTTTAAACAAGTTCTTCTGAATCTGTTAATGTTATTGCGTTGGCTCTCTTTAAAGGTCACATGGGTTAAAATGTTAGGAAAAACATCTTTAAATAACTTTTTCTGTTACTAGCATGCTGGGATGAAGGGCTAAACAGCTTTTTAAATGAATTACCTAGTTCCACATTCAATTGCACAAGGGGTAATATATGTTAAAATTTCCTTCAACAAGTTCTTCTCAATTATCAAAAGGCACAGGGTTTGACATATGCCAAGTAGAATACATGGATGAAGGGCTACAAAGATTGTTGAAATAAATGACCTGAACCGACTGATGCCCAATATTAAAAAAAAAGACCCCAGGTCAAGATATCAGGTCAGTAGCATGCTGGGATAGAAGGCTACAGGTTTTGTTTAAATGATTGACCTTGAGTCACATTCAAAGTCACAGGGGTCGAAAGTGTAAAAACTTCAAGACAACTTCAACTCAATTATTGAGAAAGCCCAGGGTGATGTGATGCTGTCTTCAAAGTAGAATACTGGGATGAAGGGATAACAAGTTTGATCAGATGTCTATCTTTTAAGGTCACAGTGGTCAAGTGTGTTGTTCTATTTCCAATTTGTGTTGGTGTCTGCTCGATTCACGGCAATATTGAATCCTTAAAAATTGTTTTTTTTCCAGGCTGTCGTTGGTTTAAAGAGAGTTTGTTGGTAAGTTTTGATTAAAGCATAACATCTTCTTATATAATATGTATATGCGTTTTTTTAATTGCAGTGATGTCTAGTTTTTTTTTACTGAAAAACCTCCCCAATTTAATTAGGCAGGACACTACAATGAATTCTTAGTCCTTCATCAAAAGACATAAAGATTGTACTTTATATTCATATCTGTCTATGTAAGCAGTTATTTACTTTTATGGCAAATTTCATTCATCATATAATAATTGTAAAATTTATGACAAAACGAATGTTCTGCATGAATACATTGATTTGAGGTAAATGATATGTATTTTCTTTGCCGTATCAGAAGTGTTGTAGAAGGCCAATTTGTAAAGCTGTAAAAACTGAATGCTTTGCAAGTATTGGATCTTCCGTAACGTTGCGATGTGAAGTTGAATATGCAGAAAATGCAGTGTGGCAATGTCCAAAATCCAAAGTGAAAGGAACTATCATAGGTAAACGCTGCTCCCTGAAGATTGAATGTGTGGATGAAGAATCAAAAGGGGAATACATCTGCAAGGTGGGATGGTGTACCAGTGAAACAATAACATTGCGTAAGCATGAATATATATTTAAGTCTATTTGGGGACTTCTTAATATTTTTAAAAACAATTTAAACGTTTTACATGCAAAAAACAAGTATGTAAATCTAATTTTTGTACTATGTGTGTCAAAATATATACAAAAGGACTATCATTTTTTTAAGAAACAACTCCGAAAATATAAGAAAAATAAATATGAATATGGAAATAAAAGTACATTTTATTCCTTTTGTAAAATCATTCGGAAAGACCATATCGTTTCAATTTCATAAAATCATATTTTTTTTTAACAAATGATTCCCCATGTTATGTTCCGGTATTTGTACTTTTTTATTCATATATTTTTCTATCATCTATTTTGACTGATTCTTTGTTATTGATCTGTTTCTTAATTGTTTAGTCCCACATACAAAGTTTTGGTACTTCTTGTTTTCACTTTCTTTTTATCATTAATATTCAACATTCCGCTGTTATTTTGTTTGATGACTTTCTCGGAAACTACTAGTCGGATTTCAGTTAAAATGTATGTTGGTGAGCACAAGATCCAAGATGACCACTGCAGAGTTTTATTGACAAAGACATTAACGGCTATACCCTTTGTTCTTCGACTGAAAGTTGGTGAAACGATGCTCCCATTATTATCTAAGTAAATAATATATTGACATTTTTCTGAAAAAGTGGACTGGTCTCCAATTGGTTTGTTCTTGTATTTCAAATGAAACACAAATCTATAGGCAAGGCATAAACGTTTAGATATGCCTCTGCAATAAAGGCCTTTTTTAATTCATTATCCGAAATGGCTGCTGGGGCATGTGATTGGTCATAACGTAGTGTTTAATTTCATTTCAAAGCATACGTCAATTACTACACAATAACGTTTCCTTAACAGATGTTCGTCTAGGCCTCGATCGATTCGATCAATTTTGGTATGGCGGTATGTATCTTGGCACTGTGAACTCTACTGAACTCTTCTGTCTCTTCCATTTTCATCGTTTAACACAGCGGGAGGAGTTATCGTTAGTATTGTTTGGTTTAGGTATTCTGAGGCCGGAAGAAATTCAAGCCTTTGAAAACGATATTGTACAATTTGAGCTTCCAACACCAACACAAGGCAAAGAGTATAAATGGACATATCTAAGCGAGATTTCCCCAGAGGTAGACATCACAAACGAAATCAGTGACGAAATCGATAACAGTAAACTCACGATAACACATTGTGGAAAGAAGGTCGAAGGCACGTACATATGCAAAGATAAGGAGACGGACGAACAACTTGCAGCGTACCATCTGAGTAAGTATTTAACTAATAATAAGAGTAGGTCGTTACATTTAATGAATCACAGCCAATGGTAAATGCATCAATTATTTGTTATTTGTTTTTAACTAATTCATTACTGCTTCTATTAACTTGATGAAACTGATATTCATCACAATATGACAGGTAACTATAAATTGATATATAAGACATTGTGAAAAATATCATCTTGTACATTTTGAGCTAAAAGATGGCTCAATGCATATTCTCCTGAGTTCATCCATCTTTTTTCCTTTATATTTTAAGAAACAGGCATGATTTCCATTCTTGAAAAAAGAATACACTGTACGTAGTTGTAATTTCATCCAACAGTTGAATGCCGACTTGAGGTTAAATCATAGTTTACAAGGAGTCCACTGTCTTAGGACTTGTATTGCACTATGCTTAGACTACAGATAAACCAACAGTACATTAGACCCCATATGGTAGTTTTCATCCTTAACAAAACTGGTTTTAGCTCACCTACCAAAAGGACAAGTGAGCTTATGTTGTGGCAAAGTGTCCGTCTGCTGTCCGTGTTCATCAACTTTTCATTTAAATGACTTCATCTAGAGAACGACAAGGCCTAAGGTCGTATTTGGTTGGAAGCTTCCAGGAATAAGACCCAAAAAAGTTTGCAAATAATAATTACCTCGACATATAGATCACAGGGGTCAAATATGTCAAAAACTTACAACAACTTCTGAAGAAGAATGGAATGTCTAGAGCCATGATATTAGGCATGTAGCTTCCTGGGATAGTGTTCAATAACGCTTGCAAATTAAAATGACAGTGACCTGTAGTCACAGTGATCGACTATGTCAATCATTTCAAACAACTTCTTGTGAAGAATGGAAATACCAAGAATCATGATGTTAGGTTGTTAGCGTTCAAAGATAAAGCCAAACAAAGCTTGCAAATAAAATACCCTTGAGCTGTATTCAAAGTCACAGGGACTTAATTACTTCTTTTAAACAAGAGTCCCAAAAGGCCTGCATCGCTCACCTGGTATTGATCCAACCTTAAAAGTGGAAAATAATAAAGCTACAGCCAAAATATCAGTGTTCTGACTCAAAGTCAATCAAAAGAATTGTTAAAAGATGCTTGCATCTTAATGGCCAAATATCATCGCCCGGGACATTTGGTTATTCAGAAGAAGCTGTTTAATAGTGTTTTAAGACAATTGACCCCTGTGACCTTTAATATGGGCAAATTTATTCATTTCAGAAAATTTGGTAGCTCTTCATGCCAGCATGTTTCTGGCCAAAAATCATCACCCTTGACCTTTGGTTATTCATAGGAAGTTGTTTGAAGATTTCAATATGTTTGACCCCTCAGACTTTGAATTTGGATGAAGGTCATTCATTCCAAAAAACTTTAAAGCCCTTCATCCCAGCATGCTTCTGACCAAATGCAATCATCTTGGACATTTTGGTTATTCAGAAGAAGCTGTTTAAATATATTTGACACTTCTGACCTTGACTATGGTCAAAGGTCACTCAACTTGGTTGCCTTTCATGCCAGCATGCTACTGGCCAAATATCATTACCCTGGATATTTTTGGTATTCAGAAGAAGTTGTTTAAAGATTTCACCATATTTGACCCCAGTGACCTTGAATATGGGTGAAGGTCATTTATTTGAACGAAGTTGGTAGCCCTTCATCCAAGTTTGCTTCTGGCCAAACAGCATCACCCTCGGCCTTTTGGTTATTAAGAAGCTGTTTTAAGTTATATCTTGACACCGAACGAGGGACGGACGACTGACGCCTCCCAATGGCATAAGCTCACTTGGCCCTTCGAGGGTATTAAAGTTACTATTGGAAATTATTCTTATTCCATCAAATCCCTCCAATGATACTGAAGAAGAAGGATTTTAAAGATTTAAACCTCAAATTCCCCTATTGCGCCCAGCAACTTTGCACCCAGAGGGGCCACACCTTCTGTTTATAATAAACTTATTACATAAAATCCAACAAATGGTACCGAAGAAAATGATTTTGAAGACTAACACCTCAAATTCCAACTCAGAGGGGCAACACCCAACCTTAAAATTTTAATCTCCTTTGCCAAAGGATATTCCAGGTCAAATTTGGAAAAAATGCCTCAAATAGTACAGAAGAAGAAGAATTTTAAAGATTTAAACCGCAAATTCTCCTTTTGGGCCCTGTCGCTCTGCGTCAAAAGGGGCCAAACCTACCATTTATACACACCCCTATTGGGCCCCACTCCTCTGCCCCAGGAGGGCCATACGATCTGTTTATACAAAATAGAGTAGTCTTGGCCCAAGGATGCTCCAGACCAAATGAGGATAACATCTCTTGACCCTACCGTAGATGAAGGATTTTAAAGGTTTTACCTCTATTTCCTCTATTGGCCCCCACCCCTCTGCCCCAGGGGGCCACACTCACAGTTTACACAAAATTGAGTCCCCTTGGCCCAAGGATGCTCGAGACTAAATAAGGATAACTTCCCTTAATCCCTTAAATAAAAGAAGGATTTTAAAGGGTTTACCTCTATTTCCTCTATTGCACTCCACCCCTCTGCCCCCAGGGGGGGCAACATCCACCGTTTATACAAAATTAAGTCCCCTTGGCCCAAGGATGCTCAATTCCCTACGATCGTAGAAGGATTTCAAAGGTTTTACCTCTATTTCCCCTATTGGGCCCCGCCGCTCTGTCCCGAGAAGGGCCACACCCACCATTTATACGAAATTTTCTCCTTTGGCCCAAGGATGCTCCAGACCAAATGAGGATACCATCTCTTGACCCTACCGTAGATGAAGGATTTTAAAGGTTTTACCTCTATTTCCTCAACGCGCTCCACCAATCTGCCCCCAGGGGGGCCACATCCACCGTTTATAGAAAATGAAGTCCCCTTGGCCCAAGGATGCTCGAGACTAAATAAGGATAACTTCCCTTAATCCCTTAAATAAAAGAAGGATTTTAAAGGGTTTACCTCTATTTCCTCTATTGCGCTCCACCAATCTGCCCCCAGGGGGGCCACATCCACCGTTTATAGAAAATGAAGTCCCCTTGGCCCAAGGATGCTCCAGACTAAATTACGATAAAATGATTTAATCCCTACGATCCAAATTCTCCTTTTGGGCTCTGTCGCTCTGCGTCAAAAGGGGCCAAACCTACCGTTTATACACACCCCTATTGGGCCCCACTCCTTTTGCCCCGAGGAGGGCCACACCCACCATTTATACAAAATTGACTCCCTGGGCCCAAGGATGCTCCAGACTACATAAGGATAAAATCCTTTAATCCCTACGGTCGAAGAAGGGGTTTAAAGGTTTCACCTATATTTCCCCTATTGGGCCCTGCCTTTCTGCCCCAAGGAGGGCCACACCCACCATTTATACAAAATTGAGTCCCCTTGGCCCAAGGATGCTCCAGACTAAATTAGGATAAAATGATTTAATCCCTACGATCGTAAAAGGATTTCAAAGGTTTTACCTCTATTTCCCCACTCCTCTGCCCCCAGGAGGGCCATACGAACTGTTTATACAAAATAGAGTGGTCTTGGTCCAAGGATGCTCCAGACCAAATGAGGATAACATTTCTTGACCCTATCGTAGAAGAAGGATTTTAAAGGTTTAACCTCTATTTCCCCTATTGGGCCCCACCCCTTTTGCCCCGAGGAGGGTCACACCCACCATTTATACAAAATTGAGTCCCCTTGGCCCAAGGATGCTCAAGACTAAATAAGGATAACATCCCTTAATCCCTTAAATAAAAGAAGGATTTTAAAGGTTTTACCTCTATTTCCTCTATTGGGCCCCACCCCTCTGCCCCAGGGGGCCACACTCACAGTTTACACAAAATTGAGTCCCCTTGACCCAAGGATGCTCCAGACTACATTAGGATAAAATCCTTTAATCCCTACGGTCGAAGAAGGGTTTTAAAGGTTCCACCTATATTTCCCCTATTGGGCCCCGCCTCTCTGTCCCGAGAAGGGCCACACCCACCATTTATACAAAATTGTCTCCTTTGGCCCAAGGATGCTCCAGACTAAATTAGGATAAAATCCCTAATTTTTACCGTAGGAGAAGGTTTTTAAAGGTTTTACCTCTATTTCCTCTATTGCGCTCCACCCCTCTGCCCCCAGGGGGGGCCACATCCACCGTTTATACAAAATTAAGTCCCCTTGGCCCAAGGATGCTCCAGACTAAATTAGGATAAAACGATTTAATCCCTACGATCGTAGAAGGATTTTAAACGTTTTACCTCTATTTCCCCTATTGGGCCCCACCCCTTTTGCCCCGAAGAGGGTCACACCCACCATTTTTACAAAATTGAGTCCCCTTGGCCCAAGGATTCTCAAGAGTAAATAAGGATAACATCCCTTAATCCCTTAAATAAAAAAAGGATTTTAAAGGTTTTACCTCTATTTCCTCTATTGGGCCCCACCCCTCTGCCCCAGGGGGCCACACTCACAGCTTACACAAAAATGAGTCCCCTTGGCCCATGGATGCTCCAGACTACATTAGGATAAAATCCTTTAATCCCTACGGTCGAAGAAGGGTTTTAAAGGTTCCACCTATATTTCCCCTATTGGGCCCCGCCTCTCTGCCCCGAGGAGGGCCACACCCACCATTTATACAAAATGGACTCCCTTGGCCCAAGGATGCTTCAGACTAAATTAGGATAAAATCCCTTAATTCTTACCGTAGGAGAAGGTTTTTAAAGGTTTTACCTCTATTTCCTCTATTGCGCTCCACCCCTCTGTCCCCAGGGGGGCTACATCCACCGTTTATACAAAATTAAGTCCCCTTGGCCCAAGGATGCTCAATACAACATAAGGATAAAATGATTTAATCTCTACGATCGAAGAAGGATTTTAAAGGTTTTACCTCTATTTCCCCTATTGGGCCCTGCCTTTCTGCCCCAAGGAGGGCCACACCCACCATTTATACAAAATTGAGTCCCCTTGGCCCAAGGATGCTCCAGACTAAATTAGGATAAAATCCCTTAATCTCTACGATAAAAGAAGGATTTTAAAGGTTTTACCTCCCTTTCCCCTAGTTTATTTCACCATGCTTTACACTACCATGCTACAGCACCGCTAGGTATATGATATTGAGCTAGCCATTTAAATGTCTGACGTCTGTCCACTTTCAAGGTTACAAAAACCAGATTAATAAAAGGTTCGCAATTCAGGCTATTAGGCCACTATTTTATGTTGTATTTTGTTAATGATATGTTAATTTGCTTTTCTTATTTTTACACTTTGTCTTTATTGTAACACTAGTATGATAAGAGTTAATGTTCGCTTTGAGATTATGGTTAAAACACATGTACAATTGAAAGCTAGAGCATTTCTTTTAAAATGTGTTTTCAGAAACAAAGTACAAAGTGAAAGGTAAGCTATTGCTTTAATATTGTTTTTTTAACAATGAAGTAATAAGGATAGTATGATTTCTACACAAGACTAAACTTTTGTGATTTTCAGATGGAATATATCAAATTAAAGTAAACTAAAAGAAAATGAATTGAAAAATGTTTGTCAGAAAAGAAATTGATGGTAGCCTTCATTTCACCATGGTGCGGTTCATATTACCATAATGGTGAAATGAACCATGGTTCATATGCGGTTCATTTCACCATGCTTTACACTACCATGCTACAGCACCGCTAGGTATATGATATTGAGCTAGCCATTTAAATGTCTTTGACATCTGTCCACTTTCAAGGTTACAAAAACCAGATTAATTAAAGGTTCGCAGTTCAGGCTATTGGGCCACTATTTTATGTTGTATTTTGTTAATAATATGTTAATTTGCTTTTCTTGTTTTTACACTTTGTCTTTATTGTAACACTAGTATGATAAAAGTTAATGTTCGCTTTGAGATTATGGTTAAAACACATGTACAATTGAAAGCTAGAGCATTTCTTTCAAAATGTGTTTTCAGAAACAAAGTACAAAGTGAAAGGTAAGCTATTGCTTTAATATTGTTTTTTTAACAAGTAATAGGGATATTATGATTTCAAATAATTTGGCTCTGGAACAAGCAGATGTCTGTTAGATGTGTATTACTAGATCAACAATTTAAGGCAATTAGCCCAGGACACAACATAAAGCAAAAGCATAACACAAAATATGAAACAGTTCTACTTAATTTAACTCTAATTCGTGGAATATGAGAATGGAGCAGTATATATGACTTTTGTAAATATGGCATTTTAGATTAACTACCCCTTTATCAGATAAAATATAATCTCCGCCAAAACGTCCAATATATCTGTGTAGCCCTTATTAAAGAACACCATCACCTACACTAGAATTGATACCATAATGAATCAGTAATTAAACAACAAATGTCCCCTTGGGGAAGATCAACAACATACAACAGATCTGTTTGTTTAAAACACATATTGAAATCATTGAGTACTACTGGCAGGGTGATCAGGTTGTGTTTTGAAAACAAAAGGAGTCAAATTGACATGATGAGTTAGAGACTTTAGCAATGACAGCGTGGTTCCACAGAATGCCAATTTGCTCAAAAATACATTTTAAATAATTTACATTAAGGAAATCGCAAAGAATCAATGGTTTCGAAATGTTAAAGACAAATTACATGTTTTCAACACATGGACATTATTAGAAATAAATCCACCGTTTTACTGAACATCAAATACGACAGACAATCGCCTTTGATGGTGGGCACTACGAACCTTCTAGGATCTTTTGTTTCAATATACATTGCTACGATGGAGTAGATTATGAAACCATATTTTAAGCTTACTCGTCATATGGAGCTTTCTGAAGAGAACTTATTGAACCGAATCAATCGTCACATCTGGAAAAGACATTACCGTACATCACTTATATTTTTGTTTACTTTTTAAATAAAATCCTGTGCCAAAAATTGCTGGGACTAATTTCAATAGAACAGCTGTGTTTCTCTCCATATTTTATACAAATAGATAAAATTACAGTTATTTTTAGATGCATCATTTAAAGTGTTGTTGCTGTCAAAATATATGTATATATTCCACTAAAGTAGCAATGTCACTGTGTGTATGTTAAATTAAGGGATTCCATCTCTCTAAATTGAATAAATCTATTTGTTTTCCAAATGAAATGTTACAACGAATCCCGTGATTGTTTTTCCCCGAATTTTGAATTTATTTATAAATATCGAACATATATATTATACAGTTTGATAATATTCCAGTGTTTATGTACAAGGTGCTTATACATAAAAAAATATTAAGAAAACATTTCAGATTGGTAAAAGGTTTCAGGTCTTTATTTCATTTTTTAGTTGATTTTAGGTTTTTCTCAAAACCTGAAGATGAAGAGTTCAGGAAAAATCTTATTTCTGGCACACAGCAATTACTCCAAGGAAAGTCTACCTATGAAGTGGCAATCAAAACACCCGAGAAGAATATAGAAGACTCCCATCCTTCGCCTGATATGAATTGTGTTGCATACTTCATCAAAGAGAGAAATTCAAGGGAATATGAAGAAATGAGACGGATTTATTACAGTAAGTAAAATATTCAAATAATGAATTACATATTGTGAAGTAAATGATTTGGAATATCAGATATTAGTAAGCATGACTTTTTTGCAAGGTCAACACGATATTTCCTATTTGTTCATGAAGTAAATATACATCAATACAACATGTTATACAGTAACAAATAAAGTTAAGTGAAGTCTTGTTTAATACCGATACGTTACTCAAGGAAACATTTACATTTGAGGATCCCTGTCCCACAGCACTTTGGTTGTTACCTATATACAGTAAACCTTCCCTTAATTTTCGTTTATATATAATTGTAGAACAGACGAGCCAGGACACTTCTGTTGACCATGTTCATCAAGTAGCTCAGTCGGTTAGAGGGAAAGTTTACAAAGTTGGGTTTGGAATCGCGGTCTAGCTCCTTAGAACACCATTGTCGATTCTTAGGGCCCCATATCGGAGATACGGGTGCCCTTTAGTAATCACTCTGTCTGTCTATCTGTCCATTCGTCCACAAATTTTGCTCCTGGCTGTTAGTATTTATTGACCAATTTAGATGAAACTTGGTCAAGATGTTCAGTTTACAAAAATACACATTTAGGTAAAAAGTAAAAGTCAAAGGTCAAGGTCATTACGTCAAAGGTCAATGTCAAATTTTACATCTTTTCACTGATGAACATTTTATTATGACATGATGAAGCAAAGTTGATCAGAATTAATCAAAAAGTCAACTGACCAATGGTCAAGGTCATCGGGTCAGAGGTCAAGGTCACTGGGTCAAAGGTCAAGGTCAAATTTATAGCTTTTCACCAAAAAGCATGTTATGACATTATGAAGCAAAGTTGGTCGGAATTAAACAAAGAGGCACACCGAGGTTAAAAGCCAAGGTCAAAGGTCAAGGTAATTAGGTTCAAAGGTCAAGGTCAAATTTTGCATCTTTTCACTGATGAACAATTTGGTTATGACATTATGAAGACGAGTTGATCAGAATTAAACAAGAAGTCAACTGACCAATGGTCAAGGTCACTGAGTCAAAGGTCAAGGTCACTGAGTCAAAGGTCAAGGTCAAATTTAAACAAAGAAACAAACTGAGGTAAAAGGTCAAGGTCAAAGGTCAAGGTAATTAGGTTCAAAGGTCAAGGTCAAATTTTTGCATACTTTCACTTGTGAACATTTTGTTATGACAGGATAAAGCAAATTGATCCGATTTAAACAAGGAGTCGACTGACCAAAGGTCAAGGTAATCGTATCAGAGGTCAATGTCAATGGGTCAAAGGTCAAGTCAAATTTTGTATCTTTTCCCTGATGAACATTTTATTATGACATTATGAAGCAAAGATGGTCGGAATTTGACAAAAAGTCAACTAACTTAAGGTCAAGGTCACTAGGTTAAAGGTAAAGGTCAAATTTTGTATCTTTCCCTGATGAACATTTTGATATGAGATGATGAAGCAAAGTTGGTCTGAATTTAACTAGAAGTCAACTGACTTAAGGGTGTACGACTCTAAGAAGAAAAATAAATCCTGTATTAAACTCATTTTCTTACGTGGATGTTTGGAAAAAGGAGTTAATGGCATAGTAGAAAATGCAAAAAAGTATATGTCCGTGTGTTCATTTTTGTGCTATGATTGGTCAAAGATACCAATTTAACACAATATGTGATTTTAGGTGATTTGTTTGGTTTTGACCATCAACAGAACAAATTCATACAATTTCTTTCAAGTGTGTTATCAAATATTTATGAATGTTTATTGAATTGATAAAAATATAATTTTCTTTTAAATCATGGATGTAAAATTTCTAAATCTTTTTCTTTTAACTCAAAAAGGCGATTAAGTTAACCCTATCCCCTTTTTTTAATGAAAAAAACCCTAATTTTTTTCACCATTTTTTGCAGATCAAACGCTTGATATAAAAAGTTCTGTTATTAAACTCTTTTACATGTTTAAAGAATCAAAAGAAAATGTGTTTGTCTTTCTAAATCAGCCACGAAAATGGGTGGTCCGCGTGCTCTTTTTTTGTCCAATTATTATTTGTGTTATTTTTCACCATTTTCAGGGTAAAAATCAAAAGTGCTTAAGTTACACTAAATATGTAAAAGAAAATATACCAATAATGTATAATTTTCCACTTAGTTGCATATTCTTTTTATCATATTGAACATTATAAAGTTGTACAACAAAATTGAACCTGCTACAATTAAAAATGGCGACACAATGACAATTTAGGTGTTCAATCTATTGTAAAAAAGGTGAAATTTTGGCCTTTTGTGAAGAGCAAGAAATACATATTAAGACACTTTAAAGAATACGCAACTGACCAAAGAGCAGGGTCACTGGGTGAAAGGTCAAGGTCATTTGGGTCCAAAGGTCAAAGACAAAGTGGATCTCTGACTTTGACCCTAGCTCTTGATGGGGGAGGTATTTAAGGTGAAATAAAACAAATCAATGCTAACAAATGAGTATTGCACCGGTATTTACATGTTAGCCCAGCAAACAAATTATGGAGGTGGAAGGAAACGAGACTAACACCATAGTACATGTAAAATGTATATTTTGCTTCCTTATGATTATTTTTTAAGTCCAAATGTCAAACGTCAACCTCAGCTAAATGCATTTTGTAGCTTAAACAACAGTTTTTATCATAAAGTTGCTTCAAAATAGTCAAAATATCTTTTCATTTCAGCTGACCCGGAAACTGTTTTCTTGCTATTTATCACCTGTGACAGGCGTTTACCAGATCTAGCCTTCAATTGTAAACACATCGCCATTAGATTTAAAGAATATGCTAACAATGTAAGATGTGATTTCTATGATGGTGACCAGGAGGTTGCTTGGGACAACTTGTTAAGGGAATGCCCAGGTATCAAAAAATAGTCTGAAGTTACTTATAATGAAGAAGGAACAGAAGTTTGACAACAATAATCGAATCTGCAGAATTATATCCTGCTCGACGAAGTTGGCAGGGGATTTTCGTTGAGCAAGGAATTTTGAGACGGCCCCCATCCGTCCATTAGTTACAGGTTAGGTAGAATTGTGTTGTCAGTAACTCCGAAACTATTGATGATAGATGTATTGTATTAGCATCAATAATGTATTTGGGGTTGCTCTTCTGAATGCAGGTTGCAGATGCTGTATTTGATCTACATTTTCCCTTTAGAACTTGATTATTTTTATGCATGATTGTGACAAGTTACATGTATTTTAAACTCGGTAATTCCCTGCTTAATGTTAGTATGAATAATTTTTATTTTTATTTTTGATAGCTTATTGTGTTAATAAGTTAACGATGATGAAATCAAGGGAACATGCATTGATGATTGATGATTGAATTTTATGAACAAGCTTTCAAGCTTAACTTTTGGTTCATTTGAAATTACTGCGTTTTTATGCCCCCGCCATAAAATGGAGGGGCATATAGTGTTGCCCATGTACGTCCCCTCCCGTCCCAATTCAATTTAAACACATAACTTCATTCTTTCATGGATTTTGGATTAACTTTAATCAAAGGTCAATTTTGAGTATATTTCGAACATTGTTGTGTTTCACGGTTCCAAGGTCAAGGCCAAGGTCACTGTTGCTATATATAGAAAATCATCAACTGATTCAATTTAAACACTTAGCAACTTCATTCTTTCACGGAATTTGCTCAAACTTTATACAAAGGTCAAATGTGGGTATACCTCTGACATCCTTATGTTTCAGGGTTCCAAGGTCAAGGCCAAGGTCACTGTTGCTAGATATAGAAAATCATCAACTGATCACTTAGCAACTTCATTCTTTCACGGAATTTGGTCAAACTTTATATAAAGATCAAGTATGGGTATACCTCTCACATCCTTGTGTGTCAGGATGGTAATAACATACAGAAAAAAACATGAATATTAAAATCAACTATCAACTTTTAAGTGTAGTATGTTGTGTGTGTGCATGTTTCAGGGTATCAAGATCAAAGTGGTTGTAACTTTTTATAGAACACTAAAACACATATCACATGGCAGCGGGGGCATTTATGTCTTACAGTCAAAGACCACAGCTTTGGAGAAAAGGTCAAAACTGTGAATTGTTTAGAGACAGACAATGGTCAATGCCAGACAAAAGACGATCACAATAGGTCAGGTGAACTAAAAATTCAACTTGAGCGGGTTTATGTAACTAATTTGAATTTATTTGATTTAAGTTTGTACAAATGCATATCTAAGGTATTTTATCTCCTGGACCTCCAGAGTTAGGATGCATAATTTGTTGTAAATTGTTAGTTCATTACTGTATTACAAATGTATTAAATGTTGTGAGTTGATGTTGTTTACATATATACTTTTTATTTTTTTATGTATTCTAGTACATTGTAGTAGAACTAGATGATGTGAATTTATAATGGGAAGGCATGTGTTTAAATCATAAGATTAATTTAATTTTAAGTAGAGTATGTCATTACTTGATTAACACGTGATTAGTTGCATAAGCCTAGAGATGAGGTCATCATACTTATTATTTATAGATATCACGTGACCATTAATGACCAATGGTCAGTTAGTCAGGCGACGCTATAAGCATCAGTTTACACAGAGATTGTGGAGGCTGGCGGTAGTTTTCATCTCAATCTTGACGACCCTCCCTTCAGCCACTTTCATCTCCATGTAGAGGACAATGTGTTTATGTAATTATATGTCAGCTAATATCATACTCTATTGTCATTAATTTTTGTATATCCATGAAATCAAAGACAATTATTTTTTACTTAAGTTTTATAATCCTACATGTTATCCTTTGTACCGTTCTTGTATAATATGTTTGGTACCCATTACATCTTGGATGAGGTCCCTCAATGTCAAGTTAATAGTATACATATACCAGAGTAAAATATTGTTTGCCTAAGTAGTATTGTTTTAATGTGGTATACTCCCAATTTGATCATTCATGCCGTCTTACCTGCTGTTATCTTCACAGGTTCAGTGGCAAAGCTCTTTCCGTCAAAGGCCTTAAGTCTTGTTTATTTTGTTTATACTCATGATCATGATCAGGACTTTTGAGATGCTGTTCCTCAATGTCAACTTAATGGTTTACCAGTTTAATACTTAGTGTGCCTCTTACTGTACGTTCGTTTAATATTATATACTCGCAGATCTAATAAGCCGTTTAGCCTGCTGTTTACAGCAACGATTCAGTGGCGTTTTCTGCCCTTCAGATCCACGGTATTCACCGGGTCATTTCTTATAGAGCATATCTACCTGCTGTCTTCACCACAGATTTCATTGAGCTAATATGGTTGGTAGCTAGCCCGGCTTTCTTTCCTGTGTATATCACAGGTTCAGTGCCAAATTGTTTCAAAGCTTCTAGCTCTACCTGCTGTTTTTATGTGCAGTGTCAGTGTCATCAGTTCAATTATTTCATTTTGTCGAACCTGATGTGGCATCACTTGGATCTATTATACATTCCTATTCAGTAGACTCCATCTGATTGACCTGCTGTTCAACCAACAGGTCCAGAAATAACATTTATACATCCATATCCCAGATCAGATCCAAGTTTCAATTAATTAAGTTTTCCTGAAGGGGATTGATCTTAAGCTTGCATATTACAGCAATGTTTTATTGCATATACAGTTTCCCAACAAAGCTTTGTATATTTATACTTACAGTAACTTACGATTCAAGTTGTTCTGGTTAATGAGTTAAATTGATTAGAATAATTACATGCATATGTAGTAAGATCTTTGTATTATTGCATTGATATTTTATTCAATTTTCTGAAGCTTTCTTATGTCATGTTTAACAATGGAACCCAGAAGGATTTCACTCAATATTTTACACAAGGAAATGTACTTTACACTTATGTGGCTACATATGAATACTAAATAGATGATGGCATGATACTGTACATGTTTCAATATCATTACAAATGTTTGGGCTATACTGTATGTTTGTTTCTAAACCTTAAAATGCAATGGCCTTATAAATTCAACATTTTTGAATTTTTACCCCAATTCAGATAAAGTGATTACAGTTACACTTTTCATATTTATACTTGTTGTATTAAGTAACCAATATTAATCTATATATGTATACCTGGCAGGCTCACCTGTCCACAGGTACTTCATACAACCATAGACATACTAGGCTTCCCCCAGTGTCCATGTCTGCTATAAAAATTGCATTCATCTAGAAACTGTCTTTCTAGAATCGAAACAAACATGTAGAGTAGCCCCTAAGATTGCCAAAGATTATAAATGTTTAAGTAAATATATATATATATAGTAGCTTTTGTAGTTGAAACAAATGAAACGAACAATACAATCTTGATCTTACTTGGACTTTGTGTTATTTGTATAAACAAATATTTGTACAAAGTTTCATGAAATGATTTTAAAAACCTCAAGAATTACTGCTTCAAAGCAACATTTGGTACAAAAACTCAAAAGATCATTTGTGAATATATTGAATCTTAGATTCAGGTAAAAATGAAACTTGAGCGGGGACTTGATACTACAGTATGTGTTGGAAGGTTATTAAACATCAAAGCGTTCATTTAAGAAATGTAGCACAGAAACATTTGAGAAAAAGACGACACCAACACAGGGGTCCCTACATGTCTTATCACCTCCGCAATGCAGGCGACACCAAATATCCAAGGTATTTGTGAAAATTCAACTACAGAAACAACACGTTTTATGGTGCTGTCAAGTCTTCATCATATAGAAGTCTCTGTCTTGTCAAGTGATTTTTGTTAAATTTTACAACATTACGTACATTGTGTATGTGAAAGACTGTTAACAAATATTACCCACAGAAAACAGGAGGGCACCAGCTAATATTCATCCTTCATCTTTAATAACAAAATCAAGTGTATTCACAATTAACCCACATTTCTGTAACATCAAATGGCTCATTCCACAAGTCAAAAAATTTGTTCATTATTGTATAATTACATGTTCACTCACATAAAAACTCATTATATCACACTGTGCTCTGGTATCAAACCATCTATAACACTATTTGTAGATGATATTATACATACATATACATATTATATAATTACATATATCTTAAAAGATGTCAGATAAAACAAAAAAGATTGGTAAATCTCTATTTTTTTGTTAGTCATGGCAAATTATGTCAATATCTTGTTTAATCAAGCAAGTGTCCATTATTTTTATTTATCAATCACTTAAAACTTTTTTAGATATATATCACTGACATTGCATGTATTACCTGAGCATGCACACAAAAAAAGCTTTGCAATTTATGAACATAAAATGTACATACTGTATAAGAAGAAACTTACCCAGTATTGGTAGTCGTAGTGTAACCACTAATATAGATATATAGGTACAGAAACATCCAAAATATGAATGATTTTACAGAATTAAGTTTATTATAGTCAAATAGATTGTGAAACTTTGTACGAGTTAGATAATTTGTGAACATAAAACCCACAAAAAGTTTCAACTATTGTTTCATTTTACAGTTATAACTTATTATAAATGTATGAGTGAAATCTCAGATATCAAAGAATTCAACTTACAATACCGACCTACTTAACCCTGACCCGTCTGGAAATGGCAAAGATAAGCAAATTATATATAAATGAAAATTTCGTTGAAACTTCAATTATAAAACTTCATTTGCACTACAGTACATAATTTACTATTTAGGTAAAACCCCTACCCTGTGATGAGTCCGATATCTTTTCTGACGGAAATTGATAACCACCTGGTCATGTTGTTCCTCTGTCTAAACTCTAAAAATTCGACCTGAACACATCAAACAAAATGATTCAATACCCTCTTAACTCAAAGAAATAAATTTATACAAGTCATGCACTATTATCAAATGGCAACCTCACATAATCTTTATAAACTCCCCTTACATAATTGGGCAATTTGCATTTAATATTTGACCAAT
>NW_018407075.1:1189739-1190268 GCF_002113885.1 Mizuhopecten yessoensis
GAAACTAACTAAAACAACTTTGCTATGGTCTCTACTTCAATTAAGGTAAAGCTGATTTTTCTGTTAGTACTTGGTACTATGATAAAGGCTTCTTAATACCAATCGAAGAGATTCTTAAGACCTTAATTTTCATTTTCACTAATAACTTTTCTTGCATTATCAAGTGAAAACTCCTGATTTAACACCAAAGTGTTAACTATACACTGACTTTGCAGTGTTATTTTTGTATTTATGGTGGAGAAATAAATGTATTCACTGTCGAAAATACAGTTTTAGAATTGCCTATTCTAAAGCATTACTTGACAACTTTTTAAATCTTTGCAGTCATGTTGAATCAGTGATTCACTTAATCACGAAAAAAAATACACAGCTGTGAAATTAACACTACTGTTAAAATAACATTGCACTGCCATAAATGATATCATGATACTTTGTTAAAATATCATGGTATGCCCATGAAAAAAACATTGTATTGTCTAAAATAAAAAAACATGGTTATTTCACAAAAAAAGACATGGTACAGCTTGAA
>NW_018407076.1:0-434 GCF_002113885.1 Mizuhopecten yessoensis
CTACGGAGAGGGAGAATCCATAGACATATAACATTACCTCCTATGAAGAAGGAGAATCCATAGACATATAACATTATCTCCTATAGAGAGGCCATATATATATAACACTACCTCCTATGAAGAAGGAGAATCCATAGGCATATACCATTATCTACTATGGAGAGGGAGAGTCCATAGACATATGACATTACCTCCTATGGAGAGGGAGAGGCCATAGACATATAACATTACCTCCTATGGAGAGGGAGAGTCCATAGACATATAAAATTACCTGCAATGGAGAGGGACAGTCCATACCCATACAACATTACCTCCTATGGAGAGGCCATACACATATAACATTACCTTCTATGAAGAGGGAGAGTCCATAGACATATAACATTACCTCTTATGGAGAGGGAGAGTCCATAACCATATAACATTATCTCCCATGG
>NW_018407076.1:3398-3963 GCF_002113885.1 Mizuhopecten yessoensis
ATAGAGTTCATAGACATATAACATGAACTCCTATGGAGAGGGAGAGTCTATAGACATATAACATTACCTCCTATGGAGAGGGAGAGTCCATAGACATATAACATTACCTCCTATGGAGACATAGAGTTCATAGACATATAACATTACCTCCTATTGAGAGGGAGAGACCATAGACATATAATATTACCTCCTATAGAGAGATAGAGTTCATATACATATAACATGAACTCCTATGGAGAGGGAGAGTCTATAGACTTATAACATACCTCCTATGGAGAGGGAGAGTCCATACCCATATAACATTATCTCCCATGGAGAGGAAGAGTCCATAGACATAAGACATTACCTCCTATGTGAGGGAGAGTCCATAGACATATAACATTACCTCCTATGGAGAGGGAGAGTCCCTAGACATATAACGTTACCTCCTATGGAGAGATAGAGTTCATAGACATATAACATTATCTCCTATGGAGAGGGAGAGGCCATAGACATAAAACATTACCTCCTATGGAGAGATAGAGTCCATAGACATATAACATTATCTCCTATGGAGAGGGAGAGT
>NW_018407076.1:6158-6247 GCF_002113885.1 Mizuhopecten yessoensis
AATTACCTCCTATGGAGAGGAATAGTCCATACCCATACAACATGACCTCCTATGGAGAGGCCATACACATATAACATTACCTCCTATGG
>NW_018407076.1:7324-11395 GCF_002113885.1 Mizuhopecten yessoensis
GACATTACCTCCTATGTGAGGGAGAGTCCATACCCATATAACATTATCTCCCATGGAGAGGGAGAGTCCATAGACATATGGCATAACCTCCTATGTGTGGGAGAGTCCATAGACATATAACATTTCCTCCTATGGAGAGGGAGAGTCCATATAAATATAACATTTCCTCCTATGGAGAGGGAGAGTCCATAGACATATAACATTTCCTCCTATGGAGAGGGAGAGTCCATACCCATATAACATTACCTCCTATGGAGAGGCCATAGACATATAACATTACCTCCTATGGAGAGGCCATAGACATATAACATTATAAGGAGAGTCTATAGACATATAACATGACCTCCTATGGAGAGATCTTAGACATATAACATTACCTCTTTATGAGAGGGAGAGGCCACATACATATAACATTATCACCTATGCGAGGGAGAGTACATACACATATAACATTGCCTCCTATTGAGAGGGAGAGTCCATAACCATATGACATTTCCTCCTATGTGAGGGAGAGTCCATACCCATATAACATTACCTCCTATGGAGAGATCTTAGACATATAACATTACCTCTTAATGAGAGGGAGAGGCCACATACATATAACATTATCACCTATGGCGAGGGAGAGTACATACACATATAACATTACCTCCTATTGAGAGGGAGAGTCCATAGACATATTACATTGCCTCCTATTGAGAGGGAGAGTCCATACCCATATAATATTATCTCTTATAGAGAAGGAGAGTCTATAGACATATAACATTACCTCTTATAGAGAAGGAGAGTCTATAGACATATAACATTACCTCCTATTGAGAGGGAGAGTCCATAGACCATAGACATATAACATAACCTCCTATTGAGAGGGAGAGGCCATAGACATATTACATCGCCTCCTATTGAGAGGGAGAGCCATAGACATATTACATTGCCTCCTATTTAGAGGGAGAGTCCATACCCATATCTATGGAGAGAGAGAGTCCATAGACATATAACGTTACCTCCTATGGAGAGCTCTTAGACATATAACATTCCCTCTTAATGAGAGGGAAAGTTCATAGACATATAACATTACCTCCTATGGAGAGGGAGAGTCCGTAGACATATTACATTATCTCCCATGGAGAGGGAGAGTCCATAGACATATAACATTACCTCCTATTGAGAGGGAGAGGTCATAGACATATACCATTACCTCCTATGGAGAGGGAAAGGCCATAGACATATACCATTACCTCCTATGGAGAGGGAAAGGCCATAGACATATAACATTATCTTCTATGGAGAGGGAAAGGCCCTAGACATATACCATTACCTCCTATGGAGAGGGAAAGGCAATAGACATATACCATTACCTCCTATGGAGAGGGAAAGGCCATAGACATATACCATTACCTCCTATGGAGAGGGAAAGGCCATAGACATATACCATTACCTCATGTGGAGAGGGAAAGGCCATAGACATATAACATTATCTTCGATGGAGAGGGAAAGGCCATAGACATATAGCATTATCTCCTATGGAGAGGCCATATACATATAACACTATCTTTTATGTAGAGGGAAAGGCAATAGGCATATACCATTACCTCCTATTGAGAGGGAGAGTCCATAGAAACATATTATTACCTCATATAGAGAGGCCACAGACATATAACATTACCTCCTATTGAGAGGGAGAGTCCATAGACACATAACATTACCTCATATAGAGAGGCCATACACATATAATATTACCTCATATGGAGGGGCCATAGACATATTACATAAACTCCTATTGAGAGAGAGAGGCCATATATATATAACATTATCTTCTATGGAGAGGCCATAGAAATATAACATTACCTCCTATGGAGAGGGAGAGTCCATAGACATATAACATGACCTCCGATTGAGAGGCCATAGACATATAACATTACCTCCTATGGAGAGGCCATAGACATATAACATTATCTCCTATGGAGAGGCCATAGACATATAACATTAGCTTTTATGGAGAGGGAGAGGCCATAGATAAATATAACATTATCTTCTACGGAGAGTCCATAGACATATAACATTACATCCTATGGAGAGGCCATAGACATATAACACTATCTTTTATGGAGAGGGAAAGGCCATAGACATATACCATTACCTCCTATTGAGAGGGAGAGTCCATAGAAACATATTATTACCTCATATAGAGAGGCCACAGACATATAATATTACCTCCTATTGAGAGGGAGAGTCCATAGACACATAACATGACCTTCTATGGAGAGGGACAGTCCATAGACATATAATATTACCTCATATGGAGAGGCCATAGACATATAACATTATCTTTTATGGAGAGGCCATATACATATAACATTACCTCCCATGGAGAGGCAATAGCTATATAACATTACCTCCTAGAGAGAGGCCATAGACAGATAACATTACCTCCCATGGAGAGGCAATAGATATATAACATTATCTTCTATGGAGAGGGAGAGTCCATAAACATATAACATTATCTTTTATGGAGAGGCCATAGACATATAACATTACCTCCTAGAGTGAGGCCATAGACATATACCATTACCTCCTAGAGAGAGGCCATAGACAGATAACATTACCTCCCATGGAGAGGCAATAGATATATAACACTAGTCCTTTCTTCTGACTTGCAGTGGGATTCAGCAGATCTGTCCTCTCAACTACAGTCGACGCTGTTAACAAATATGAGGAAATAAACATAAATGTTGATACATAAGTAACATTATTCACGGATTAGTCCTGCAACACTTTTGAGTTATTGCCAGTTTCTGTAGTTTAAGGAACCGTGCTCGAAGGCAGGGAAACAGAAAGAGTTGCCCCCCCCCCCTCTGGTATAATAACTGTTGTAATGCGACTTGGTATAATATCGTAATATTACCACCTTTAGCCTAACCGGTTAAAGCACAGTCTCGACATGGTATCAATTGCATAAATAAACTTAAAACACGGTTAATATATCTTTTAAGACAGTTTCACCTTTGTCATCTTTGTCATCTTTGTCAATCTTTGTCAATCTTTGTCATCTTTGTCATCTTTGTCGTCTTTGTCATCTTTGTCAATCGTTGTCATCTTTGTCAATCTTTGTCATCTTTGTCAATCTTTGTCATCTTTGTCATCTTTGTAATTTCTTAAGTTACTCAATCAGAACTGTTGTTATGGCGTAAATATGTTTCAATGTAAAGTTACAGTTTTGGCAGTGAAACCGGAATCCTCACAATCCTTTTCTGTGTTTAACGATTCATTGTGCAACATGCGCAACTGATACTTACAATGTGTACACACATGTCATGCGATAAGTGATCGGCCCGAACACTTCCCCTGTACAGGTTTACCCAGAGATGCCTCGTCGAATGGCTGCCAAACAATCAACCTGTGCAGTCTGTTTCATTGGTGGCGTCTGTACATGTGTTTGTTCTGACCACAGAGTGCAATCTCCAATAATGTTATTGTTTGTATAATGAATGTTGCATCTGTATACAATATCGAATCAAAATAAACCAGATTACCCAAAAAGTTCCAGATATCGGATCCCAGAAGAGATTTCTGTTTATATAAGTATAAACTGTTATAAATGAAAAGGCGATAGACTTGAAGGGGAGGTAAAATTTCTTCCCCACTTTATAGGTGTATTTCTGTTCTAAGAGAAGTTGCTGAGTTTAGCGAGTGGTTTGACAATAGTGACATGTGACTCAATGTCAATGATTCTCATTGCTGGTGATCGGACCATCCTTATCGGTGTTCTTTATATCCGAACTTACTGTTTACTTTGCGAGCAAACTTACCACCTAGACAAGTGTTCCCAGCGATGAGGAGTAATGATAACCTCTGTGGTCGCCGTCGTTATCACATCAGGACTAGGCTACATGTATTTATTTGTGTGATATGATGGTAAATGTGTTTTTATTATGCTCATTCGTGTACCTGGTTATTCGTGTTTTTATTATGCTCATTAGTGTACCTGGTTATTTGTGTTTTTATTATGGTCATTAGTGTACCTGGTTATTTGTGTTTTTATTATGCTCATTAGTGTACCTGGTTATTTGT
>NW_018407076.1:16162-16323 GCF_002113885.1 Mizuhopecten yessoensis
GTGTTTTTATTATGCTCATTAGTGTACCTGGTTATTTGTGTTTTTATTATGCTCATTAGTGTACCTGGTTATTTGTGTTTTTATTATGCTCATTAGTGTACCTAGTTATTTGTGTGTTATTATGCTCATTAGTGTACCTGGTTATTTGTGTTTTTATTATG
>NW_018407077.1:0-434 GCF_002113885.1 Mizuhopecten yessoensis
ATCGAACCTCAATCTGCTTCAATCTAACCTCAATCTGCCTAAATCAAGCTTCAATCTGCCTTAATCTGCCCTCAATCTGCTTCATTCGAACCTCAATCTGCCTCAATCGAACCTCACTCTGCCTCAATCGAACCTCATTCTGCCGCAATCTGCCTCAATCTGCCGCAATCCAACCTCAATCTACCNAATCTGCCTCAATCTGCCGCAATCCAACCTCAATCTACCTCAATCTGTCTCAATCTGCCTCAATCGAACCTCAATCTGCCTGAATCTGCCTCAATTTAGGCTCAATCTGCCTCAATCGAACCTCAATCTGCCTCAATCGAGCCTCAATCGAACCTCAATCGAACTTCAATCGAACTTCAATCGAACAACAGTATGCCTCAATTGAAAATCAATCTGTCTCAATCTGCGTCAATCTGCTTCAATCGAAC
>NW_018407077.1:1547-2048 GCF_002113885.1 Mizuhopecten yessoensis
GGAGGGGAAAATATTCTTTGATATGATGGCCAAACGAATAACAACTTCACTTGACATCAAATCAGTACATTGACACAAAATTCGTCTGCTGCGCCCATTGAAATATTTTGGATCTTTATCTTTCTTTCTTCTTCTAACTACCTTTTATATCCTAGCGCCTTGCTTGGCAACACCTCACTTTTGGCTTGAATATTGAACGTTCACCCAGGTAAGGAAGGCAAGGCCCCAGGCCGAGACGTACCAAAGTCCTTAAAAATGGTAGTTGGTATTCCCTGCTTAACGTTTAGCATTAAGGGGAATGGCAACAACTGGTTCACCCGTTGTCAGTATAATGTGACCAGGCGATATGCTGTGCTGGGTGCTTTCGACATGGTGTTTCAGTGAGATTCGGCATCAGATCCGCGCTATCACAAGTAGGTAATCACTCCAACATACCCTGTCTCCTGTACACACACGTGCAAGCAAGCATACACTACACACATGGAGGCACGTCCTTAAATG
>NW_018407077.1:2817-15616 GCF_002113885.1 Mizuhopecten yessoensis
AAATACAAAAAATTCCCCACGTTGGTAATTTGACATTATATGACATCGAGGTATACAAGGATATTTCACTGGACTGGATATTTGAGGGTATATGTTGTTTGTCAATATTTCACTGCGTTGATATCAAAGTTTTGCTTTATACACAAACAATGTACATATTAAACGTGTCGCAACGTTTCAAGACCGACTGGTATCTTTGTCAATCTATGACTGTGAGTAATTTGTATTGTTTACCTGTACAACGATTTGACGAAATTGTATATTTCATATGTCACTCGATCGCGACCCGGGACGTTCCGCCTATTAATAGAGAGTATAGTATATACTTGCTGTATCGAATAAGTTACTGGTATGGTGTAGATCTAGCCCCATTTGTTCTGATTTTGCTTTGACTCGTTTGTGTTTAATTTGAACTATATATTGGCATTGTCCCAATCGTCGATGTGATTTTGAGCGTTAGCGTAAGTTGTTAATGCCAAATTATTGTACTGGATGGCGGACGCTTTGCGTATAGTCCAGGTAAAATGGGTTTTGCTAATTTTCTCTACGCCCTTCGGTGTTCTTTAAGACGTGTATCGAATGTCTTTCCTCTCAGTTTCTCCTATATAGGACTGCTGATAATTGTTTTCACGGAATTTGGTACACAATTCCTTGTTTTTTGTTTCTCTAAAATATCAGTTTTATCTTTGGGGTGCTGTATCTTTTATTGCTGAGTGTTGTGAATCGTCTCATCTGGGTGCTGAATGGTGAATAGCCTGTTCAGGAAAGCTTTTAAGCCTCGCACATCAATCTATTGCATATTTCCGAACCACCAAATATAGAATCATGATATCTTGTTAAGGTGAATACAACTCCATGTAGGGTCGTGATATCATGGTATCACATAAAGGTAACCATCTCATATAGGGTTATGGTATCTAATACATATGATATCCACCAAACATGTTTTCTCATAAAGGGAATAACAAACAATTACAGTATCGTGATACATAGCTCCATCTCCAAATAGAACAATACATTCTTAGATGGCTTAATCTGCCTCAATCAAACCTCAATCTGCCTCAATCGAACATCAATCTGCCTTAATCGAACCTCAAGCTGCCTCAATCTGCCTCAATCTGCCTCAATCGAACCTCAATCTGCCTAAATCGAGCCTGAATCTGCCTGAATCTGCTTCAATTTAGCCTCAATCTGCCTTAATCGAACCGCAATCTGCCTCAATCGAACATTAATCTGCCTCAATCTGCCTCAATCGAACCTCAATCTGCCTTAATTTGCCTCAATCGAGCCTCAATCTGCCTCAATTGAACCTCAATCTACCTCAATCTGCCTCAATCGAACCTCAATCTGCCTCAATCTAACCTCAATCTGCCTAAATCGAGCTTCAATCTAGCTTCAATCTGCCTTAATCTGCCTCAATCAAACCTCAATCTGCCTCAATCAAACCTGAATCTGCCTGAATCTGCCTCAATTTAGCCTCAATCTGCCTCAATCGAACCTCAATCTGCCTCAATCGAGCCTCAATCGAACCTCAATCTGCCTCAATCGAACCTTAATCAAACTTCAATCGAACAACAATATGCCTCAATCGAAAAACAATCTGTCTTAATCTGCCTCAATCTGCTTCAATCGAACCTCAATCTACCTCAATCGAACCTCACTCTGCCTCAATCGAACCTCATTCTGCCGCAATCTGCCTCAATCTGCCGCAATCCAACCTCAATCTACCTCAATCTGTCTCAATCTGCCTCAATCGAACCTCAATCTGCCTGAATCTGCCTCAATTTAGCCTCAATCTGCCTCAATCTGCCTCAATCGAGACTCAATCGAACCTCAATCTGCCTCAATCGAACCTCAATCGAACTTCAATCGAACAACAGTATGCCTCAATTGAAAATCAATCGGTCTCAATCTGCGTCAATCTGCTTCAATCGAACCTCAATCTGCCTCAATCGAACCTCACTCTGCCTCAATCAAACCTCATTCTGCCGCATCTGCCTCAATCTGCCGCAATCCAACCTCAATCTGCCCTAATCGATCCTCAATCTGCCTCAATCGGATTGAGGTTTAATACCCTTGTTTTACATCTACTGAGAGGTTGGTCTTCCCAGAGATTGTCCAGACCACACAGAAGCCAGACATTGTGATATGGTCTGCTAAAGACAAGAAGCTGGTGACCACATAACTCACTGTTCCATGGGAATCGAGGTGCGCCATGGCATATGGACGCAAGTAGGCCAAGTACGCCGAGCTAAGTACCCTCAGGATCAAAGAAGGCGGGAGAAAGCGAGCTGTTGGGAGACTTGGACAATCAGCAGGGAGAGCATCAAGCTGGCTGACGATCAAGAGGGAGGTTAACCACTGAGCAGTAGTGCTTGATAAGCACTGCGGTTCCAGCGCCCGGAGAGTGTCGGATACAGTGTAATTTATGTTTTTGGCAAATTGTAATATTTAAAGGTGCATTCTACTGTGTTTGTCTTTACATCTATCAACTGTGGACCAACGACAGAACCTTGTTGCACACCTATTACCATATCAAAAGGAGACTTAGAACAGAACCTTGCCGCACTCACAACTTATTGGGTTAACGCACATGCCCTCTGTTGGGATAAACATATTTGGACAGATCAAACAGAAGGCAAAGGCAGATCAAGGACACATGTGTGAACTGAAGTTCTTGAGATAGATAAAGAGAGCCTAGGGAAGAAGAAAAGTCAATGCTGCAGCAATTAAAAAATACCCAGAGGGCATACCTAATATGCCTCTGCAAAGCAGAGCAGCTGCGTGACAAGAGGAAGAAAAGCGCCAAGCGTCGAGTTGAGTTCATATCAAATTCATTCAAGTTTTCCAAACATCTGCTAGATAAAGAGAAATCAGACGAGATAGAGAGATGCATAAAGAGAAATCAGACGAGATAGAGAGATGCATGGAAGAAATCACTCAGTTCCTGATAAAAACGCACAGCCAACCTCTCCACTTAACAACAAGGAACCTAGTCTGAAAGAGGTAATCGAAGTGGTGAAGAAGGCAAGAACAGTGTCAACACCAGGACCAAATGATATTTCCTATAAGGTATATACAATGAGTTTAAAGCTTCTACGACGACTTTGGAATCTACCGAAAGTGGTTTGGAGGAAAGACAAAGTAACAGATTGTTGGCAACAGGCAGAGGGAATATTTTCATCAAAGGCAAAGAGTTAAAAGAACATTGCACAATTCAGAACCTTACTCAACGTGGAGGGGAAACTATTCTTTGATATGATGGCCAAACGAATGACAACTTCACTTGACATCAAATCAGTGCATTGACACAAAATACGTCTGCTGCGCCCATTGCAATATTTTGGATCTTTATCTTTCTTTCTACTTCTAACTACCTTTTATATCCTAGCGCCTTGCTTGGCAACACCTCACTTTTGGCTTGAATATTGAACGTTCACTCAGGGGAGGAAGGCAAGGCCCCAGGCCGAGACGTACCAAAGTCCTTAAAATGGTAGCTGGTATTCCCTGCTTAACGTTTAGCATTAAGGGGAATGGCAACAACTGGGTCACCCGTTGTCAGTATAATGTGACCAGGCGATATGCTGTGCTGGGTGCTTTCGACATGGTGTTTCAGTGAGATTCGGCATCAGATCCGCGCTATCACAAGTAGGCAATCACCAACATACCCTGTCTCCTGTACACACACGTGCAAGCACGCATACACTACACACATGGAGGCACGTCCTTAAATGACCTTAGCTGTTAATAGGACGTTAAACAAAATTAAACCAAACCAAACCAAACCTCAGTGCAGAAAGGATGAGTACCAGGTTTTTCGGGATTCATCAGTCAGATCATCAGAGAAGCTAAGGTAAACCACAACGACCTCACAGTTGTCAGGCTAGACCTCGCCAACGCTTATGGTTACATACCACACAAGCTTACCGAGACCGCACTGAAGCACTACCACGTCCCAGACCATGTTCAAGGGATCATCAATGGTTACTTCAGGGGCATTCAACTGCGGTTCGATGTGTTGAAATGTCAACACCATGGCAGAAGCTCGAGAAGTGAATAGTAATTGGCTGTACTATTTCAGTTGGTATATGGGCGAAAGAAGGCAACGTATACCAGTGCAGAAGCTGCGTTTGGAAAACATGGCTTTCCCCGATTGAGATTGGTGCCAGATGATTCTCCGCACAATCAATGGAAAATGCTAAGTGCCCTAGGAATCAAAGGAGACGAGAGAAAGCGAGCTGTTGGGAGACTATGACAATCATCAAAAATGGTAACTTGGCTTTATATTGCTTTAAGGAACTTCTTCTCTGAAACTTAGCAAGGATATCAATTATATTTGACTGGTAGCATCCCTAGGAAGTGGCGATTTAAAACAGTACAAATGGTGGGGCTGACCCTCCAGGGGGCTGAGGATATCAACTATAATTTGTTGGAAGCATCCCTAGGTGGTAAGAATTAACAATCGTACAAATGGACAAGCTGACCACCCCCGGCCCCTTATACAAAATAGTTTATAACTTGAAAATGGTTCAGATCCCCACCATATAACCAGATATACAATTGCTGAGAGTAAAGAGATGAATGCATATATGCTTCCATTATGGCTCTGGGGTCTGGCCCCCACCTTCAGAGACTAAGTCCCGGGGTCATAACTTTAAAACGGTTGATATCCCTACCACAAAACTAAATATACAATTGCTGCACAATCATGATATAAGCATTGACTCTTGGGTCTGGCCACACCCCTAGGGACCTTGTCTTTGAGTCACAACTTGGAAACAGTTGCGATTCCCACCCTTTTACCATATATACAATTGCTGAGTATAAAGAGACGAACACACAAATGCTTCCATGATGGCCTGGGTTCTGTCCCACCCTTGTAGACTCAACCCCTGGGTTATAACTTCGAAACGGTTGAGATCCCCACCCCAAAACTTTATATATATTTGCTTGGCATAAAGAGACAAATGCAGTCATGATATTAGAATTGACCCCGGGGTCTGGCCATAACCCTAGGGACCCAGTTTCTGTGAATCACAACTTGGAAACAGTTGGGATATCTACCCCATAACCAAACATACAATTGCTGGGCATGAACAATCAAATACAGATATGCTATAGGGATTAACATTGGGGTCTGGCCCTATCCCTGGGATCTTATTTGGGGAATATTTTGCCATGATTTCTTAGATATCCAGGTGAGTGATACAGACCCCCTGGGCCTCTTGTTATTGAGATATTGGCCTTGTTGATTTATTATAGGCTAACATTGCAAAGTGACATTTTTCTAAATAAATTTCAATGTATCGAAGTTACATACCTCAAGCGTTTTTTAAATGCGACTTATCAAGTGGTGATATTTAGGTTGGTCGTAACATCTTTTAAAGGATTTGTTGAAAATTAAAACAATTGTTTGGTATACCATTACCGGTTGGTCTGTATGCTATTTATCATATGGCACGCCTGCTTAGTGTTAAACATTCTAAAAGATCAGAGTGATGTGTGTACAACTTGAGTATGCTGGGTTTCCAAAATGAGATGATAATTAAAACATTTAACAAATAGGTACATTGTAGTCATACATACACATGTAAAAGTCGTATACATGACGTAGACTTTATATGTTGTATACTTCCTATATTATCTTTTCATTGATTGGTTCAACCCAGGCTCGAATTGACTTGTTCCGTTCCTTGTATGAATTGAATCATTAAGCAGAAGGTGTAAAATATATAGATGAACTTTATTTACAAATCAAACGTAATGACATCGATACAACATATATAGCTGCCACTAGAACATCAAACTCGCTCGTACAGCTACAATTTTGTATCCCGATTCTACTTAAAGTCCAAACTATGCTTTGTCCAAATTTACAAATGTAAATATGGACCCATACAAAAAATCTACATTTTTTCATTGTAAACGGGATTTAAAAAAGGAATTTATCAAAAATAAATGTTACGATTTCTAAAAGATTATGTTTCCTATGTAACTTTTTACTGTACTATGCTTTTTGCAGTTTCAGTTGTTAGGGAAATTACGATAGCGTATTGATTCAAAGAAAAATACAAAAATCACAGTTATCGAAAACTTCCTCAACTCATGATTACTGGCGTAGTGCACCTTTGATCTGATTTGGGTGTCACAAATTGTGGTCACGTGACACCCAATGAAAAAGGCACTAGAAAGTCCACATTCTTTATTCAGTGTTACGGAAAATTTTCACCAAATATGTCTATCTTCAGACGTTTGGCGCTATTTCCCAGACTGTTGATTTTGTTAGCAATCTCCTCCATTGTTACACCTTGCTCAATCATTTCTTCGTGTTGGGTATTGACACCCTCTGAGAATGCCTGTACCGGGAATCCTCTCGCCAACATCAAAGTGCAAATCGGTTCTTCGTCATTGTTTCCCATAACGATTCCGGGTGACCCAGACGCTGCATGCTGGACCCAACAATCGAACAGAACTTTCCCTTTATCCCAGATTCCCTCATACCCAGGCTTTACTTCGTCATTTGCGATCATATAACCACGTCGATTGCTGTTCTTATCAGCATCCAGATCAAAAAGTTCAATATTAGAATCGAATTGCATTATTTCACTATTCGGTTTTGTTGGGTGGCCAAGCAATGCAAATACTTGCTTGTAGTCTGGTTTACCAAATTTTCTTATTGGTTGAGGGATTTCAGATTCTCCAGAGTCCAATTCCAAAATTGCGAAATCAAGTTTCTCGTCGTATACTGGCCGCTCAGGTTTAAAATGAAATTGTTCACCGTTTGTTTTTGGAAAATGGAACTCTATCCAGACATGTTTGGAGCCTAGCTTTGACCAGTCTTCAGTGTCACCTATGTTTTCTTCTGGAAAGAAATATAATTCCATTGACGTATATCTAACACGACAATTTTGTACTGAATTCCTGAATATAACATATTTTGTACATGTACCATATGTTATACTGCATGTCCCCCAACTCTCTTCTAACTTCCTCTGTAATGTATCCCTATTCACGTCACTATCCCTAAGTCATAGCTGTTAATGTTGGGTACGATGAAAGGTAACAGATGTATATAAGTGCATTAACACTTGTTTCTGTCTCTAATTTATTTTAAAAACTTAAGAAATTTAAACTAACAGGAACACTATATGTCTTAACACCAGATTATAATATCTGTTCCAGATAGCATACCATAACAGATAGTGCTTGGGTATATTGATTTATTTAAACATGAATATTAATGTAAATTTTATACTTTGCATTCATAATGCATTTTACAAGAAGACGTACAAAAATGATCAGATATAAAAAAAATAGTATAAATTATAACATTTAGGAGCGTAGTAATGGACAAAACAAAATTTGTCAGTGGAAGTTAGAAAATATCATTGATTTGAAAGGCACACTTCAAATCTTATTTAATGTTTTTTTTTTTTTTTATCTTGTTCCGATAAAATAACCGATAGGTATAGAAGTCCAATAATACTGAAACATATGGTACGGAAAGGATACCAATAAGTTAAACTGTCTTATTACTATTATCACTTTTGTAAAGCTTAGCTCAAGAAGTATTCCACGAAATGCACACGTTACAATGCATTTGTACAAAGCTATGGTAGCTCGAAGTTGATTAATTGATAACAGAAATATAAAGAAAACTGCAGGACATTTTCATTGCGAAGACTTCACTTTACAAATGTTGCCATCTAGGAACTATAAACGCAATTCCTCAAAATAAGTTGCCAATATATAGGCAATGCCTTGACAAGGGAAGTTTATTTAAGTCTGTAAATATCGGAGTAGAATCATCTTTCTTATTAACTTACTTGTTATGTCTTTTGCGACATGATAGGCAGTGAGAATGTACTTGGTACCAACTCTTATCCCTGTTCCGGTGTATTGTGGCCCTCTGATGCGTCCAACAGCGTTTCTTGCACGCGTCCACACGTCAATTATTCTTGCGTCATGGGTATTGTCCATCTGTTTTCTAAACTGATAAGGACGGTCTTCTTCAACTATAGAGAGAACATATCGGAAGTTATTTTACTGCTGATTATTTTGTAGGTGTTGGTATATAGTTTATATATAAGTAGTGAACAGGTCATTTTCAGTGTTCAACCCGTCATGAAAATTGTTAAGTATACTTCAATACATTTATTTACATTCTACATTTATTGTTATTCCTGATGTTCATGTGGATATTATCTTATATTTTTGATATTTAAGCGCGTGTCGTCAAACGCGAGACTCCTGGAACAGCCTAACGTAACCAATTTCTAACGGTTAAATGACGCCGGTCGAACTGCGTCCATAGCCCTATAATATAATAATATAACTAATAAGACTAATGTTAACATGTGTCGTTGCTCTACATGTTAGCATACAAGACACGTCTGCCTGGTCACAGATATTGTGCATAGTGCAGCTCCGCTCTTATGCTATATCATTATTCATTACAGTTTAATAACTGGATTGATTACATGTTTCTTTCAAATATTTTGTAATATTGTTGGTTCTATACTATTAGCAATATATCGATATTAATAAATTGAATATTTTTATTTATGTGTAAGAACGAAGAAGATGCTTTAATTAATTCCTCTCATTGTAATACAACCTGAAAGTGCTACGATTGGTCAAAACCGTGGGAACATATTCCTACTACAGGTAATACCTTTACTCACAATACCACATGATGCAATAACTTTTATTTTAATGAATTTGAAATGTTAATTTTTTCATTGTCATATTCATTGGATATAAAACTATTTATTTTAAAAAAAAAATCTGGAACTTCTTTGTACTGCGTGGTACAAAAATACTCGAATTTTTATAAATAGAATCTTACTTTCTTGTCCATACGTCCCTGCAGGTAGGGCGTAAGAATTGTACCTGCTGCCCCCATTGCATAATCGTAAGAGGCGACTAAATTCGGGATCTTATCTTTTCTCATCTTTCTAAACAAGTTTCTTCTTCCTCATGTCTCCCTTGACAATGTCTCACTTTTGGCCTTTAGTTGAGCGTTCGCACCTGTGAGGAAGGCTTTGGGTTCTGTCCCCTGGCCGAGACATACCAGAGTCTGTAAAAATGGTAGTTTCTACTTCTGCTTAACGCTATTGACAGTATAATGTGACCGGGTGGGGTGTCCTCTTGGGTGTCCCGGCAGTATGTTTCAGTGATATAGCACTATAAAGTCGGCATCAGTTCCGCGCTATCACAAGGAGACAAACACGAACATATCGCAGCCTCCCAAAACACACATGCATACACTACACGCATGCATCTTGCACACAGGGAGGCCGTCCCTAAATGACCATAGCTGTTGATAGGACGTTAAACAATACAGAACCAAACCTAACCAAACCAATCGTGTGTATATACTGAATTATTAAACTCATTCAATAACTTGTTATGCCATTTATACTAAAGTAAGATCCTATATATATGCTAGAAACCTCATGTGTTAATGAATAACGCGAAATATACCACTAGAGTGTAATAATCTTAATCTTCGTGCAACTGTTATCGTAAGGGCCATTCGGTGTCTCCGATAAAGTAACTTCTTGAAGAATAAAAAAGTTCGTAAATGATTTGAAGCATTCTCCATTTAATAAAAACTGTGGCGTTTTGTCCTCACACACACCTTTCGTACATTGTAAAATTTACAAAAAAATCATACTCGCCTTTTCTCCATTTCTCCTTTCTAAGCTTGGAGTCAACTACCGGATCCTGGTCACCACTCGGTCCTTGTTTTCCTGCAGACGTAGATCAGGCATGCTATTGATACGACTTCATTCATATTTTTTGTGAATCCAATTATTTAACAAAACATTGCTGAACTTAACTAAAACGTTTGGTTACTTAATTAAAGGAGGAAAGCTCTCGATGTCGAATAATTGACTCCACGTGCCAAGCCTCCTCGCATTAAAAACATATTTCTAGTTGATATACACAATATGCTTGGTAGCGTTTGAAAGATGGATAATGTTTCTTTTAAAACGCAAAGTGTATTCCCCTTTAATTGAAATGATTCACGTATCCTTCAAAAACACACGCACAATCTGTTTTCGACGTGTTTGCAGTCATAGAGATAGGCCTTAATTGTCTAATTTAGTGCTGATTCTTATCCTAAGACGGGTATGCTGGCTTAGGTAATAGTCTCAGACAGGAGCAGATTGTTATTTATTTTCCCTTGAAATTTTCCCCCTGATTTGGATCATGTATTAATATTGTGCACCAGTAATATAGGACAACTGTGTTTTGTCTCATAATTTGCAGTATTGTGTGTTTTCTGTCCAATTGTGTGTGCTTGCTTGCTATTTGCTTTCGCTGTTGTGTATTATACTTGTTCACATATATATTTCTAGATGTACATATAGATAGCAAATAAACTTTATTGATCTGTATTTCTATATTTATTATTGGAATTTGTAATATTTTGTATGATCGGAATGTGATGTTGTTGACTTTGATTGTATGTACACTTAACTACTGGTAAAGACGGGCAAGCTGGCTTTATACAGTACTTTGAGTGTGTCTGTCTTTTCTGTAAATATTTAGTTTAGATATCTATTTTATTTAGATATATAATATATATCATATTTCTACAAAGTCGACATCACATAGGCATTACATGTGTTGAAATTGTGATTTTAACATGGCGGAGAAACGACCAATAAACATAAACACGGCTAGTCTGGAGGAGCTCAAAGCAATTCATGGTATCGGGGATAAGCACGCTCAGGTGATCATGGAGATTAGGAGGAAGAAAGAAGGGCCATTAACATTGGAGGATGTTAAGTTATCACCTAACTTGGTCAGCGCGATTTGGGATCCATTATTGGAGGCAAATGTGATAACTTTCGGAGACAAACGGGATTCTAATCAGCTTGAGCTGGAATCTAGAATTGAAGTGTTGGAGCAAGAGCTGGCCAGGAGAGATAGAGGTATGGAGGATCTAAAAAGGGAATACAATGATGCACTAGGTAGGATAGAGGAGAGATATGAGGTGCAGAGACTAGAGTTTGAGCAGAGGATGAAAAAGTCTGATCAGGAAAAAGAAGACATGTTAACGGAACTTTGTAGAAGGCAGGAAGTAAAGGTTGAGAATCCTAGTTCCACTACAGAGGAAGTTATTAGGATGATGGCCCCTGATGGAGTGTATACTCATCGAAAGACATCCCAACCGGACAGAAGGGCATTTAATGGGAGGGGAAAACAGGAACAGAGTGATGATTTCCGAGAGAAAAGGAAGCATTGGGACGGACCTGCGGCACCTAAAACGTCGACATATGATGGGAGAAGTGACTGGCGGCCGTACCATCTCCAATTCACCAGAATATCGGACAGATATCACTGGCTGGAAGATCAGAGATAAGACAAGTTGGTCGAGTGCTTGAGGGACAAGGCGCTAAAATTTTTCAGCACAAAATCAAATGCAGTGCAGAATGATTACCAACAGCTCTGCAAGAAGATGGACGAGAGGTTTGGTAGGAAAGACATGCCTCAGATCATTAGAAGGACCTTCGACAAGTCGTGGACGAGCCACTTGAAGAATTTGCAGACGGGGGTCAGGAGCTGGAAGCGGATGGATTTCCTAACTCGCCAGATAACTTCATTGAAATTGTGGCGGTGGATGCTTTCCTTAAGGGATGCAGTGACAAGAATGCACAGGGACGCGAAGTCGTTGGACGAAGCCTTAAAACTGGTTAAGGGGGCAATGACCAACTATAAAGTGATATATGGGTCGAGGAAACCGGAAGTGAGGAGAGTCTCCTTCGAGGAAAAAAATGGTGACTTAGCAGGATCTGTCAAGCAGATAGTAGGTAAGGAGACTGAGTCGACAGAGTTCGGTAAGATGGAGGATCGATGGAGGAAAACGGAGCGTGATGTTCAGGAACTAAAGAACAAGCTGGAAGCTGATGTCAATGAAATTAAGACTAAGCTTGGGTATGTTCTGGATTTGGTTACCAGGTCACATTCAGGTACGCCATCGCGAGGACCATCTCCTTCCAGTTCACCATCTAAGAAGTCTTACCGGTGCTACAGATGTGGCAGTGAGGACCATTTTATTAAAGACTGCCCGTCCCGGGAGCAAGAACGTTATAGGTCGCCATCTCCAAGAAGGGGATATGGGGGATCAGATAGTGCCAGATATAGATCACCATCCCCAAAACGGGATTTAAACGGCCAGGGACCAAGGAAGTAGGCCATTCCTTGGTTCACCAGGTACATACAGACAGTAAACCACCTGAGGATCAGATAAAGAAGGTTGTCCGGAGGTACAACCATAGCAACACTAGAGGGAAGACCATGTACATTCCCATTACAGTGAATAGTATCACAACTAAAGCTGTTGTGGACACCGCGGCACAGGTCTCGGTGATGAACAAGAGCTTCCATCAAGAATTAGAACCAGCTGTTAAAACAACACAACAGCTAACCCTTAAAGGAGTGGGTTATAATTCAGAGATTCAAGCGGATAGGACAGAAGCAACGAACACCAGAATAGGAGACATCAGTACAACCTGGAGTTGGGTAGTTGCTGATATAGAGGATACCATTATCCTAGGATTGGACTTCCTGGACCATCATCATGCAGTTATTGACATGTCCAACTATTGTGTATGGCTTGATCATTGCAGGATCCCAGCTACTGGTGTGAGTGATGGGGAACAGGATACTACTGCAATCTACCGGGTGTTAGTGGGAGAAAGGGTAACAGTTCCACCTCATTCTGTTCAGTTTACGAAGGTCCAGTTTAAAGGGAGATCCGGGCGGACTTCGCCGTCATCTTTGG
>NW_018407077.1:16072-74699 GCF_002113885.1 Mizuhopecten yessoensis
AACTAAATACGGCTTGTTCGAACATCTGCGGCTCCCGTTCGGGTTGTGTAATAGCCCGGCGACATTCTCGAGGGTAGTTCAGCTCGTCTTACATGGCTTATCCTGGGACATTTGTCTGGCTTACCTAGATGACATTCTCGTTCTTGGAAAAACCTTTGAAGAACACCTGGGTAATCTGACAAAAGTCTTAGAGAGGTTTAAGCAACATAACCTGAAGTTGAAACCTAAGAAATGTAGCTTGTTCCAGACACAGGTGAAGTTCCTAGGGAAGTTGGTCACAGCAGATGGCGTCTCTGTGAACCCTGATAACGTTGAAGCTGTAAAAAAGTGGGGGATACCAACAATCAAAAAAGAAGTTGAATCTTTTCTAGGCTTCATGAATTACCATCGGGAACACATTAAAGGACTTGCAGGGATTGCAGCACCTCTTCACAGTTTGACAGGGCAGAAAAAGGATTTTGTCTGGGGGGATGAACATCAACACGCATTCGAGGAGCTACGCGATGCTCTCATAAACGCGGTGACTTTGTCCTACCCAAACTCGGAAGAGGTCTTCATTCTTGACACAGACGCCTCGAACACCATGATAGGAGGGGAGCTAAGTCAAACACAGGATGGTAAGGATTGTACAATTGGATTCGCTAGTAAGATACTTAGCCCAACACAAAGGAAGTACTGTACCACCCGACTGGAGCTACTGGCCATTGTCACTTTCACCCGGCAATATAGACACTATCTTCTAGGTCGGCGGTTTATTGTACGGACAGACCATAACAGCCTGACATGGCCTCTCAGCTTCAAAAACATTGAGGGACAGCTGGCCCGATGGATTGAGGAGTTGTCGCAGTATGATATGGTCATAGTACATAGGGCTGGTAAGCAACATTGTAATGCTGACGCATTATCCCGGATGCCCAATAACTTACCAGATTGCAATAACTACCTACCTGGGGTCAGTCTTGAGCAATTGCCTTGCGGGGGGTGCAAGTATTGCACAAGAGTATGAAATCAATGGGAAACATTTGAGATTGATTACGTAGTCCCTCTTTCCATGAGACAAGTGACCAGGAAGGTGAGGAAGCTGGGGGAGACAGTCCCGGCAAACTGGTTGGAAGCATGGTCCGAGGAAGACCTTACTGAGGCACAACGTAAAGACCCAGACTTGGGGAGAATTCTAGCCTGGTTGGATAATGACGTCGTGCCATCGGAGCGAGATCTCCAAATGACGAGTCGGGGAACACGACATTGGTGGTCCTGCAGAAGCCAATTACGTGTACGGAATAATATTTTGTACTATGCTTGGGAGGATCCAATGTCAACAAGACTCCTGTTTATGGCGCCGAAAAGTTTGCAGCCAGCAATACTCAAGTTAGGCCATGATCATATATCGTCAGGTCACTTGGGGCAGGCCAAGACCTTAGAGAGATTGAAAAGGCGAACTATCTGGTATGGTATGAACCAGTAATGCAAACTGCATGTGGCATCTTGCAGGGTCTGCAACCAAAATAAGAAGGCGGACGTGAAGGCGAGGGTGGAACTTGGACAATACTATGCTGGAGTTCCAGTGGAGCGTGTACATATGGATATTCTCGGGCCATTACCAGTATCCAAAGCAGGAAATAAATACATCCTTGTAATCGTGGATCAGTTTACGAAGTGGGTGGAATGTCACCCTATTCCAGATCAAAATGCTGAGACAATCGTAAGGGTGTTAGTGGATGAATTCATGTCCCGGTCTGGCTGCCCTCTGGAATTACACACAGACCAGGGACGGAATGTGGACGGGAATGTGGTAAGGCACCTATGTGAGGTGTTAGAAGTTAGGAAGACTAGGACAACACCTTACAGGCCTTGTTCGAATGGACAAGTCGATCGGTACAATTGGCTACTGTTGCAGATGATTCGGTGTTATCGGTGTTGAAACAACAAGAGTGGGACCAGCATCTCCAACAGATCGCGGGTGCTATAAGAGCCACACAGCATCGTCAGACTGGCTTCACCCCTAATCTGATGATGCTAGGGAGAGAGGTCAATCAGCCAATTGATCTGATGCTGGGAACGGTGGTAACAGAAGGCAAAAGCATCCGGACCACTTCAGACTATGTCAGCGGAGTGATTGAACAAGGCCAGAAAGCGCATATGATTGCTCGGGAACATCTGCGGGAAGCCCATTTTGGACAAAAACGGGACTATGACGTCAAGGCGCATCAACGTCATTATGACATTGGGGATGTTGTATTCAAGCTGGATACTGCTACTAAAGTTGGACGTAGCCCAAAGTTGCAGCAACCCTGGAACGGACCATTCCTGGTGGTTGAAGTGAAGTCTCCAGTGTTGTATAGAATCAAAGGTAGGAAAAAGGAGATGATAGCCCATCATGATCGGTTGAAGCTATGCAACAGCGACATCTACCCTGTTTGGTTTAGACGAATGCGGAATCGACTGATATCCATACCAGAGGAATCAACAGCAGACATTGAGGATGACGCGGATGTGCCAGATCTCTCTGGGTTGTTTGAGGCGGGTACACAGACGGGCACGCTGGCTGTGAATCCTACTTTGACATCTGCAGGGATGACTATCGTCGACAGTATCCAGGATGTGGGGTTGACTTCTGATACGGATGACACATTCATTTATCAGCTGGATGAGGAGGAGCCCGAAGAGAGACCACACAGACGACAATGTCGGAGGCCTCAGTACCTCAGGGATTATGTGCAGGACTGAGGAGGGGGATAGACATGGGAACTTGTGTATATATATGTCATGTTAATAATTGATATAAATTGTATATAGTATAGTGTTTTTTGATTTGCTACTAAACATGTATATATATGTATATATATATGTATGTAGTAGATAATAAATAAATAAGTCCTTGCGAAGGAAAATGTAGAATAAAAACATTTTTTTCAGATCGTCCGCTAGGCCTTTCTGCCTTCTAGGGCTTCTTCAGGCGGATTGATGTTTATTTATCACCGTTGGTTACATGACGTCATCAATATTTGTATAGTCAACAATTTTAGTGACGTCAAAAATAAACAAGCATAGTGACGTCACAAACAATACCAAGACAGAGAAAACATCTACATACAATGCATTGCAAAAATCATTGTGCATTCAGGCTGGGTTTGAGGACTTTTATAAACATATTTTCTTTAATTTCTCTTGCAATTACATCGTCGCTATTCAGTTTGTAAATAGGTAACACATGAAAATCATCTTTAGAACATCGATGCATATGTTTGCTAACTTTTAAAAATCTTAGCTCATTGTCCTTCATTTGATGTCTATGTACATTCATTCGTATTCTCAATTCACATCCGGTCTGTCCGATATAAAATTCACCACATTGTTTACATATTAAAGAGTAAATAACATTCTTAGAATTACAGTTAATGTCTGATCTAATTTCTATTTTGGAACCATTTGCAAAAACGTAGTCTTTACATTCAATGATAATTTTACATGTACCACACCTTGGTTTCTTACATTTTTTTTACACCAGTGACAACATTTGTGGTATTCATATCAAATTTGGATGTACATAGTATACGTTTTAAGTTTTTAGGTTGTCTTTTACAGTTTATAATCTTCTTCTTATCAAAAATACACTTCATGTTCTAACTGTTTTTCATAAAATTTACAAAATGTTTAACGACAGGAAACATATTACAATTATTTGGATTGTAAGTAGTAACAAATGGTATGATATCAGCATCTTTGGTGTTAGCTCTTTCTAAATTAACACTGACAGGGCCTTTCTCTTTAGCTCTTTGTATGGCGTTTAGTACCACTTCAGCAGGATAACGTTTGCTTTTAAGATAAAGTTTCAAATCGTCCAATCTATCTTCTAATATTTTTTTATCGCTAACAACCGTGACTAATTTCGATGCTAAACCATATGGAATGTTAAGCTTAGTGTGTTTAGCATGATTTGAAAAGAAATCCAAATAATTGTGAGAATCTGTAGGTTTACAATATATATCGCTAATAATATTTTGTCCTTTAATTTCTACAAAAATATCCAAGAAAGGTATTCCTTTTTCACTTAACTCCATTGTGTAATTCAAATCGGGATGCAAGGCATTTAGCATATTGAAAAATTCCAGAAGATTCTCACCTGGAGGCCAAAAAACAAAGCAATCATCTAGAAATCTCAAAAAGTTGTCTTTAAAATAATTTGCAAAAGTAACACTAAATGTGTTTTTAACATTTGTATAAAGTTTATCTTCTAAATACCCAAGGACAAGCGTCGCATAGGTAGGGGCCACCTTTGTTCCCATTGCAGTACCTTTACACTGTTGGTAAAAATTACCATTAAAACAAAACGTATTGTTTTCCAATACAATTTTTATTGCTTCAACAATGAATTGTTTATCAAATCTAGAATCTACTTTTCCAGGACATTTATTCAACCAATAGCTAATGGCCTCAATTCCCAAATTATGTGGAATATTTGTATACAAGCTTATTACATCAAAAGTTACAAGTTTACAATCCTCCTTAACTTGATTCGGCAAATGAGACAAACATTCTATATCATCACGTATAAAACTCTTTACCTCCGTACATAGAGGTTTCANGAGGGCGGAACTTGGACAATACCATGCTGGAGTTCCAATGGAGCGTGTACATATGGATATTCTCGGGCCATTACCAGTATCCAAAGCAGGAAATAAATACATCCTTGTAATCGTGGATCAGTTTACGAAGTGGGTGGAATGTCACCCTATTCCAGATCAAAATGCTGAGACAATCGTAAGGGTGTTAGTGGATGAATTCATTTCCCGGTTTGGCTGCCCTCTGGAATTACACACAGACCAAGGACGGAATGTGGACGGGAATGTGGTACGGCACCTATGTGAGGTGTTAGAAGTTAGGAAGACTAGGACAACACCTTACAGGCCTTGTTCGAATGGACAAGTCGAGCGGTACAATCGGCTACTGTTGCAGATGATTCGGTGTTATCTCCAGAAACAACAAGAGTGGGACCAGCATCTCCAACAGATCGCGGGTGCTATAAGAGCCACCCAGCATCGTCAGACTGGCTTCACCCCTAATCTGATGATGCTGGGGAGAGAGGTCAATCAGCCAATTGATCTGATGCTGGGAACGGTGGTAACAGAAGGCAAAAGCATCCGGACCACTGCAGACTATGTCAGCGGAGTGATTGAACAAGGCCAGAAAGCGCATATGATTGCTCGGGAACATCTGCGGGAAGCCCAGTTTCGACAAAAACGGGACTATGACGTCAAGGCGCATCAACGTCATTATGACATTGGGGATGTTGTATTCAAGCTGGATACTGCTACTAAAGTTGGACGTAGCCCAAAGCTGCAGCAACCCTGGAACGGACCATTCCTGGTGGTTGAAGTGAAGTCTCCAGTGTTGTATAGAATCAAAGGTAGGAAAAAGGAGATGATAGTCCATCATGATCGGTTGAAGCTATACAACAGCGACATCTACCCTGTTTGGTTTAGACGAATGCGGAATCGGCTGATCTCCATACCAGAGGAATCAACAGCAGACATTGAGGATGACGCGGATGTGCCAGATCTCTCTGGGTTGTTTGAGGCGGGTACACAGACGGGCACGCTGGCTGTGAATCCTACTTTGACATCTGCAGGGAGGACTGTCGTCGACAGTATCCAGGATGTGGGGGTGACTTCTGATACGGATGACACATTCATTTATCAGCTGGATGAGGAGGAGCTCGAAGAGAGACCACACAGACGACAATGTCGGAGGCCTCAGTATCTCAGGGATTATGTGCAGGACTGAGGAGGGGGATAGACATGGGAACTTATGTATATATATGTCATGTTAATAATTGATATAAATTGTATATAGTGTTTTCAGATTTGCTACTAAACATGTATATATATGTATATATATATGTATGTATATATAGATATGGACCTGGGGGATGAAGAGCATTTTGTGCCGGATTACGATGAGGATGTCGAGAATGAGCCACCGATTCCATGCGTGACGGGAAGATCAACAGGCCGGCGTAGGGGGAGAGAGTGTCCAGTCTGCCCAGGACGGTTCTCGCATCCGCGTAGACATGTGCTGCGAACACATCTGCCATGGTTTGCCTGTCCATCCTCGGCATGCAGCCTTTGTAAGATACAATTTGGCCAGGTGAAGATAAAGAGGATACTTATCCAAGATTTCCATAAAGGGAATGAAACAAAGTGCGACCTAGAAGACAAGGAGTGGGGCCAGTTGATGAATGGAATTCTAAGGGAAATTCAAAGGCAGTTGGGATTCAGGTCATTGAAGTCTATAATTGAGCATGTAAAAGAAGATCCAAATTTTGCTAATTGTCAACAAATAGTGTTCCTACCCGAGGAGGAGGGGTTGACAAATGTCTTCCTATCGATGAATCCACTGCCCAAGGAGGAGAATCCCTGTGGGAACATAGCCATACTCCACTGGAAAGTGTTGGCAATATTAATCCAACAGACAGAGGCACCGGGTCACATACTCGAACTGGAGCAGTCGTACCCAAATTTGGAGGATCCACCAGTGGGCTACATTGACTCGCATTTCCACCTGGACATGCTGTGTAAGAGGACCGGTCGTTCTGAGCTCACAAAGGAGGGTTGGGGGGAATCTGAAATGATTTTTGGGATTGCTAATTACTGTTTCCCCTTGAAATGACCCTCATCCACACAAAGGGATAGAATACGGAAGGATGGGAGAATACGTATGACCTTTGGGTTACATCCCAAGGTCCTGAAGTTTGAATCCCAACGACAGTGCGAGAAACTCTGCCATCGCTAGTTATTGCTAAGGGCGTGGTGGCTGTGGGGGAATGCGGCATCGACTCCTTTAATGGAATGGGGAGGCTGCCTAGACAGGAATTTATATTCAAGAGACAAATAGAGCTGGCGGTCAAATCCAACTTGCCCCTGGTAATACACTGTCGAGGGGAGACTGCCAGCGATATCTGCCTAGATGTCTTAACTCGGAACCTCCCCACGGATTACAGGATTCATAGGCATTGTTTCGACGGAAGTCCCCAAGAGCTGAAGTCCTGGAAGGAAAGATTCCCAAACTGCAAGTTTGGCATTTCTCCATTAGTACTGAGGGAAAGGAATAGGGAGCGATATAAGTCTCTCTTCAGCCATCTCCCTTTGGGAAGGATTATTGTAGAGACAGACGCCCCCTACCTACCTCATGATGGGGGATTGGGATCCCCCTGCAGGTTATCCCCATAGTTGAATGTATGGCCAGGATGATGGGTGTATCTGTGGAGGAGGTGGCGTATACAACAAATCGGAATGCTAGGGAATTGTACAGTCTGTGAAGTTGGTAGATGTCGAGGAAATAATCTGTACATATCTGTGTATAATGTATATATTCATCTGTATATGCTGTTGCTGCTTTGGCTGCTTTGTGCATGTAACTGTCCCTGCCGCAATGACAATTTTTAGAATGGCCATTGATACTGTGTTTATTTATGATAACTGTGGACAGCTTCTAGTAAACGGGGAGGAGTGTGGTGAGCCGGTCGGCTAGGCTGTCGGTGGATAACTCCCAAGAACCCCGAGTACCGGAAGTGCCCTTCGGGAACCTTCTGTGCTGACCCTGGAAGCCAGGACGGTGACAGCCAGTGAGATATACCTGACATACCGAGCTGCACAGACGTCCCTGGACCCTGTCCTGCGCCGCTCCCTGTTACCGCCGATACCCGACGGTCACAGACTATCAGGTAACTCCATAAGATTACTCGGTTCACAACATCTATATCAAATCCATTCACGTTCTCCAAAAAATCTGCTAGATAAAGAGAATTCAGACAAGATCGAGAGCAGCATGGAAGAAATCACTCAGTTTCTGATTCTATCCCAGACGTCCCATTGGGTAACTAGCAGAGGCGAGAGAAAGTGAGCTGTTCGGAGACTTGGACAATCAGCAGAGAAAGCATCAAACTGGATGTGGATCAAGAGGGAGAAGAGCTGGCAGTTAACCACCACTGAACAGTAGTGCTTGATAAGCACTGCGGTTCCAGCGCCCGGAGAGTGTCAGATGCAGTGTAATTGATTTTTTTGACTAATTGTAAATTGAAAAGGTGCATTCTTCTGTTGTCTTTACCTCTATCAACTTTGGACCGAGAACAGAACCTTTTTGAACACCTATAATTATATCAACAGTAGACTAAGAACAGAACCTTGTCGCACTCACAACTAATTAGGTTAACGGGCATGCCATATGTTTCAACAGTAATTGAGAAAGTCAGCAGAGAAAGCTTTCAGTTGGCTGCTGGTCAAAAGGGAGGAGAGCTGGCAGCTTACCACTGACCAGTAGTGCCTGATTAGCACTGCGATTCCACTGCCCGGAAAGTGTCCTGGTTTGCGGCTTACAGCTGATGTGTCTGTGGTTTTGAGAAGCACACGCTGTATACAAAACAGTGACTTCTCGGAAAGACTAGATGACAACCAATAATAGACTGGTGAAACTGGTCAAGTAGGGGTAGCATCCCTCATTGGAGTATTCGTGGGCGCAAGTCAGTAGCAGCACTCAGGATTAATTTTTGGTGAGACGACAGAGGATCCTAATCAAGAACAAACCCACATTACTGGGGACCTCTCGGCCACTTATGCGCTTAGTACCAACACACAGCGTTCAGAAATAGAGGTACAAGGAGAAGTGTTTGATGACGACGAACCACAATCAGTGTTACGAGAAACGCAGTGACCCAGAGATAAATTCAGACTTACTACACGCCACCTCAACGACAGCACACAAGGAGGAGGAATTGCGCAGGAAGCCAAGAATATGTTGGCCCAAGAGTGCAGACAAAAAAGCCTGGAAAGATCTAGATAAAGACCTTCATGGAATACTGGAGAAAACATTTCAATTTGCCGCTGAACGAAAATTGGAATCCTTAACAAGACTAGTTTACACCGTCGGGATAGAAAGGTTTGGACAGATCCTCGGGAAAACTAAAAAAAAAACACCAGGACAGACAAACAGAAGGCTGCGGCAGATCAAGGACATCAGGTGTGAACTAAAGCTTTTGAGAACGAGATAAAGAGAGGCCAGGGGAGAAGAGAAGCCAAGGCTGCAGCAATTAAGAAATACCAAGAGGGCACAACTTATAAGTCATCGCAAAGCAGAGCAGCTGCGTGACAAGAGGAAGAAAAGCGCTTAGCGTCGAGCTGAGTCCATATCAAATCCATTCACGTTCTCCAAAAATCTGCTAGATAAATAGAATTCAGACAAGATAGAGAGCAGCATGGAAGAAATCACACAGTTTCTGATTCTATCCCAGACGTCCCATTGGGTAACTAGCCGAGGCGAGAGAAAGTGAGCTGTTCGGAGACTTGGACAATCAGCAGAGAAAGCATCAAACTGGATGTGGATCAAGAGGGAGAAGAGCTGGCAGTTAACCAACACTGAGCAGTAGTGCTTGATAAGCACTGCGGTTCCAGCGCCCGGAGAGTGTCAGATGCAGTGTAATTGATTTTTTTGACAAATTGTAAATTGAAAAGGTGCATTCTTCTGTTGTCTTTACCTCTATCAACTTTGGACCAAGAACAGAACCTTTTCGAACACCTATAATTATATCAACAGTAGACTTAGAACAGAACCATGCCGCACTCCCAACTAATTAGGTTAACGGGCATGCCATCTGTTTCAACAGTAATTGAGAAAGTCGGCAGAGAAAGCTTTCAGTTGACTGCTGGTCAAAAGGGAGGAAAGCTGGCAGCTTACCACTGACCAGTAGTGCCTGATTAGCACTGCGGTTCCACCGCCCGGAAAGTGTCCTGGAATTAAAGGATGGAACACTTGTTGATCTGCGGCTCACAGCTGATGAGCCTGTGGTGTTTAGAAGCACACGCTGTATACAAAACGGTGAAGGGGTAGCATCCCTCATTGGAGTATTCGTGGGCCCACTGCCAGTCAGCAGCAGCGCTCAGGTTTTATATCTGGTGCACACTGCCAGTCAGCAGCAGCGCTCAGGTTTTATATCTGGTGAGACGAGGGAGGGTCCTAGTCGGAGACAAACCCACAGTACTGGTGACCTCTCGGCGACTGAGGAGCTTAGTACCAACACACAGCGTTCAAAAATTGAGGTAAAAGGAGAAGTATTTGATGACGGCGAACCACAATCAGCGTCACTAGAAACGCAGTGACCCAGAGATAAACTCGAGACTTACTGCACGCCACCTCAACGACAGCTCTCAAGGAGGATAAATTGCCAAGGAAGCCAAGAATATTTTGGCCCAAGACTGCAGACAAAAAAGCCTGGAAAGATCTAGATAAAGACCTTCATGGAATACTGGAGAAAACACTTCAATGTGCCGCTGAACGAAAACTGGAATCCTTAACAAGACTAGTTTACACCGTCGGGACAGAAAGGTTTTGACAGATCCTCGGGAAAACTAAAAAAAAAAACCCACCAGGACAGACAAATAGAAGGCTGCGGCAGATCAAGGACATCGGGTGTGAACTGAAGCTTTTGAGAACGAGATAAAGAGAGGCCAGGGGAGAAGAGAAGCCAAGGCTGCAGCAATTAAGAAATACCAAGAGGGCACAACTTATAAGTCATCGCAAAGCAGACGCGTAACAAGAGGAAGAACAGCGCTTAGCGTCGAGCTGAGTCCATATCAAATCCATTCACGTTTTCCAAAAATCTGCTAGATAAAGAGAATTCAGACAAGATAGAGAGCAGCATGGAAGAAATCACTCAGTTTCTGATTCTATCCCAGACGTCCCATTGGGTAACTAGCAGAGGCGAGAGAAAGTGAGCTGTTCGGAGACTTGGACAATCAGCAGAGAAAGCATCAAACTGGATGTGGATCAAGAGGGAGAAGAGCTGGCAGTTAACCAACACTGAGCAGTAGTGCTTGATAAGCACTGCGGTTCCAGCGCCCGGAGAGTGTCAGATGCAGTGTAATTGATTTTTTTGACTAATTGTAAATTGAAAATGTGCATTCTTCTGTTGTCTTTACATCTATCAACTTTGGACCAAGAACAGAACCTTTTTGGTCACCTATAATTATATCAACAGTAGACTAAGAACAGAACCATGCCGCACTCCCAACTAATTAGGTTAACGGACATGCCATCTGTTTCAACAGTAATTGAGAAAGTCAGCAGAGAAAGCTTTCAGTTGGCTGCTGGTCGAAAGGGAGGAGAGCTGGCAGCTTACCACTGACCAGTAGTGCCTGATTAGCACAAGAACAAACCCACATTACTGGGGACATCTCGGCCACTAATGCGCTTAGTACCAACACACAGCGTTCAGAAATAGAGGTACAAGGAGAGGTGTTTGATGACGACGAACCACCATCAGCGTTACGAGAAACGCAGTGACCCAGAGATAAACTCGAGACTTACTGCACGCCACCTCAAGGAGGATAAATTGCCAAGGAAGCCAAGAATATGTTGGCCCAAGACTGCTGACAAAAAAGCCTGGAAAGATCTAGATAAAGACCTTCATGGAATACTGGAGAAAACACGTCAATGTGGCGCTGAACGAAAACTGGAATCCTTAACAAGACTAGTTTACACCGTCGGGATAGAAAGGTTTTGACAGATCCTTGGGAAAACAAAAACAAAACACCAGGACAGACAAACAGAAGGCTGCGGCAGATCAAGGACATCGGGTGTGAACTGAAGCTTTTGAGAACGAGATCAAGAGAGGCCAGGGGAGAAGAGAAGTCAAGGCTGCAGCAATTAAGAAATACCAAGAGGGAACAACTTATAAGTCATCGCAAAGCAGAGGCGTGACAAGAGGAAGAAAAGCGCTTAGCGTCGAGCTGAGTCCATATCAAATCCATTCACGTTCTCCAAAAATCTGCTAGATAAATAGAATTCAGACAAGATAGAGAGCAGCATGGAAGAAATCACACAGTTTCTGATAAAACGCACTCTTAATTCTATCCCAGACGTCCCATTGGATAACTAGCAGAGGCGAGAGAAAGTGAGCTGTTCGGAGACTTGGACAATCAGCAGAGAAAGCATCAAACTGGATGTGGATCAAGAGGGAGAAGAGCTGGCAGTTAACCAACACTGAGCAGTAGTGCTTGATAAGCACTGCGGTTCCAGCGCCCGGAGAGTGTCAGATGCAGTATAATTGATTTTTTTGACTAATTGTAAATTGAAAAGGTGCATTCTTCTGTTGTCTTTAAATCTATCAACTTTGGACCAAGAACAGAACCTTTTTGAACACTATAATTATATCAACAGTAGACTAATAACAGAACCTTGCCGCACTCACAACTAATTAGGTTAACGGACATGCCATCTGTTTCAACAGTAATTGAGAAAGTCAGCAGAGAAAGCTTTCAGTTGGCTGCTGGTCAAAAGGGAGGAAAGCTGGCAGCTTACCACTGACCAGTAGTGCCTGATTAGCACTGCGGTTCCACCGCTCGGAAAGTGTCCTGGGATTAAAGGATGAAACACTTGTTGATTTGCGACTCACAGCTGATGAGCCTGTGGTTTTTAGAAGCACACGCTGTATACAAAACGGTGAAGGGGTAGCATCCCTCATTGGAGTATTCGTGGGCACACTGCCAGTCAGCAGCAGCGCTCAGGTTTTATATCTGGTGAGACGAGGGAGGGTCCTAGTTGGAGACAAACCCACAGTACTGGTGACTTCTCAGCGACTGAGAAGCTTAGTACCAACACACAGCGTTCAAAATTGAGGTAAAAGGAGAAGTATTTGATGACGGCGAACCACAATCAGCGTCACTAGAAACGCAGTGACCCAGAGATAAACTCGAGACTTACTGCACGCCACCTCAACGACAGCTCTCAAGGAGGATAAATTGCCAAGGAAGCCAAGAATATTTTTGCCCAAGACTGCAGACAAAAAAGCCTGGACAGATCTAGATAAAGACCTTCATGGAATACTGGAGAAAACATTTTAACGTGCCGCTGAACGAAAACTGCAATCCTTAACAAGACTAGTTTACACCGTCGGGACAGAAAGGTTTTGACAGATCCTCGGGAAAACTAAAAAAAAACCACCAGGACAAACAGAAGGCTGCGGCAGATCAAGGACATCGGGTGTGAACTGAAGCTTTTGAGAACGAGATAAAGAGAGGCTGAGTCCATATCAAATCCATTCACGTTCTCCAAAAATCTGCTAGGTAAAAAGAAATCAGACAAGATAGAGAGCAGCATGGAAGAAATCACTCAGTTTCTGATAAAAACGCTCTCTTGATTCTATCCGAGAAGTCCCATTGGGTAACTAACAGAGGATTAAACCAGCGGCACAACCGACCACTCCGCTTAACAACCAAGGAACCTACACTGAAAGAGGTCATCGAAGTGGTGAAGAAGGCAAGAACAGGGTCTGGACCACGACCAAATGGCATTCCCCATGGCATAAGCTCGAAGGGAATAGTACCTTTTCTCTTCTTTTTAAAAAATATGTTTTCTTCTTTCTATCTCACTTGACAATGCCTCACTTTTGACCTTTAGTTGAGCGTTCGCCCTTGTGAGGAAGGCTTTGGGTTCTGTCCCCTGACGGAGTCATACCAGAGTCTGTGAAAATGGTTGTTTCTTCTACTGCTTAACGCTCAGCAATTTATGAGAGGGACGACTGGTTCGCCCGTTGTCAGTATAATGTAACCGGGTGAGGTGTCGTGCTGGGTGTCTTCGGCAGTATGTGTCAGTGAGGTAGCACTATAAAGTCGGTATTATTTCCGCGCCATCACAAGGAGACAAATACGAACATATCGCAGCCCACGACACACGCATACACTACACGCATGCATCTTGCACACAGGGTAGGCCGTCCTTAAATTACCATAGCTGTTGGTAGGACGTGAAACAATACTAAACCAAACCAAACCAACATTATTATTTTTGCCCTCCATTAGGAGTACGAATTGATCATGTCGGTAAAAACGAGCACAATCATAAAAGTACATATGAAGATGAAATTAACACTTGGCGCTTGCGGTTTTCAGTCTTAAACATGAAATAATTTTAACAATAGCACAACTAACTCTCCACAGTAACTATATGTAGATTTTTCATTAGAGAAAGGAAAGTATAAAGAGACTTAATTAAGTTATGCTATTAATTACTGTTTATTGGTTCGTTCGCCCATTTGCTTCAGTCATTAAGTCAAACTAACTATAACAGCAAATATATCTACCCAGTTTTTAGCCCACCATCATCTGATCGTGGTCCGTGGTCCGTCCGTCCGTCGTCCGTCCTTAAACAATTCTTGTTATCGGTATTACTCCAGAAGTACCAGAGGGATCTTTCTCAAATTTTATATGTATGTTCCCCTTGGTCCTTAGATGTACAGGGCAACTTTTGAGACTGATCGGATAAACAACATGGCCGACAGGCAGCCATCTTGGATTTTGATAGTGAAAGTTTGCTATCGCCATTTCTCGGGAAGTACCAGAGGTATCTTTCTCAAATTTTATATGTAGGTTTCCCTTGTTCCCTTGTTGTTGCAGCAGTGCCTGAAATGGACGGTTGCCTGCTCGCCAATGGCGGTTAAAGTCTTGCTCGAGCGACCAAAAGTTGTCAAAAGTAAGGTAGTCACTGGCCCAACAAAAATAGTTTGGGCGACTGTTGAAAAATTAAAGAATAAAATAAATTTTAGTCCCTTCCTCATTAACTGGGGGCAATACATTTTTTAGTTGTCATTACTTCGATTTGAATTGAACTGTCCGTGATTTAGAAAATGTGATGATTTGTTTTTCAGATTTTCTATATAAATACTGCCAGGGTGTCTTCTTTGAGGTGCGTGCGAGTTTTGTGTATTTCTTTTTACGGAAGACCTGAATGGAGTGGATCATGTCAGGTTTTAACTAGGGTTTAAGATTTAAAAATATAATTATTTATTCTGTTTTACTTAGTCTCAAATTTGATATGTAGGTTCCATTTGATCCCTCGTTGTGCATGTTATATTTTGAGACTGGTCATAAAAACAAAATGACTAAAGGAAGAACTAAACAGATCTTTCTCATATTGCAATGATTGAATCTATTTCTTTCATATTAAGTACTGTACTAGTAAATATGTGAAATGACACTCACTTTGAAGGTTGGCTTTCATACACATCCGTATTAAGTTTAGATCAAAAGTTACCTCAAGGTGCATTTACTGTTAACATGACTTGTTCGAACAGATTAGAGGAAAGAAGAGAAAATATCGAACTGACAAAGAACTAATGAAGATGGTACAATGGTGGGCGCCAGGATCCCTCTGGGTTTCTTGTTAATACTAATATAAAGAGCGGAATCAATATTTAGGCAAACATGTATTTGAACGGTAGCAGGCGAATATTTCAGTGGAAACTGGAGTCCCTGTATGCAGTGAACAAGTACGTTCTCTAAAAGTTCCATTCCAATTTTTTTTATTCATTTTTTTATCATTTCATTGGTGTATAATTTGTATGTTTTCTTTTAGTTTTTGTGTCGCCTACGACGGATGTCGGAAAGACACATAGGCGCTGCTTTTCCGACGGCAACGTCGGCGTCAACAATGTTAAGGGTTTTGCGTTTAGTTCTGTTTCTGACAAAGCTACACCAACCAAACCTCAACCATACATGTATCATGGGTAGTAGAACCTACTACTCTTAAAACATTTCATAGATTTTTGCACTTTTTCGGATAAAAACCAAACATTTCTGGACTTTAAAAAAAAAAATGTTATGATTTTGTGTTTAGGTCCGTTTCCTTATGTTCATGGGTCATACACTGTAGGTGTATCATAACATGTATCATGTCAGATATATGCATTTTTGTTACCCGCTTCCTTGACGAAATTCAATATCAATAATATCACATGTTACTAATACACAATAATGACATAATTACATTTTATTTTGTTTCCACTTTCAGATCACGTCTGACGAATGACTTTTTGCGTTTTATTACAGGTGTGGTTTTAATGCATGCTGCATATACAATTCAATAATTTCTGTCTTTCTCACAACCTATTACCTATTAGGCTATCACATTGGGATATGACCTTCAATTTCAATTCTCTTTAAACATATCCTAAGTACTATGTCAAATGCTTATTATATTGACAAAGCGGGACAGGCGACACATAATTACGCGTAATTCTTGTGTTTTTTTTCTCCATAATTTCAACATCAATTTTGAGTAAAATGTCTAAAATGGAATTGCTTCATTGTTAAATCAACGAATAATATATCATATGTTTCAAGGATCCCCGTCCCTCCGCCTAAAAATGTAATGAGGCATTATTTATTGTTTTCTACGTCATCGCTATTGCATAACCAAATCATTTCTGGACAATAACCCATACCTTGCGGAATTTCTTCAGATTTTTTGGGATATTATGATTTGGGATTTTTTTTTCAATGGAACAAAATGAAACAAAATACATTTTATTTCATGCAACAATGGTTTATTGGAAATATAACATGATAAATAATAACAATGTCAATATTGATGAACAAAACACACAAAAAATGAGTAATGTTCTAACAATAATACTAAAACAAACAAGAATGCCCGTTACATGAATCAATAAAATTCCGAGTGCCAATGCAGCACGTTTAGGACAACGAAAAGAAAATATAGGTGACAAAAAATAAATATCTTGCGGACTTATTATACAAAAAAATATAAAGATACAAAAAATATAAAAAAAAAGAGAGACAACTCTTACATTTGTACCAATAATAATTATAAATCCCAAAAAGTCATATATACAATTTACAACATTCAATATAGCACTTTTTGTATACAAATATAGTACCGCATTCCTTACAACCTTTCTGGTCCGGGTATTCGGTTAACATTGCGAGTTCAACCACTCGTCTACCCTGCGACCAGGTGAAAAAGTTATTGGCGTATTCGTGATCACTAGTACTGGAGGGATACTCATCGGACGTCGGTGTCGGCTCATCAGTAAAAGTGTCAGTAAGCTTAGTAGGGGCCTCAGTAGCCAGCGTCTCTTCAATGTGTGAACGAGTGTCACTTTGTTTCGTCGCATAGTCGTGGTCTAGCAGTTGATATTGGACATCGTTGTTGTTATTATTGTCAGTTAATGCGTTTAGTTTACATTTAAAACGGCCGATTTTACGTCGGGCTTGCATGTCGGCCATCACTGCCACGACGTTGTTTACATCCTTACGACAGCTTTTTTTGCCCACACTTTCGCGATTGGAGATTTTCAACGCAAGGGACATAACTCTGTAGTCAAAACGTTATTCAAACGAAATCTATTCAAGGGAAGATAACAACATTGTCGAAATGGTAATCAGGGCACTGAAAAACGACAGTGGAATTCTTCAGTGTTTTGCTTTGACTGGGACGGGGATCCTTAAAAAGCTTGGGTTTACACTTTTAAATATATTCATCTATATCGATGTGTACATAATAAGATTTATAATAGTAGTGATGTGAGAGGTCTTTTGATTCTAAACAAGGGGCACAAAGGGCCTGCAATTATCACCTAATATTAAATGCTGTTCACAATAATAGTTGACATACGTGACTTCCAAAGAAGATAAAGATAACATTTATTGAAAGGAACTTGATAGCTTGCATGTTAACACTTCGGACTATACGTTATTCCCCTCATCTGATAGATCTTCGTTGAACGATTTTAATTTATTTTCAAAGTTAATCAAATGAATTAATTTGACCGAAAAATATGTTATCCGGGCAAGCTACAAACTTGATATAAATTTGAACGGCCATTAAAATGTTTGGAAAAAGATTATATTTTGAGACAAACTTGATAGCACTCAAGCTTTCCTCCACCACCAAAACCAGGGTCGTTTTTAAATGATAATAGATGTTAAAAGGATGTAAAACACTAGCAAATTAAAGCAAACAGTCCATGACTTTTAACTTCACAGCGCTTCGCCCAACATGCTGCTTGGTATGATATCATGAGCATACGCCTCTTGGTTATTCATGTGAGGTTTTATTTTTTTAAGAAATTCAACACATGTGATCCCTGTGATCTTCAATATAAGTCTTAAGTCATTTCTGTTCGCAAATTGTGTAACACTCCCTGCCAGAAACCTACAGTTCAAATACCATCACATCATTTCGTTTAATACTAATGTAGAAGTTGTTTGAACATGTAAACACATTTAACGACTTTGACCTTGAATACGGATCAATGTCATTTCCATTACACTAGGCTTTTTTTAGAAGAGTCTTTTGAAAACAATAACAAATGTTACCTTGACCCGTGATCTTGATTTATGGTCATTACAGTCAAAAAGTAGTTTGTAGCATTTCATACCAGCAAGTGACTTTCGAAATATCCAAACTCTACGTTTCTAAGTCTTTATAAAAAAAGTCATTAAAACAAAAAACGTTAACGGGCGAATGAACATGGATGCGCCACGACATAAGGTTACGTGGTTTTCGACGTATAGCAGCTGATCTGAACCAGATGACGAACGGTGGCCAGGTAAATGTAGCTCAGTTTGTTAAAATCTGTCTTGATTAATCGGCTTCCTATAAGAAACATAGCATTTATAATCTGTCCTTGTAGACGCTCGCCAAATTAATCAAATCCAACACAGAAAAGGTAAGTTAATAAATAAGTTTTGTTGAACGAACGTCTATTAGGGTAAAGTTTGCTAGAGGTGGGGAACCATGTGATTACACATTAAGAGGAATAACGAGTGACACTAAACATGGCAGATTATGTGGCGAAAGGTAATACTGGATGGACTCATTAACAAACTGAAAAATTATATTGTTATCAAGAATTAGGGACTTGTGATAGCATTGGGAAACCAGTTGATCTATAAGACACTGCGTAGGAGGTATTCTAGTTAATGATGTGACAAAATATATAGCATCTAGTTCTATCTTTGTGCCCCAGGCAAAAAATAGGAAACCCAAATAGGTATAAAACATTATTGAATCAGAAAGGGATGTGCATAACACGCTTTAATCATATGAACTTCAAAAATTGTAGAAATACTGATTAATCTCAAATTCAAAAATAATTAATGTGTGTATAATATGAATTTAATTTAAAAGGTAAAAAATAAATACTATTTTTATGTATAAACAAGCTTAAACAAGATCAACAATTTATTTCTGAATTTACCCTTTCTGTGTTGGAATTTTTAATGATAAAATATTAAGATAGTATCAAATCAGGCGTGACGTCACAATTTGACAACAATGACGTGACGCCACAAAATCGGGAAACTCCGATGCCGCGATGCAGAAATAACGACACGCCTTTTTGAGGTTTCGTAGTTAACTTTTGTCCTTAGAATAAGAAACAATGAGATGTCTAGGGATTTTCAATCCCCGATATTTTCGAATTGATGCAAAAACCATCAAGTCTGAGATTTTACCATTATTTGAAACTCCTGTGGTTGAAATCCCCTTTACTACACGCCTGGGCAGGAAAAAATCAAACATTGCAAGTTGTAACTACAACATCAAAATTATTAGCAATTTCACAAAACGAGTTTTATAGAGATATACGTTTTAAATTTGTCGAACCGGTAGTTTAACGGATATTACACGTGCCAAGTGGATGTGGGAAGTGCAGGGTGGATAAGGGGCGTGTCGAGTGGATGTGATGCTAACCGGTTTGATATGGGGCGTGCCTAGAGGATATGAAACTGACGTGTACCATGTTTTCCCGGGTTATGGACTGCGAAAAGCTTGCAGGATCTCACATGTACATCAGCCAATATCATTATGAATTACATGATAACTTTACATAAAAGCACTCCTGTGAAAAAGGTACTTGAGAGCACCTGTATAAATATTGTATTGGATCAATTTCGTCCTTTTAGCATTGTAATGTTATCACATTTTCTAATTATCGTACTTTTACGTATTCCGGAAACGGATTGACAAGCTCCGGCTCCTTTTCTACGCTTGTAGTTTAGTTTCCTTTTCGAAAGAAATGCAAAGTTACCCTTCGCTCCAAAGGAGGTTTCAGTGCAAAATATAACCTCCCTGCAACTGATATAAGTAAATATCTGTATTCATTTGATAGGTTATATTTTACCAATTCTTTCGCTGTCTAGTTTCTCAGAGAGACAGACAGAGACAGTGGGACAAAGATACTGTTAATCCTTCCTCTAACAGTACCGTTATTGATATCAGTTAACTGACTACAGTAGCCCCAGTGCTATCCTCGGCAGACGTGTCTTGTACGTCGACCGATCCCCATATTCAAGTTAGCTTCAACCGCAAAATGCACCGACACTGTAAGAAAACCCGACAGGGACCCCTAGGACCCCGTAGCGGGGGAGAGGGATGGCAACAGTGCTTCCAGTTCCTGTTCTACAAAATGTCATACGAAATCTCATACGATACCATTCTCTGATAGTATTAGCGTTATATTATAAGTCATCTTGGAGGATCAACGATTCTACATGTAGTTAATTGTGACACCAGAAACAACACTCCATCATGACACTCCTAGGTCCATAATGATAAAGTGAGGACAGAACATTGGAGTTATCCTTTAATTTTCAAGAGGAGTTTTTACCTGTCATAAAGCGCATGGTACTCAAAAAGAGAAGATCGTTTTATATATGATTGGAATCAACATTGTAATAGATAAGGCGGTAAGGCTATCATCTACCTCATCTCTACCTGAAGGGGAGAGGAAATGGAAACAAATGTCCCCTCCTAAATCGAATGTTTCGATCACCTGTGACGACATCAGACAATGATGAAACGTATGGCAAGTGTTGCAAGCAGTGGTGGGGTCAACCTAGAGAGGACAAGAAGAACGAGTCTGCAAACAGAGTAGTTGTCCTTCAGACCTTTGGTGTTAATGATAAGGTTGTAATCCTCGATTATGACCATTCTTAAAAAGAATATGGGTTGTGCATTTCTGTCCTCTACTTGGGAACACAAAAGGGACAAAAATAAAGCTGCTGCAACCATTGCAATATTTGTAATCTTTATGTTTCTCTCTACTTCTAAGTACCTTTTACTTCCTAGCTCCTTGCTTTACATTACCTCTTTTTTTGCCTTTAATGTCGAACGTTCGCCCAGGTGAGGAAGGCAATGGGTTTTGTTCTAAGGTCCAGACATACCAAATAACTTAAAATGGTTGTTGTTATTCCTAGTTATGTACAGCATTAAGGGTAATGACAACAGCTTTTTCACTCGCTGTCAGTATTATGTGACCGGGCATCAGATCCAAGCCCAAGAAAGCAAATCCACCTGGTAATAGGACGTTCAGCCTTGTACAACCAACAAACCCTTGTGGTTTTGAGTGTGATTCCTATGCTCAATGTTACAGCTATAGCAAGGATTAAGTAACTCTTGTGTGTAGCTTTGACATTCCATAATTCTTGAAGAATTGTTGATGTTGTCTTCCAACTTTTTAGAGGGTCAGCCCCTGGAGCGGTCACCGACTCTTTCCAAACTTCAACCAAGTAGAATAACTAAACAAGGCACGGTATTTTGTGCCCGGGATGAGGGTCATATTAGCAATAGTCATGTAATTAATAAGAGTAAAGCGCACACACTTCCAAGAATAAACTTTAGCATTTGCACTAGAGAAACCGGTGAAACTGTGTCCCGCCTTAGGGTTTATCGGTGTACCATCACCTCCATTCTCGATACTCCAGGGTTTACGCTCAATGTCGCTCTTTGCACTCCTGAAATATGTCATAGCAAAATTAAAGGCACGCAGCTATTGGATTGGTATATCGTAAAATCTGACCAATCGCAAGGCTGACTCTTTTGATATACATCAGAGGATCAAACAAGTCTAATCCTCTCATCCACAATGAGGTGAACACTGAGCCTTCGATTTCGCTTGGACATATGTCAGGGGTGCAAAGAGCGAAAGTGAGATTAACCCCTAGAGTATCGAAAATTCATTACCCCGAGTGACACGAACAGCTCAAAATTCAGACCTGCTTCCCTATAATATCACCTTGTCTGTGATTCAGCCAGTTTCTGACATAAAACGGGGATGAGGTTAGTGAATTTTGGGAAAGTTATCTCCCTTGGAGCGTGCGAAGCGCGTCCATACGCTCTTGACCATCGAACGACTAACACATAAATACGATTTCTTGGTAAGTCATCAGTGGTAAGGTAGTATAAAGCCATTGCGAAAGAGTTTGTGAGATATATACACACATACAGTTCATAACAACACTGAGACGAAAAACCTTTCTCACTGATGCGTGAATGACACTGACGAATCAGCGATTTTATACAAAACCCACTCATCTTTGACGAGGAACATTCATGTTTCATAACAGCATTTCATTAATCACATGTCAACGGGTTCATTCGTACGATTGTTTATCCAATCTGAATATTCATGCTAAACAAAGATACATATTGATTTAATCAAATTTTAAAAGTGTCTGAAATACATGTGTTAGACGTCCTGATTTTTGGTAGTTAAAAAGATGACGATTTCTACTGAAATGAACATGACTATCAATATAACGGAGCTGCAAGTGCAAATCGCCGAATTAAGGAGTGCCCAAGCGAGTCTCCTCCACTGGCAGGCGTATACAAACAATAATCTTGACCACTTCTTCAGGATTGCCCTTGCCATCATTGTATTCTGTGAGTATTGAACGCGACAAAATAGTATGAAATTGGCCTGCCATGTATTTTGGTACTTTCAGTGATTGTTAATGGTACTTCAATTCGTTTCTGACACTGTGGTGTATCATGAGGTAGCTATCACTGTGCTGAACTCGAGTACCCAGAGAAAACTCTTATGGTCGTGCACGTGCCCTAATAAACTTTAACGTCAGATCGGGGAGTATTTCCCCGGTAGTCGTATTGTGACAAATTACCCTTACATATCTAAAATAGCAATTAAGCAGTTGTATTTCGCCCATTATGTGGTGATATAGATCTGAAAAGAAATACTAACTTTGATTTTTTCTCGGTTAATTTATGTTTCTCAGGTTCATGTTACCATATATTTACCTCATAAAATCCAACGTACAGCGTTACAGGTGTGCGTTTGAGTTTGTTTTAAAGTGATAACTCAAACACAAATGTAAAGAGTCACAGAAGATAAACGTGCTTACACATCAGGAACTAAACAGAAATGTATAACATTTAAATATTACAAATTGGGAAAAGACTTTATAAAATAGGTTAATATGCGTTCAATCGTTTTTGTGAACCTTTGTACATAATATATGTACATACATATATAAGTTAAAGCCTTATATTTTGTCAGTGACTGTAACATTATATAATTTAACTATTTGGCTGAAAAGATTCATAATTTGTAATAAAACGATTTTTAACGAAAAAGTTTTAATGACTGCAAATGCTAGCTCGACAGATTTCAAGATATTTGATATATTATCTTGTCACTTCTAACTGCGCCAGTGTTTTATAAATGATATGTACGGCTAACTTTGATTAAGTGTATGATAAACGCAAAACACACACACACACACACACACACTCACAGACGCTCACACACACACCTAGGTACAGGTGTTTGCACTTTTAGAAATTAGTGATAAACACAGCTCGCCAAAACTGAATTATTCTGCACTATACAGCTGTTTCGTTCTTCTCGGGATCATCGTTGAGGCCAGTGGCCAACAAATTCGAAATTCAAATTTGCAAAAAATGTTATGTACGACCCCTGAATTTATGCACTACATAATTTAGTGGAGTGCTGGTTGTTTTTAATTTAAATGTTGAGTTAAGTGTGTATATTATGAATCGTGCATTACCCCAACATAGATTTTTGTTGCCATTAAGGTTACGACATCGGAATGTATAACGATGCATAATAATCATCGAAAGTACTAGAGGTTGTCGTGTCTGAGCATCAGAGGGGAACATCAGAACAAATTTGCATACGCCATTAACATAACTTCCTGTCTATTGCCCGCGGGGTTTACGTGGTTAGCTTGTTGACGTAGCCAACGTGCAAACTAAAATTCTATCCAACCTTTGCTTGATTAAACAGCAGTGGTAATCACGGTGTGTAACATCAATGCAAGTGCATGTATGATTTAATCAGCTTAACACAAACGGTTACATATGGTTTATATAATAAACCAGACCGGCCCATCAACTTCTCAATCAATCGCCGATATGATAAAGTAACAACAAAAGCGTCTCCATCGTCTTTCTTAAATTGAAAGTGTTATCTTGTTACCTTGCCAGTGCTCGGTAAAGGTGATTAATTCTTTCTATAAAACACTTCATCTCCTTTTCGTAGCTACAGCCGTGCATCAGCAAGTTGAAATTATATTTTTTCATGTTTTTCACAATTTTTACATGCGTGCTATGCAACACCTATCTTTACCGATGATTATTGAAGACACGGTGTTTGCAAAGTATTTACCTACGTCGTAAGTCTCCGATTACCTTTGATTTTAAGTTAAGGTTAATTTTACTAAATGATTTCGCATGGAATATGAACGGTCATGGGGGATTGAATGATTGATAGTTTGGTCCACACACTTGTCTAAATAGCTGCAAACATAATATCACTATCAATATATCACCCCTTGTAATTTATAATGATTTAATGTCATAAAAAGGATTATATAACGAAATATGATTATCTTGAAAACATTTCGTAATATTTACATTTGCTCTGCATCCTTCCATTTCAATGCACGTAGAAGGCAAACGTTGTTATGAGACTACAACATTTGCGGGCCATCTGATAGAGAGGGCCACGTTATGAAACGTTCACAATAACCTTGAATAATTGTGAACAATGCGATGACATTTTTTTCAAATACAAGATGGTTGGAAGTTTCCTAATGCACAATTCACTCATTATTTAATTGAAACCAGTCGTCCTCAAATTTCTGAATTTCTACAGTACGGCCTATAGATATTCCAAGTGAAGCGCTAATCATCAAGATTTAGGGTGACGCGTGTCCCTCATGCTCTAATCACCGTGGTTCCCGATGATAGGTCAATTATGCCGTTCGGTCATCAGGACTCAATCACGATGGTTTACGATGACAAGTCGAATCGCGATGAACCCCCGCGATCGGGACGTTGAGAATCACGAGATGTCAGCAGGACTCATCGGCGCTTACTCATGCGATAAGAGCCGTGTATTAGGGATGTCCATATTTACCTGTAAAATTGTCGATAAATTCAGCCGCCACCATCAGCCATACCTACCGACGTTAATCTAAGTAAATCAAGCATACTCGAAACCCAAAATAAAATACACAAATTTAGCCCCAGGATGCCGCTTGTGTACTACGATGTCACGACTGAATGCATTTCCGTTGAATGGCAAGGTCAGAATATTGGAGCTCTTTTTTTTTTTTTTTTTTTTTTAAATGGTCCCCTGTCAACACATCGACTCCGTCTGATACCAAAATCGCCAATTATCCAATTATGACTATATTGTCTAGTTCCGAGGGGTGCTCTGTGAAGAACAATAGGGTAAGTTAGGGTAAATCATTTGCAGTGTTAGTGTTTTATAGTAATAACACATATTTTTTTTTCTTCATTTCAATAATTCATTTCCTGTCTAAGAGACATAGGATACATAAGAATGCATATATGGATGTATAAATGAAAATTAAAGGGGCGGAGTCTTTTTTTTTTGGGGGGGGGGGGGGGGGGGGGGGGGCTGGTCCATGATTGCGCGTCATCACGCGCACTTGTTGGGAACATATTAAAATTTGGCGAAATCTAATCAAGACTCGGAGCTAGCCCTGAAAATGCACCACGTAATTGGTTTTGTAGTGGTTTTTTTTCTTTTTTTCTACTGTTGTCGCACTTTACTGACCATCTGATAATGCCTAAAATTTGAAGAAATATAAGAGTTAACGAAGTTCAAACTGTTTGTCACTGACAGGTAAAAGAAGGCAGACTCTTTGAATAATTTACGCGAGCAATCTGTTACTATTTGTCTTTAAATTCAACAGGGAATAAGGTGGACAATTTGAAAAGCATGAATCCGTATCTTAAATTGTGATAAAAAAAGGAGAATTTGACACATAAATACTGTTTAAAATGGGGAAAATACAAGTACCATAGTACTGTTAATCTAGCAAGATAAGCTAAAACATAAAATATAACGTAACGATCTATGAAACCATTTAATGTCTTGATATCAATCATGTCCTTCAGTATTAGATTTCAATTGTGTTATAAGGTTTCGTTTTTATCATTGATGTAGTTTTTATTTAAATCATAATTCCTTTAAACATAATATTACGTAGTTGGTCATTGAATGAAAAACTTATTCACACAGAGTTCAATTGCATCAACATCACTGCTCGTCACCCTCTTGTGATACTACCTTGTCTGTCTGTCAATCAAACGATGTTGAAGGGCGTGCCTGACGACATTCGCCAATCAGGGTTCATTCAGCATACATGTTGTTTTTGTTTCAATACCTGAGTTTACATGGACAAAATTTAAGTATAATCTGTTTCTATATTTCCATAGAATAGATCAACCTAATTAAAATCAATTCTCTCATTACACTACTTACTGTGATGATGTGAGATCGGATTTTAATTAGATTGATAAAGGCTTTGGTTCAGACTAAAGTTTCTGTGACCTCAAAATTAACCTTAACAAAAATAAATATCGTAGAAAATAAATGATAAGATTGGTCAGTTATAATGGGATATTCGATGCAGCGCCACCTTGAGCAGGAACGACAATCCGTTCTTGCGGTTCACATTACACCAGGTCAATTTCGACAAAGGTCAGAGTCAAGATATCCAGGATCGGGTCAATGTTAAGTTAATAAGCGACAGTTATGAGTTTGAAATTGTTTATAATATGAAATAACAAGCACATGTATAAGGGACTGCTCTATGATTATCATCTTTACCTTTTTAATATAAATGATGTTAAAAGTATACTGTATGATATAGAACTACTTGTTTACTTGCACTCCTTTTCAAACCATAATTTAATTCACATACTACTTGGAGGTATCCTCCATAATAGACTGTGTAAATTAGACTATGAAAACTTTGTTTTGATTCGTGCTATTTCTGTTGACAAAATGATGAAATTGTAATGAAATGCCAGTTATCTGAAAACGAATTTGATAACAGACGAAAAATGTCTTAATAATTTGTTTGATATTATGTTTTTGTACATGTTTAAAAATTATTATGAATTGACCTTTAATTAACTTGTATATATGTTCTTGTTACACTTCAAATTGGAGGAAATAAAGAAATAATAATGGTAAAAAAATAATGTGATTAACAGAAAGATATCGATTCCTAATAGAGAATATAAAAAAAAACAGCTAGAAAAAAAAGACTGTCAAATACACAATGGTATTATATTACTATACATTGAATTGTTTGGTTCTGTGTAAATTTCAGATATTATGGTATTTTGATGACCATTGAGTTTTATATTTCCGTCCTTTTTTATTTATATTTTTGTTAAGTTTTCACTTGCAACATTTGACATTTGACTATCTATCCCTCTTTCTTGTGGGCCGCAATGCTCAATCGGTAGTGCGTTAACGTATATAACCTCAGATGAAGATCTGAAATGCGTGGTTCGACGCAGTTTTAAAAGTAGTTTTATAGTATATTCAAATGTGATATCAGTTACTGAACGAGGAGAATTTTTCTTTTAGCAGTAGCAGGGACAGTATACGTCCCTGGCAGTAGCGTGCAACAAATATCTACCAAGTCTAAACAAAGATTTAACAGTTAACGAGGTAAATGATTTTATTAGATGTCGATAATAATTCTGTTCAAAGTATGTTTTTCTCAGAAATTGTAGGACAACGTATGGTAAAATGACATCATTTTTATCACAAACTACATATTCTCTGACCATTTGGAATGTTATTATAGTGCACAGATTGTTATACTGTCTGTGCATGCGAAATTTACCCAATAGCTTTTTTACCCTAAAATTACCATTAAGTCAAATATAACTATATGCAAAAGGTATCAACAAGATGCTTGACATTTAGATGATGCATCGTAAGCACTGCGTAATTCTTGAATATTGACCATACATTTGCATATTTTGTATATATTTGCAAATCCAAATATAATTAAAACCCAAATACATAGTTCATACTTAATTTGATAAACCCAATTAATTTTGCATTAAGATTTTCTGATATTCAATTCGACTAATGCGTCGTAACATGATTTTAAAAACAGTAACTAGTATGTATTTGAATTTTTAACCAATATCTCATTATGGCTATTTTACGTTGCACATATAATGAATATCTAAAGTAAAGCCTAGAAGTATTGTTTTTTCTCAACATTTAATAGGTCTTTGAGAGAAAGAAGATAGATTTTGTTTTCAATTTGTGGCGATACATCATGTCCCCAAAAGTCACACTCATAACTCAATATACAAATATACATGCAACGAATGTATTGAATAGCGACAGTTTAGTTTCCGTATGAACGGTAACTTTTCCTTGACATGCAAATGTATCTTGTGCTACAGTGAATCTTCCATTATAGTTATTGCTATTATATATGTACTTCTCGCAATTGTTTTCATATAGGATACGTAAAAGATGTACTAGCTGCTGGGCAACGTACACGTGCTAGAGTATAACCTCACCGGAGTTCGAACGGGACTACTCTAATCTTTTCATTTTCGATTCTCATTCCGCATGAATATTAACACTTTACTATCTCCAATAACAGCTCTCCAACAGGCACGGTAATCCAGATCTGAGCTGATGCCTCGGAAGAGCAGATCACGATACATACAATCGTAAAATTATACATCGTTTGTTTCATTTTTTTAAATTCTATAACAAAACATCTAATCTGGAAAGAAAAATAATATTTCAGGTATGCATCTTGCATGGTTTTTCATTAACAAAAAAAATCAAACTGTACCCTATAAACATGCATGCTTACAATGGATGGTCGTGGTCACTACCGATAAAAGTTAAGTCCAGTCCATACCTGTAGAAGTCTTATCTACCTGTACACACTGTATACAGACCCCCTGGTGTGGTAATGACCAAGTCTACTAACTATAAGAGAAGTTAATAAACGTTACACAATGATTTCTACACACAAGACAGTTATCAGCTTTGAAGTTACTGGCATAAAAACGTGCTCACCTGTTGTAACACATGTAATTAAAAAACAGTAGGGAGTATACCAGTCTTGAGTCAAACCCCTTCGGGCTGTACTTCATGGGGCGCAGAATGATGTTAAACGGACTATAGTCTATTTTAGAGGAGTTAACATGTACTTACCTGTATTTTATTTTCACCTGTGGAAGCATGTGCCATCTTAGGGTTTTAGTTATCTGGTGTAATATATTATTTCATATTGGATATTAGGAATTTTTCAATATAAATATTTAATATTTTCTTAAATAATTAAACAGGTCAACAGCTAAAATTAAAGGATATACATTTAAAATATTCAAAAATACATTTGTTCCCGTAGCGGCGTCGTAATAAAAGCTCTACAGAGTTTATGTTGAATGTTAACCTTGTAAACGACGCTAAATATAGATATTTCCATTTTAATTTACACAGTATATTTCTAAACTTTGAAGAAGTTGGTTCTGTGTAGGGACGTACATATCATACACGTCTCTGGTTATGTGGTAATTACTTGTTATGTTCTATGAACACATTAGGTTAATTTAATTACAAGAACTACCCGTATATGAACAAGATTGTTGGAAAAAAATCACGGTCATAACCTCAGTCTCTGTACATTTCCAGTATAACGGTGTTCGAACACTGGCCGGGTGAGTCATATATTCATCTACAGAATGAGATATCCTTCTAAAACCACATTTTCTGTAACCCGTTATTGTTTTTCTTCACATTCTTTGTGTATTAATCCATTTAAAAGAACCTGTTTATTCCGGTAGATTTTTTTTTATCGTCAAACACCTAAAACACGTAAACATGCAGAACGTTTATTTGCTTTGTTTTTATCATAACCAAATAAGCTAATAAACTGAAGGAAATACCAAACACAAGATCTATATTGAACATTGAAAACGGCCGGTACAATAACAAAGAAAGGAAAACAAATGAATGCGTTGTTTTAGTGATGAAATAGAAGATAATTTCATTTCATACTAATATGTGTATACTATAAGGTTCTAAGGAGGGGACAAATTCAGAAATATTACTAATGTCGACCTAGCATGTTTAAGTTTTATTCAATGTTACGAAATCTAGCAAAATTATTAAAATGTCTAAGAATAATATTGATATCACTTTACACTAGAATTCGGTATGTACAGATCCGGGTCATTGGCTATCAATGTCAGTCAGTTGTAGGGGCGTGGCTTACCATTAGCCCATTATCGAATCCAACGATCAACCCGTCACGGCCGACTGCGTCAATGATTGTGTACACTTGTGTGTCTTACTCTATGTACTTTTTTTAATTTTGTTTGAGGATTTACCGCACAAAATGGCAATGAACGCACTGTTGCTTTTTCATTATAGTGAAGAAAAAAACCCTGATATAAAACCGAACCAATTTTCTGGGTTTGTTTGTAAACCAGAGACGTATAAAGCGTTATATACGTCTCTGTGTAAACCGACCATTACCTCAGCTAATGTGATGCATGGTCCAGCCGACTGCGTATTCAACACCCGTATCGTACATGTGGTAGGTACATTTGTACGCTACAGCTACCCGATTTGGGGGATTATTATTCAATCAAATCGTGAACTTGTGTATAATCAACACAGTCCAGATAAAAAAAAACCAAGCCAAATTGTCAAGCTTCATTGAACGGTACGCTCCCTCCCCCTCCCCCCTAAGAATATAAAGTAAAGCTAGAAAATTGTAGTTTCGCATCTAATTATGTGGCACCGAAGGGGTTATTTTTGCAAGAACATATACATACACGATAAGAAAATCAATGCTAAGTGTTTATTACGACCATATCGATGTCCGTAATAGGACTGTCATAAGCTGGTAAATGCTTAAAACGGTTGTTTTTATTTTGTAAGCAAACCAGTTATACAGTGCAAAGAAGTATATAGGGCTGATTATAGCATTTTGAAATTATAGCAAGTGAAATGATATACATTTGCAATCAGTATTAGTCAAAGTTAAGTTAGTTTATTACTTATAAATCCACATTCTATACATTCCATTGGCAAGACAATGTGTAAGCGTACCTGTATACATATGTAATATACAAAACGTCATCCGATCAATTACCTCCTGTGCATAACTGATCAAATTAGAACACTTTCAAACCGAACCCTCTCTAAACCGGGTTAATATCCATATCCCATGTATGATCGGGTTAGAGAAGTTCCACTGTGCATAAAAAACGGACGACCTATACATACATACAGAAAGACAGTCAGACAATACACATTGTACGGAACATAGGGTTACCAAGTCTCTGTGACCGGTACATGTCGTAATAGGTTTGTTATCCACATGCAAAATAGTTCTGCTTACATCAGTATACTAACTTTATTACACATTTGTATTACAGTAGTGGTTATAAACTCGCAACAAATGGAGCAAAGTAATATGACCTAGAATGTCAAATATATACCCATGCAGCAAAAAGAGAGATATATTTCTTTAATTTATTTGTTTTTCATACGATACTCTTATTTCGTGTGCTATTAATTCGTTGATTAGTTGATTTATCCCTCGCACGGACTAAGGCTTAACGAAGTCCCGTAATCGGAACACGATCTAAAAGCAATGGATGATATTGGACAGTACCAATTTATTGAAATCTTGGGATTTTGACATCTGAAGTTGTTTGTGGCCATTCCTTAGAAAGTACTTATGCATTTTTCTCACAATAAATCAAGCGATCATACTTCAGATGTCGCATAGGAAGTACGTATATTATAACCTATAATCTTATTAATCTATATAATAGGTATGATCTGAAATAAAAGAAATGAAACAATCTGTGTGAAATCCCTTCTTAACAGCTATTATATTCAATTAGCACAACTATTAGTTTTTCCTTTGTTATAAGTGTGATTTGCTTTTATCAACACGACATTTTTTACCGTGACATCTACGAATTGCTCAGTTCCATCGTCAGACTATATTCTTTTTACATATAACCATCGCATTGATTCTCTTAAGTAACTTAAGTAAGTTAAGGAGCGTAGTGACGCAAAGGGGAGTTAACTCCAGCGTAACCCTTACTTTACAATAAAATTTATCTTTTGAATTCTTTTTGTATATTGTCATATAACATGTACGTTACTTTTACAATCTTCAATGAATGCATATATGTATTGTTCTGTCTTCGATTCGGAGGAAATAAAGAGAATAATAATAACGATTAAAATGAAAATCGTCACTGGGTTAAAGCCAATAAAATTATATATACCGCATAAGTCATTTACGATTAATATTATGTACTCTAATGATAACATTAACATACATGTATACTGCCGACCTTTTCATCTGTGGCTTTACTAGTTCGTGAGTCTTCGGATCTCTCTAACAATCTTGTTTTTAAATTGAATTATATGTCAGAAATATAAAGCATTAATGAATAAACTACCATCAGCTGTAACTAAAATGAATGTTTTTTGATAATAGGTACTGCACAGCCATGGTCAGTTTCAAGTCTTGGATACAAAATAAAAGCAAGGGTTCCTCATACGGCATACGTTACAGGGCTAGCTCTGGGTCTTGATACAGTTTCGCCAAAATTTATTAAAAAAAAGAAGAAGACCCCACCCTTTTAATTTTCATTTATATATCCCATCATATGCATTCTAATGTATCCTATGTATCTTAGACAGGAAATAAACTATTAAAATGAAGAAAATGTTCCATGTTTTATGACTATAAAACACTAACACTGCAAATAATTCCATTATTTTTTTTATTTCTGTGACATTCCCTGGCCTTCTGCATCCCAATTCCAAGGCCTTCTACATTCAAACAGGCTGCTCCGTGTTGCCAAAGTGCCAGGATGAAATATTTCATCTGTCAATATGAAGAAAAATATTTCTGAACATGCATATTGGAGCAAATCATTTTCACCAAAACCAAATGCTGATAATTAAGGAATTTACCATCCCTATCAATATTTGTATTATCTCCATTCTTTCACTTGATAATTTCAGTCAAAAATCATTTATTGGCAAAAATGTCTACAAACAAAATTGATCACCGCATTGCAAGAATAGCATAATTCAAGTTGTATATGTCTTTTTATGTGCATTGGCATTTTTATATCTGTTACTGCTTATCAAAATTAAAAAGAAAGTCATTAAATATCCCGCTTGCGTCCAAATGAAGCACACACAAGAGACCGTGCCTCGTTATCGCATCACTTGATTGCGTGAAGACTTCACGCAATTTACTGCAGTAAATCAAATCCAATTAAAACAACTCTTTCCAGACCTAACTTACCCTATTGTTCTCCACAGAGCACCCCTCGGAATAAGACAACATCGCTATAATTGGATAATTGGCGATTTTGATATCAAACGGAGTCGATGTGTTGACAGGTGACCTTGTAAAAACACAGGAGAGTTCCAATACATGACCATGCTATTCATAGGAAAACCATTCAGCCGTGACATCGTAGTACACAAGCGGTGTCCGGGGCTAAATTATCTCGTTGTCCTAGCACAGGTAAAACCGCTCAGCGTAACCGTGACCATTGAGGGCTTCATCATCATGATTCGCGGAGGACAATCTGCTTCGAAGAACCGCGGTGTAGCGATCACCGCGTGTTTTGGTGACATGATCACGTGACATTTGTCATCAGGGATCGCGATGACGCCGTTTTCAAGGTTCCTGATGTCGGTTTTGGGTGACAGGCCACCGCGATTGGCCACCCAAACAGATAATTGGTCATCAAGTGAACGCGACGGATTAGTTATTTCTATGGGCCGTACTGTATAAGAAAAGGTTCTTAAGCTCCTTTTTTGTTTCAGCAGTGATTTAGATCTAATCGAATTTCAACCTTAATAACCCCTTCCATTAAAAATGACCCATAGGATAACGAAGATTTGTATGGTGCGGTGCAATTTGTTATTTAGTTAATTTTTTGTGTTTTTTTTTCACACCGCATCAATTACCAAATTTTACTGGTAAAATCACATGTGTCTTAAATTCATCTTCATTCATGTACATTTTATCTTGTATTAAAAATCACAACATTTTGGAAATTCACAACATATGATATCCGAAATTAAGCATGAAAAATAGGTTTGTAGTACCGGCACTGTTTAAATGAAAATCGCAGCCCTTTATCAGTTATTAAAGCCTGACGCGGTATAACAAATATTTTTTACATTCTCGCTCATGAAAAGTTTTTGTTATACAACACAAGAATCATAATAAAAACATTGTTTACGAACATTGTTGAATACCTCGAGGAGTACCTATGGCAGCCACTAGATATAAAGTAGTCGATATGCATTAGAGATCTACTTCAGCGAGCAATCTGCAAACTGTGTTTCACATAAATGATGTTTTCATGTGAGTCGGCAATGTAAAGAAACGGGCAGTAGGCAAGTTACCCTTACAAAGCTAAAGTGATCACCATGGAGTAACATCAGGACAAGATAACGAGCCTTCTACCTCATAACCTTTCAATCCCTTATCAAATATTCAAAATGTTTCTACGTTTGATGGGTCTACCACCTGAAAGTTGCAACCATAACGAATGAATAATCAATGTTACGTAGTTTATGTAAGACTCAATTTATTCATATGTAAATGTGATGTTTATCTGTGTTGTATTAATCTTGTGAATAGATTTGAATCAGTCGGTAAAGTGACTGAAATCATTGGTGTATGTTTCGTCCATTAAAATTGTTGAACATCTTCAAATGAATGAAAGATCATCTGTATATTTTTAGAACGCGTCTATCCAGTATGAATTAAACGATACTCTTTACGTAATACATTTATTTGCATTTCTGTGTGATATGCCATTCATAGATACGTATATGCTTTATATCATTATTATATTAACTATGGGTATCCATGTGTATTCAATGCCGAAAACGTCGTTTAATTCAAAGATTAAAAGAAGGTATAACAAAAAGAAAGGAAGGTAAAACATTTTGTTTAGGACACAACTGAACGGAGCTTCCAAACAAGTACATTTTCCCATTTCTATATGTTTTATTTTATTTAGTTTATGCACTGTACGCATCCTTTCTGTCCACATCCGATACGTTAAAGCAAGCGCATGTCTTGGAGACAAAAACTACAAAAAATGTTTTGGTATATCTTTAAAACCTTCATTTATTTCAAAAAGGGCAATTTGTTAACAGTGTCGATAGCATGAACTTAATACGTGTTTAGCTGGTTATAACTAATTCTAGATGACGCTATATGAAATGCCTCGAGTTAAGAGGAAGGTTTTGTTTCTATTACAGTGATGCAGGGTGGGTTCGCCATGCTTGAGGCTGGATGCGTTAGAAGTAAAAACGCAACCAATATACTCATAAAAAATCTGCTCGACTCCTGTAAGTAACCTTTAGAACATACTTGTTTCTTATTAAAAAAACTCGATCCTATGGGAATTTGTTATTTGGTTAGGGTTAAATTAATCGCATTTATAAAATGACATTTCTGAAAACATTTACAATTAGAAACCAACCTCTTATCTTGTGTGTTATGTTAAAAATGACAAGCAAACGACAATGAATTCTCTTTAAAAACCTGCTAAACTGCCAGTTCAATAAAAAAGATTTTAATACGTTCATAACGACAGCAAATTATGTATTGATAAAAGTTTGCTTGATTAACTATTTGCAAGCACTTAATATCGAATCTATATTATTTAATGAAAACATATTCTTAAGTCGGGGAAATGGGGAATATATAGGTGTTCTTAATTCAACCCTTTAATCCCTAAGTAACATTAGTAGACTTCACCGTATTTTGATCCTGATTAGTCCTTTTTGGTCTACTTTGCTTAAAGTGTAAAATAATTGCCTGTTTCAGTCATAGCTGGTTTTTCTTACTGGCTGGTGGGCTATGCATTTGCCCTGGGGAAGGGAAACTCATTTATCGGCTATACCTATTTTGCTCACTACGGTTTACAACTGGAGAACTATTCACTGTGGTTTTTCCACTATGTTTTCGCCGCCACTGCTGCAACTATCGTTTCCGGTTCCGTCGCAGAAAGGTGCGACTTTATCGCCTACCTGATATACAGCTCAATAATAACAGGTAACGGACAATATGTTCCATTGAGGAACTTATAATAATGAGGGATTTGTCGTTATAAGGAATGTATCGTGATCAATAATTTGTCATTAAAAGAAATTTGTCATTAAAGAAAAAAGTGGTCTTTAAAAGAACTACTTCGTTTACAAAAATGGTTAACACAGATCAGATGGTCATTATTTTTTGTATGTCACTCATTGACATTATGTAGTGATTTGAGATGAATTTTACCAATTGAAGTCTCACCGTGACCTATTCACCTGGTTGTTGTTGTAGTCACCGTGACCTATTCACCTGGTTGTTGTTGTAGTCACCGTGACCTATTCACCTGATTGTTGTTGTAATCACCGTGACCTATTCACCTGGTTGTTGTTGTAGTCACCGTGACCTATTCACCTGGTTGTTGTTGTAGTCAAGCTTTCTTAATGTTCTATTTTTAGGTTTTATTTACCCTGTCCTCGTACACTGGGCGTGGACACCAGAGGGCTGGTTAGCCAAGGGTTTCACTTATGAACATAACGGGGATATACTGACCATTACATACAGAGTAAGCATCAATACAAAATACTGACAACTGTTTTTACTATTTTATTTTTGCTGTTTATCTCAATCATCTAAAAAGAATCGGATTTTAAGAAAGCAATTACCTGATTTTGTTTTACCTTCACCATGTTTCCCTCATCTTAAAGAGTGAATTGTTGTTATGTTTGTCCGTTAATATTGACATTAATGTCAATGGTCCCTATTTTTAGTTTCACGTATGCCGTCTGTCCTAATTTCCACAGGACTTCTCCGGAAGTGGTATAGTCCACATGCTATCTGGCCTCGCAGCTTTCGTCGGAGCCAAGGCGCTCGGTCCCAGGGTAGGGAGGTTCGATGACGTCACTGGTAAACCATGTGAAATACAGGGACATTCCATCGTGGTATGTTCACATTGTGATTTTAGCAAGGCACTTTAAAATTATGCTTGAGTGTCAAGTTAATCATTTAAAAAGGCAAGTAGTCTAAATACCAGTTGTGTTTTGTAATGATGAGGAATCAAGACAATATAGTGAAAGGTGGTTACACTCTCACTGGACCAGTTAAAATTGTAAATACGTTTAATGAAACACAAATATGGTCTATGTAAATAGTTTTAATCTGACACACAATTTAACTGGGGCGTTCGATTTTAATGTCTCATATGAGAGAACAAAATACAAATAATACGTATAAAGATGTGGCCTACATTTGATTACATTATCAAACATCATGGTCTTATCGTTATTATTTCAGGCCTTATTTTTTATCACGATTGCGTCAATTTAAATCAAATGATTACTAAAGGGTGTCATTGAAATATACAGTAATTAACGTTCCAGATTACATAATGAACGTAATGAATCTGACAATGCAGTTTTTAATTCCGAAAAATGGGATGCTTTTCACGATTAGTACCTTTTTATTTAGCTCCAAGAATTGCAATCGTATCAAAGGGAAATACTATTAAGAAACTCATAACTACGGTATCAAAATATCAAGAAAGATATTAACTCTACGCTGTTTTCAAATATATAGAAAAATAAACGTTTGATTTTAAAAAATAGACATTCATTCCAATTTAAAAGATCTGAATATAGTTTCATGAAAAACCAAAAATGCTCCAAAGGGCGGATCTAATTCACAGGTTATCCCTTTCTTCACTATAAAAAAAGAATTGTTATAATTCTAGTATATAATGTTGTTTAATAAGATTGTCATATTTTATTTGTCAATTTTAGTAAAACAAACAAGTATGATGTTTATTATTAAAAACTGTGTTATTTGGTCGAGTATTGTTAAGATGACAGTATACATTAATAGAATTGCCACATTTAACGTCCATGTGAAAGATATCTTTTTTTAAAGTATATTATAATAATGATAATAATAATCTACTTGATATCACAATACTAAGAAATGAATGTATTTGAATACGTGTTTCATATTGAACAGTTGTCTGCCCTTGGCGGGTTTATCCTGCTGTTTGGGTTTCTCGCCTTTAACGCATCGGCCGTTGGAACACTCTCCGGAGAAGGTCAAGGAGAACTGATGTCAAAGATAGTGACCAATACCATCATGTCCGGTTCTTCGGGTGGTCTTGTGGCCATGGTAACGAAATACATCACAGGAGATTCAAAATGGCAGTTTACTATTACACTCAATGGATCTCTTGCTGCTATGGTGAGTATGCTTTTTTGTTATCTTAGTCTGTTCAATGAACCGTATTATGTGTGGTTTACATTTTCAATAAACCGTAGTTTGTGTGGTCAACAAAGTTCAATTAACCGTAATATGTATGTTTAACATTGTTCAATGAACCGTATTATGTGTGGTTAACATTGTTTAATGAACCGTATTATGTGTGGTTAGCATTAATCAATTAGCCTTAGTTTGTGTGGTCAACAGTATTCAGTCATTTTTAGGATGGCCGTATCAATGATACAGTTTATTGACGCTGCCATATATATATATCTAAAACAGGTGAAGCGATTTTCTGTTTTACGAGAAATATTCAAGGGTATATTATTTTAGCGGTTTGTATTTTTTGTTTAATTGATATCAATTGGTGGTGTGCTACCTTTAGATCGATCATATATAAGCGGTTTTTATACATAGCCCATACAATTTCAATATGTGTTGGGTTCTCTCGCAAAATCACCAGCTACTTTTAAAAAGTGTTATAATTAGCATAGCTATCGTAAAAAGGACTGGAATATGCATGATGAAAACGAGTCTTTCATTATAATATACATTTAAGATGATTATAGAATGAAGAGCTTTACATTCCATAGATACATACTAGTCATAAAAGTATTACAAAGTATTAATGGATATAGTTTATCGGTGTTCAGAGGAACTGCTCATCAGGATGCCTTAGTACTTCCCCTATGCCACTTGCCAATGTACTTCCCCTATGCCACTTGCCAATGTACTTCCCCTATGCCACTTGCCAATGTACTTCCCCTATGCCACTTGCCAATGGGTAACTCCCCCTTAAACGTGTGACTATCATGTTTTATACAAAATTACTTGAGAGTCAAATTCTTTGTCACATTCGTTATAATCTGTTAAATATTGATACACTGTATTAAGTTCCGTTATGATGGACACACTTCCTTAATTTACATGTGTATAAGCCAATAGTTATTGCATCGTGTTAATCCAGATGTGGCTGTAAATCATACCTGGACAAACATCTATGGTAAATGCAGGTTGAATGTCATGTAGAAGGGTTGGGAAATGTATGATGAAACTCCTTCTGTGATTGGTTGGTTTCAGTGTGCTATTTGCGGCTGTGTGGACAACATACATACATATATAGGTAAGGCTTATATAATTATATAGTCAAAGTGATGACAATGTAGATAACACTATTTTATCCACTTTCTTGAAGACAAAGTTACATCGGGCATGCAGTTACTGGTGTATCAACATATATGCCGCCATTAACGCTTAAAATGTGCTCCGTTTACGTTTTTATTATACATAATAGATATATTTATATTTAAACATAATTTTGTAAAACCTGAAGAGCCCTGTGAAGGGTGAAAGTAGCTAGTTTTCAGTCGGTAATTTAATCTATTTTTTTCTATATTTATATTTATATACATCATATAACATAATATAACTGAGGATATACATGTACATGCAGAGGAAGAGACGTACATTGATGGTGTTAGCGTATTGATACTATCGTTTCAAGTATCTGTCCACAATACATATTTCTGTTGAATTTCCTTTACTTGCACTATCTGCATACAATATGGAGTAGTGCAATAGGTGTTTAAACTGTTTGTGAAGAACAAAACATATGCATCGCTCACATACTACACTGGTAAAAGTGTATGACAATACAAGAAGGCAAAACTACTACTGCCGATTCGTTTGGGGGGAAACGTTTCTACTTATGTCAGCGTCGATTAACTTGAGACCAAAGGGGATGGATTTATGTACTCTGCTTAGGGGAAAAGAAATCGAAATTAACCTACTGCCCACATCGCAACATTTATTACATTTTCGCACTTCTTTACTTCTTCGTTTCGACGGTGTCTCCCTTCCTAACCGTCTTTATATAAACTTGTCAACCCCCATACCAACAGGGCCAACACCATTCTCACCTATAACGACTGGATACATTTTGTTGATACTGGCTAAATGACAGCTAATGATACCATTGCTCTACTCAGACTTTAGAGAGTGTGGCTGCGTTAAAAGCACGGTATGGTTATACATTTTACTCTCGTCGTTTGGGCATCTTATGTCAGATTCACAAATAGGGTCGTTCTCTAATTCCAAATATAATACAATTTTTAGTTTTGTTCGGTTTTCTGTTTTAATGTTATTGGTTCATATCTTTAAACGTATAATTTTGTAAAGGATTCATTTTTATTTTTCCAGATAAATATTCGTTTTTGCAGGGAAAATCAATTCGATATTTTTTACTGTGACAAATATCGCGTTTTTGTTTATTTTTCACACTAAATTGAGTAATAAGAAAGCTGATTTAAGTAATGGGGGTTGAGTTTCTATTCAAAGAAGCCTATTTTGTATAAAAAAGGTAACGTAATTAACAGAATATCAATGATGTCATAACAAATAAAGTTGGTATGTCAATCAAGGATTTAATTTCGTTCGTGCTGTGCACTCGTGAAAATATCAATTCAAGAATTCCCTCTCTATTCTCGGAAGTAAAACCAAACTTTATTCATACTGAGGAAGAACAGTGCCTCCTACCTGAAAGTTATCTACATTGTTACTTGAGTGTTACTGTCAGTTCCTCTTGTAACCAAAAATGTAGGCCAGTTGACTAACATATATCGTTATCATAGATACTTACAGGTATTGATAAAAACTAGTTGTGTTCGTTTGTCCCCAGCTGTGGTTATAGGGGCAATAGGAGGAGCAAGCTATGTGTTCTTCAACTGGTTTGTCCTCCACAAATGTCGAGTCGATGACCCTCTGGATGCTGTAGCAGGTAAGATTTTCACTTTGGTTTTGAAACTGTAGAAAATGCATTTATCTTACTCTGTGCTATAACAGAATAAATATAGTCAAATGGACGCGAAAATAGGAACTTATTCTCCACCGGACGCAGCATACAGACCTGTACATAATTATCACTGGACTTAATTCTATGAACATAAATCCGACTTGGCACTTAAACAGGTACATATGTTCCACTTGATGCTACCGCAGGTACATACACCCTAGTGTAGGATATTATAGGATAGTTTATGCCACTGGAGGCTTCAACAGGATTATACGATAAAACAAATACTTGTATATATCCCACTCAATGCTGTAGATGCTATGGCTTGTTCATTTATCCGAACAAACGTTCTCTATTTTCAAGAAAAGTATTTATATATAACATCCGTGTCATGTCTGAGTTAATACGCTAGGTTTCCCTGTGTTTTAACTGTCATCTTACTTATCTTATTCTGATATGTTAGAAAACACACGTTATCAAATGCTTCACCATTGAATCATGAGTTCTTTCCCATACATTTACATATACATTTCTATGTATTTTAAATTCCGCTGTTATTAATATGTATATAGGTTCAACAAGTGACCTGAATTACTTCATGAAGATAGCCTATATTTTGTTGATAATTTTGTTTGAAATCCCTAAAAACAGTGTCAACAAGAATACAAAATTTAATCTCTAAACAATTAAGAAGAGAATGTGACATGTACTCACTAAATGCTTACTCAATTTTTAATCTCCGGGCACCTGGAAGACTCATACAGTCAAATAATTCGCTCAACTTTAGCGAATATTATATAGGGCATCTACCAAAATCACAATTTACTGTTTCAAGTTGCTTTCGTTTTGCAACCCGTTTCTATTTTAAGCTTTAACGACGAATAACTGCCTTCTTTCATCCCAATAGTCCATGGTGTTTTGAATTGAGATACACTAGTGAAATTAATTCCCAATACGCCAGAAACACGTCATAGATATTAATATATGAAGAAAAGAAAGTTTAAAATAGCTTTTAGGAGGATTCATCCTTTCCTAATAAACAAGAAAATTACAAGAAAAAAAGCAACAACATTAACAACAGCCGCAACAAAAACATAAAACAAAACATATATGGTATTTGAAAATTTAAAATGTTCTTGTTTTATGGTATTGTTAGGAACTATAATAACAATAGGAAAAATATGTTCATAGCAAATATTATATTTATAACAAATATATAATAAATGGAATTCAATTAAATATTAATTCTAATTTTCCCATCTACTTTTCATAAAAGGTTTTCATGATTGAACAAAAACAAGTATTTTGCATTTCTAAAGTGTTTAAACTTTCCAGACAAACCAAGTTCATTTTTTTCGATGACAAATATCAAATATAGTGTTATGCTCTCTGAAAAGCAAGTATTATTATTACCTTCCGAAAATGATATGAACATTTGAAACAATTAATTGTTCCTTTAAAGAATCAAATTAGTCTCATTTATGTAAAAAGGGACATTATTACAACAGTCCGCATGTGTCTGGTACTATACACGTCACTTACATTTAAACAGAGTCTATCGCATGGTGTGTGGTTCTCACGTTTGACAACACATGGATTTTCATAGGAATCTTGATATTTACAAAAACACTCTAGTTCTACTGAGTCAGTGCAGCTCAACTGTATGGAAGATGTATCCGCTAGAGCGTAACGTCCCCGTGTACTGCTGTATACACGTGATTGGTTCATGTTAGGCTAGTGCACATAACACATATCTCCGCATTTCATATATGACCTTGAAGTCATCTGGTCCAATGCCAGTGTCGTCCTGTGAGTCACGACATGTATTTTTATCGGAAGTGTTATTCATGAAGTACTTTTGATCATTGCATAAGGCATCTCCTTTTAGCCTCGATACCATTTGTTGACATGCATTAATACCATACACGAGTACTAGTGTTCACATGGTGGTACACGAACAGACAACAAGATAACTATTTATATCGCGAAGTGTGGAAAGCCCTTAAGGATCCCACTGCCAGAAATTGTAACCAAGTATTTGAAATTGTTCGTTCCGGAATGATAGTGGCTTTAATAAATGATTTCTCTAAGAAGAAAATCACAGTTTGTGAGGCTTGTATGAGAAATACTTAAAATGAAATAAACAAATTATAATCAAAGATAGTATATTGATTAAGGACAAACAATTAAGACTTAGATGCTGACCCCGGACTCCAGATTGTTATACTTGTTATACTAACCGATTGAGCAGCTTGATCAACAGAAGCGTCCAGACCAGTTGTGCTTCGAAAGTTAAGGGGAGGTAACTGTGTATAGAAAACCGCAATAGGACGTGGATCTTTACGCTTAAAAAATGTCAAGAGGACTGGTTTGTTGGAATGTCAAGGTCGAAATAATGCATTCCTCTCATCCCAAGCTGTTAACGGTTTGGTCTTACTGTACATACATTTTGAGCGTTTCAAAACAATTTGACAATAGTCCCTTAAAGGGGCATCACGCTGAAGTAACTATTTTTTTGTCTGAAATAGATTCATAAAAATGATTAAATCTAAAATAATCATCTACCTGTCTGACCAACGTTTTGTTCATGGATTTCCCTCTACTAGCGCATGCGCATTGCACACCATTTCTTTGTAAACAAAATGACTGGCCGTGTGAAGTAAGCCAAAGAAAAGTGTTGGACCGTGTGAGCTACGAAGCCAAAAGTTGCCAAATGGTCAAAAGATAACGCAAGGAGTACGTTACGGAATCATTATTTCAGGTGGGAAGTATTCAAAGGAGAAAATAACTACCCTAGCAGTTAGTACGCTGCATGTATTCTTCCGGATAGCCGGTTAAGCTGAAATGGAATCGACAGAAATGCTAGCGCTGTTTATGTTATGAATAAATATTTAAAACTATTAACCTCGCAAGTATCTTTGTCTGAGTTTGAACACAGATGAACTTAGTTTAATATGTCAATGGGCATGTATCGGAGAGAGTTTACTTTGTGTTTCTATAATTATACAGTGGTTTATGCGAAAGGGAGGGATAAGTGACTGGTTAGTTTGATTTTGTCATGAGGCCCTCAAAGGGTTAACTGTTGTGATGGCCACGGCGTATTCTGTCTCTGTCGGTACTCGTGATCGGGGTCAAATGAGATACGTGCGCTTTTAGATTGTGATAATTTATAATATTACCGGGTTCAGTAAAATGGTATGATTTAATTATATTGCTGAATTAAACGATTTTTTGTTTGATTTTACATACAAGATTTAAATTAGTACTAATATGAATACCCGGCTTCCTCTGGCGCAACGACGCAATATATAAAAAAAAATATCGTCGTCAGAAAGCTACATTATCGCAGCTAGATTAAATATGTCAAAATGACGGTCCAGGATGAATAAGTGAGGAAAGAGAACCTACTTCTAGTAAATAGGATCACGTAAATCGTAACATGTCAACAGTTCATGTTTTCATATGTTGTTGACTTAGAATGTATGATCATGTAACAACCTTTTCTCTATAAGGAATTAATTTTCGACTTCAGATAGAATCGGAATACGTATTGAAAACAAGGGAAGACACATTTGTTTACGTTGTAAAAATGACGCGTGCTGCCGATAACTACGACTTCTGTTTCGGACAAAAATGAAATGATTAAAGAAAAGTCGGCTCATTGACAAGAATGCTTTAATCTATGAAAAGTATTGAAAAAATATAATTATCAAGTAGCTCAACACGTCCCATATCTGACACATATTCTACATGTACACGTAGTTGTTTTGCCATACAGTTTAGTGTGTGTGATGGCTAATATAACTTACTAAGTGTTCGCGTATGGAGACAGAAAAAGTGGGGAGAGAGAGTATACATACATTTGTATGCATGGTATAGAAAAAAAATTGGCCAAAGATATTGAGTTGTACAATGTAATAAAAAAAATCACAAACGTTTCTCTTTTTTAAAAGCGTGTAGTTTGTCATTGCATATATGCACTTTATGAAAACATTTGAAAAGGGATATTCGTCTCGTGAATATTCCTTTTTACCGAAAGGTTTTCCCATGGTTGAAGAAAGGTGTTTAGCCCCATACAGATGTCACATTCCAGTACTAAATTCAATATATATTTATATATATATACTTTATGTTTATGTCTATTATCATTGTTGACATTTAATTGTAAATGTACAGATGTGGGATCGCACAACGTTACACGATGTGCGGTGTGCGCACGATGTGTGCACGGTGTGTGAACGGTGTGTGCACGATGGGCGAACGATAAAAAGCTGAACGATCTTTGCTTGCGCACATATGTGCGCACGATGGACGGACGTTGTGCGATAACAATCGTGGTTGGTGTAAATTGAGGAATGCCTTAACAGTTTAAACGGTTTCGTGTTTAAACATATAAACTTGATGTTTACGTATGCTTCTATATTCTAGCAACATCTATAAACTTATCTTTCTGTCTATATATTCTTTTATTTAGGAATTGTGTTCTCTGCGTTTTTAAACAAACTTAATCGACACATGTAAAATTACAACACAATCCCGTATACAGGTAAACATAACCACTTTTTACATGTACCTGGACCGTAGTTTTCTCCCCGCCTGGGGCATTTACGTAACTCGTCGGGTAAGGCCGGAGGTGTGAAAATCCAGGTGAAGGGGAGCTATAGGCAAACGAATGCAAATAACAGATCCTATTCATTGCGGTCAAACGGTATCGTATATCAGCTCTGTGTGTCAGGCACTGGTCAGGTAAAACTCCGGACACTCATAAAATTGTTATTTACCTGTTCTGTTACCTTGGAGCCAAACCCATTCTTGACAGCCTAACGGTCGCTGTAATAATGTGTAACACGAATTGTGAAATTGTATAATCTTGATTATTGTTATGAGAAATTACAGATATATACACAGTGTAAATTATCGCATACAAGCCTTCCGTATTTTTGTCATTCCGTAATTTTGATCTACAAATGATACCAAATCGCACAGTTGTTCGGAGAGAAGCACACAACGGGGCGAACGATTGCTTAATCGCACAGTTGTGCGCACCATGTGTGGACGATGTGCGGACGGTGTGTGAACGATGTATGCACGGTGTGCGCACGCTATTTTTGGTGCGTTGTGCGGTCCCTCAACTGTATGATGGGGGAAGGCTGTGATAAATTGTAAAAACGTGTGCCCCATCCCTTGTTCAATTTTATTGGCAACAAATATGTTTAAAGCTAAATAAATTTAAATTCTGAATATCGGCAAGTGTGCAATTAACTTCTGATGATGGATAACTACTGTTCAATAAGTTTTAATACGGACTTAGAAATCATATTACTTGGTTTCATAGTGCGGTAAGAAGTTGCAGTTGCCTGACGCCCCTCTCTGGGGGCCCCTTTGGAAACTCTTTATTGATGAATAATTGTTTGATGTGAATGACCTATTTGTTATACAGCAACTATAATGAATGAAGTATTATTAGGATCAGTCTACTCCCTCTTTCTTTTCTTTATGAAATATTTTTGAATATTTTTTCTTTGCAGTTCATCTGGGTGGCGGATTTATTGGTGTCCTTTCTGTAGCGTTTTTCCATAACGAGGTCGGGATTTTCTTTAACTGGAACATGGAGTCTGGTTTGGTATGTCTCCGGTACTAAGAAAACTTGTAAGATAAGCATGTTCAAGTTTTCTTTGTTTTTAACTTTTTTGTATTTACATTATTTGGAAATAGTGTGAGTAAGTTCTTCTTTTAGAATGTATGTGTTGTTACAGAAAGGTGGTTTAACCATTCAGTATTATCGTTGTAATCTTCTTACGTCTTGTCAACAGCCTAGGTCACATGGAGACGTATTTTGTTCATTTAAGTTTAGATAGTATACAAAATTTTGTGTTCACCAATGATCTAAAATTTCACGAACAAATCTTAAATTAGTGAGAACATGAATGTATCCTTGCTTGTAATTAGACCCATCCTTTAGGGGTTGTGCTCACTTTCGTTCTCTGCATCCCTGAAATATTTCATGACAAAAATGAAGGCTCAGTGTTCGTCACCCTGTGAATGAGACGAGAAGACTAGTTTGATTCACACCAAAAGATTAACTCGGTGGCGTAAAATTGATTTACTTTGAAGTCAGACGATGCTCCTCTTTAATCTTAAAAGGACAGGTATCAGCCTTTCGATTGGTCATGTATTTTTTTTACCTGCGACCAGTCAAATAGCTTACTTCGTGCCTTCAATTTTGCTATGACATATTCCGGGAGCGCAGAGAGCGTACCCCGTGGAGTAGCAAGGATGAATGAGGCCATAAAAATCAAATAATATTTCACCATAAACCCAGTAAGCTTAAAAAATCTTCGACAAATGAAAACTCTTGTTCTAAAGTTAAATGTGGGGAAGCATTTGCGAAAAAAGGGAAATGTCCCTCACTAAATGTTTTGGTCTTTTTCACTAAATTTGCTTTGCTATTAACAAAACTATTATGTAGAGAACGTTCTTGAAACTTTGGCCAGTGCTTTCGGATGTTTACAGACACTTGCCTGGCAGTGTGTCGGGATTCTGGCCGTTGTGGGATGGACAGGCGGAATGTGTGTAATAATGTTCTACACACTGAAGGCATTGAAGATACTTCGAGTTCCTCTGGAATTCGAATTAAAAGGTATTCATTAAAAGAATAACTGTATTTATTTAATCATCACATTTAAATTTGTGCAAATGAAGAAAACAGAAATAAAGTAGAAATACAATATGATTCAATATGAAGCAACCTACTTATATTATAATATCATAAGTCCAAGTATAATACAATTGCATATGTTTCACTATTGTACAATGTTATTTGTTTCACTGTAGTATGATTAAATGTGTCTAATAGTGATATACTGTTATAGCTTAATTATAATTTAAGTTAATGTCACAAACTCTAATATAGTTGAAGTGTCTTAATACAATTTAATATGCCTAACTTGTATTAAATTTAATCTGTTTTTATATGATAAATATTGTTTAATCTTTTTTTACTATGATAAAATGTAATCATTATACATCAGTATCTTTTCAATTGTGTATGCCTTTTTGGTATCATATGTTACAAAAAGAAATATACAAAATATCTGCTTTTGACTTATTATATAAATGCTTAGATATTTAACTGATTACAGCATATCGTATTTAGCTGGCGTTTATAACAAATACAATGTAACCTTATTGAAGTGTAAATAACATATACAGTATACAGCTTAACGTTCGTAGAGGGCCCATATACAAATTTGTCATAAACAAGCATTATCAATAAGAAGGCTTACTGAAAGTACACGATTCACTTTATTGATTAGTATGACGGGACGTTTCTGTTCCTATTTCACCTTCACCATATTCAAACAATATATCAATGCTTACTGTATAACGGGATAATTTCGCTGCAGTGTAATTTTCGCCCTTTTCGCCCTGCGAATTTATCATTACATTAAACATCAAGAAACAACATAACAGAGTCATTAAATGTAACTGAGGAAGTTAACACTGTATCAAAATGGGTTTCACCGGTGAAGGGCGAAAGTTTGATTGGACGAAAAATTCACGGTATACCATAAGCATCCTGCCTTTTCTTTCAGGCATTGACATCCCAAAGCATGGCCAGCATGCCTATCCGTTGGAGGCTTACGGAAACGAATGGGGGTTACCGGAGAAGGCAGATGTCATTGTACTACCTAAAGACGAGGACAAAGGTAAATATGACGTACTAACACTAGATGTAACGGAGTTACCGCACTTACTTTTGTGATTTGTTAAAGCGCTTTTGTCATAGCATAACTTATTTATATAAATGTCACGGCTTCAGCGTCAATGAACAATTTGATAAGGTCCTTTATGCAGCGAAACTTTGTGCTCTTACTGAAATTATTAGTAATATGTGTCGTTTGATGTTTATTTCAATTGTATATTTTACTGGTTTTCTATCCAAACAGGTGCAAGAAACAGGAAATCAAATGGAAGCAACTTGGCGGCCTCAAATGGATCCCTTGCATCCGACGTCACAATGACAACAAATATATGACATTTGCGTATCTCACATCTCTAACATGACTTGTATATGACGTATTTGTATCAGACGTCACCATATCGACATATATGAAGTATTTGCTTTTGACGTCATCGCCATCACAGATTATGGCGACTTTGTATCTGACGTCATCATATCGACAAACATATGTGGTTGATAAAAATTAAGAAATAGCATGCAAACAAAATTATCAAACTTAAATCTTCCTCATTAAATTACTCTGCCATGTTTCAGCCAAAGTTCCATGGTTATCTATTTATCTAAAAGTAGTGGACACATTGAGAACTTCATTTGTTTTTTACAGACTTTAATTATGTGCACTTTAGCTATACGAAAATATACATACACGTACTGTATACACAGAGTAAATGTTAACAAAAAGCTTTGCCTGGGACCAGATACCAATTAATTACCAAGTAACGGATACATGTTTTGTATCAACCTTAAAGGAGGCGTGACTTTCCACTCAAAGTGTAACAGACACCATATACAAAGGAAAGTTCAGTTGTGGTAAGACATCGGTGATTGACTCCATTCAAATCTCTTTATATATGTACTTGTACTGTACCTTATATCACAACCCGATTATTCATAGATTTCCTGTCGTTTTAATAATATGTTAATAAATAAAGTACAAAAGATATCAATCCGATGTAGTAACACGTATACGACGTAGTATATTTCAATGGAGCGTTCCAGATATTTTCAGATCGTAACATCGATAAACCGAACCATATACCACAATGATACGTGTGCGTGTGCACTTTTTGAGGACGATGTGCGCACGATGTATGCGCGATAAGCACACATTAATTTAAAACGTTTTGCAAGCCACCACCTGTATATGCCATATTTGCATCTGCCGTTACCACCACAACACATATGTTACATCTCTATATCAGACATCACCACAACGACTCATTTTTGACAACGTTGTATCTGACGTCATCACAACGACCCATGATGACATCTTTGTATCTAACGTCACCACGACCTTTTAAAAACAGCTTTGTTCTGACGTCACCACAACGACACATATATGACGTATTTATTTCTTACGTCACAACAACGACACATATTCGTATGGCATCCTTATATCTGACGTCATCACAACAACCTTTGAATGAAATATTTGTATCAGACGTCACCACAACGACACATAATGACCTCTTTGTTTCGGATGTAAACAAAACGACACATGAACGACATATTTGTATCTGAGGTCACCACAACGACATATGATGCCATCTTTGTAACTGACGTCACCACAACGACAAATATATACCATCTTTGTATCTGATGTCAACCACCATTGCACATACAGAATATTATTTATGGCTCACGTCACCACCATGACACATATATGACATCTTTGTAGCTGACGTCACAACCATGACACATATATGACATCTTTGTAGCTGACGTCACCACCATGACACATATATGACATCCTTGTAGCTGACGTCAACACCATGACACATATATGACATCCTTGTAGCTGACGTCACCACAATGACACATATATGACATCCTTGTAGCTGACGTCACCACCATGACACATATATGACGTCTTTGTAGCTGACGTCACCACCATGACACATATATGACATCTTTGTAGCTGACGTCACCACCATGACACATATATGACATCTTTGTAGCTGACGTCACCACCATGACACATATATGACATCTTTGTAGCTGACGTCACCACCATGACACATATATGACATCTTTGTAGCTGACGTCACCACCATGACACATATATGACATCTTTGTAGCTGACGTCACCACCATGACACATATATGACATCTTTGTAGCTGACGTCACCACCATGACACATATATGACATCTTTGTAGCTGACGTCACCACCATGACACATATATGACATCTTTGTAGCTGACGTCACCACCATGACACATATATGACATCTTTGTAGCTGACGTCACCACCATGACACATATATGACATCTTTGTAGCTGACGTCACCACCATGACACATATATGACATCTTTGTAGCTGACGTCACCACCATGACACATATATGACATCTTTGTAGCTGACGTCACCACCATGACACATATATGACATCTTTGTAGCTGACGTCACCACCATGACACATATATGACATCTTTGTAGCTGACGTCACCACCATGACACATATATGACATCTTTGTAGCTGACGTCACCACCATGACACATATATGACATCTTTGTAGCTGACGTCACCACCATGACACATATATGACATCTTTGTAGCTGACGTCACCACCATGACACATATATGACATCTTTGTAGCTGACGTCACCACCATGACACATATATGACATCTTTGTAGCTGACGTCACCACCATGACACATATATGACATCTTTGTAGCTGACGTCACCACCATGACACATATATGACATCTTTGTAGCTGACGTCACCACCATGACACATATATGACATCTTTGTAGCTGACGTCACCACCATGACACATATATGACATCTTTGTAGCTGACGTCACCACCATGACACATATATGACATCTTTGTAGCTGACGTCACCACCATGACACATATATGACATCTTTGTAGCTGACGTCACCACCATGACACATATATGACATCTTTGTAGCTGACGTCACCACCATGACACATATATGACATCTTTGTAGCTGACGTCACCACCATGACACATATATGACATCTTTGTAGCTGACGTCACCACCATGACACATATATGACATCTTTGTAGCTGACGTCACCACCATGACACATATATGACATCTTTGTAGCTGACGTCACCACCATGACACATATATGACATCTTTGTAGCTGACGTCACCACCATGACACATATATGACATCTTTGTAGCTGACGTCACCACCATGACACATATATGACATCTTTGTAGCTGACGTCACCACCATGACACATATATGACATCTTTGTAGCTGACGTCACCACCATGACACATATATGACATCTTTGTAGCTGACGTCACCACCATGACACATATATGACATCTTTGTAGCTGACGTCACCACCATGACACATATATGACATCTTTGTAGCTGACGTCACCACCATGACACATATATGACATCTTTGTAGCTGACGTCACCACCATGACACATATATGACATCTTTGTAGCTGACGTCACCACCATGACACATATATGACATCTTTGTAGCTGACGTCACCACCATGACACATATATGACATCTTTGTAGCTGACGTCACCACCATGACACATATATGACATCTTTGTAGCTGACGTCACCACCATGACACATATATGACATCTTTGTAGCTGACGTCACCACCATGACACATATATGACATCTTTGTAGCTGACGTCACCACCATGACACATATATGACATCTTTGTAGCTGACGTCACCACCATGACACATATATGACATCTTTGTAGCTGACGTCACCACCATGACACATATATGACATCTTTGTAGCTGACGTCACCACCATGACACATATATGACATCTTTGTAGCTGACGTCACCACCATGACACATATATGACGTCTTTGTAGCTGACGTCACCACCATGACACATATATGACATCTTTGTAGCTGACGTCACCACCATGACACATATATGACATCTTTGTAGCTGACGTCACCACCATGACACATATATGACGTCTTTGTAGCTGACGTCACCACCATGACACATATATGACGTCTTTGTAGCTGACGTCACCACCATGAGACATATATGACATGTTTGTAGCTGACGTCACCACCATGACACATATATGACATATTGTTATTACAAATCACCACCTCGTCACATATGTGACATCTTTGTATCTGACGTCATCACCACGACACAATTGTGCCATTTTTGGATCACACGTTACCACCACGACTTATACGACACATTTATGACAACCACCACTACAAATATATTACATATTTGTATCTATTTAGTTTATTATCGTATATTTAAGTATATTGTTATCGCAGAGTCCCTAATCATCACATTTGTTTTCATATCCTTCTCTTAATTAAGTCATATTAAACAGTGACCAGCGGTCATTTGACCACATTTGGCTTTGTCATAACTCAGTTTATAGCATATTTGTCTATTTCTTATTATCTGAAAATAATTTTAGATATACCTTTGAAACCAAATGTCTTGTAAAAGTCGAAATTATCCCGTTCGAGGTCTTTGCCACCACTCATTTTTACACAAATATCTCCATTCGGAAACAGGTAACAACAATTATACTGATATCATACCGTTATTACGTAAAAACCCGGTGAGACGGTTGAAAACGGGCCAAGATCCCTAACGCGCTACCATTCGGGGCAACAAGAATGATTAATATAAGTTGATACAGATTGTTTAATATCATTGTAAAGTAAATAAAGTTTACATAATTAAATATTAAACACCATTTGTTACTACGTACAATCCAAATAATTTTGGCATGAAAACAGAATTTAATTTAATTCAAAAGCTGAGAACATATCTGCTGTCTACATTTGAATTTGGCATGAATGCATCAAATGCATCAAAGTTATTATAACAAAAAATGAAACCATGGTGTTATACATTAGTTGTTAAGTGTAAAGACTACTTTTGTTTTCAGAATAGAAAAATAAACCAGATATCGAATGTTATTTGGAGAATGTCATTTATTCTTAATTATGCAGACAGTGTGTAAATGTTTACATCAGATGAACAGAATGAAAACTATAACTACACATGAATGTACAAAGACAACAATGGGAGGATAATGGATTCAATTTATCCGAGTTTGAAAACACCAATTTTATATATCACCTATTTACAAGATAAAGGGAGGTGATACGATAACAAGAAAACATGAAGAACAGTAACTCATTGACGCCTACAAACCAGGTTGAATACAAATTAATGCGACTAAACAGCTGACGCTCAAAGTGGAAGCGGCATTGATGTTCATCGATTGATAATGTGTCACAAACATAATTATAACATACCACCTACCTACAATGAGACAAATACACACACATCGATATACAGAGACATGTGTTTAAATCTATTAATAACAGCAAAATCATAAATCGTTGATAAGGAACCGATTCTCCAGAAGCGATGCTAACACAGAGAATGGCTACATGCCTCATTAACTCTGGTTCATATATTTAAGATCGATAATAATGACTGACTTCACCACTTATTAAAAGAAAAAGACAATGAATAGTGTAGTGCAATATCTATACTTACCCATACTACCACGAGTTCCATCACTTCCGGTTCAATGGATAAATCGTATAGGAGTCGGTTAACACTTTTAACGGTTAACACCATGGATATTGTTTCATTGGTCAGTCTTTTACATATCATATCTTGTTATAATGCTTTGCCCCGGCATTTCTCAATGTGACGTCATACTTCAAAGCCGTTTTTTTCCTCGAAACATGAATCATGCATTTCCATTATAAGTATATTAGAACAGTAAGGAAAATATGTTGGAAAGCCTATATTAGCTGGTTATCCTGTTATCTAACTCTCAGTTGCTAATTGCAAAATTGCATATGGAACCAACCCCGATCCTTTGGAATACCTGTATACAGCTTTTGGTTGTCTTTCGACATTATTTGAATACAGTCAAAGTAATGAATTTAATAATAACAAAAGAAATTAATAACACATTTTCTTCTGTTGGTTTTGTCTCAAATCCCATTTCGTCCGTCCAATCATAACCAGACCTGCTGATAACAGTAACAATCATGGTAAACATATACAATGCATACCCTGATTACAAAAACAGTGAAAAACATAAAACGCATCATTACTATATAGATATTCGGTATGTATTGCTATATATGTTTATAAAAATGTGTGGAAGAAAAAAAACCCACCTAAATACTTTTGTCTTTCAAAATAATTAAAATGATAGTAATAAATGAAGCATAATTATGGTCATACTCTGCCAACGACAATACGGTCGATTATCACATTTCTATAACCACTTTAGGATTTGTAAAGAAATAAAATAGACTGACTTTCCAGTATTTTTTCCTGAAGTAATGGCTTGGTAAATGGACAAATGAAAAGAAAAAGCTGGATTGCTGAAATCTACTGTTTCAAGTTAAAAAGGGAACATAAAAGAAAATTTTGGAATAATGTCAGTCATCATTAAAAAAATCTATAAATATTAACCGCTGGTGTGTAACCTACAGCACGTATGTAGTATATATGCTACCAGGTTTGCGATGTAACGACACTTTTTATTGGTTAATAACCGATAAATATTGAACGATAAACCATGCGCACTCGTGTAGTATTTTCTAGGAGACAAGCGCTCTTCCAAAAATACTCCTCTGCAAATGTACCGGTAAACAGGCGAGTCGCGGGTCTCGTTTCATTTGTCGAACGAAAGAACTCGCATTTGATTTTGTATGATTTTGATGATATGATAACGGACAAACAGCATATCTCTTTCACCTCCACATCAACAGAAATTCTGCATAGCTCTTGCTATAAGAACGGTCCGCTGAACTTATCGCAAAGGTGATTTTTCACAGTGTTTGTACCTCTGTCAAATGCTGTTTCATGTTTTGACGAACGATGACGTTATATTGGTGGGTTTGATTTCCTTGATATATTTAGGTTGAAAAGACAAAATAGGACGCCTTCACACAGGGACATAATGATAAAAACGCGCAGCCTATTGTAAAATTAAATAAAAATTGTATAAGTGACCAAACTGAAGTCAGCAATGTTTTTAACAGTTTTTATGTAAATGTGGCCTGTGATAATGTTGACGATGAAGATTCAAAGACAACGGAGAATGACATCCTTAACAATATCAGAGATCATATTCCAACTGATTCAAAATTTGATTTTAACCATGTAACACCTGCTTTCATACAAAAAACTATTACTACAATCAATGTAAAGAAAGCTACAGGTGTTGATGGAATATCATCTAAATTACTTAGAGCATGTTGTAATAATGTAAGTTTGCCGCTTTCTAACCTTGTAAACCATTGCATAACAACAACTATTTTTCCTGCTAGACTTAAAGAGGCCCAGGTCGTTCCTGTTTTCAAAAAGAAAGATGTATTGGACAAACAAAAGTGTAGACCGGTCAGAATTTTACCTTGCATATCCAAACTTTTTGAAAGATCCATGTGTGATCAGCTGTTCATAAATATGTGTCAAACCTCTGAATTTTATATAAAAAACATAACATGAATAAGTGTCAGGCCTTGTGAAAATATTAGAAAATTGTGCAATTAATTATCTAACTTACATGTGATATTACCGTGTATTTTACTGTAATGAAAAATGTCTGCTATGCTATTTATATTAACTCATTACTACTAATACTATTAGATTATGTTATTGTTATTTTATATACTTGTGTTTGTCGCAAAAATAATTCTGAAGAGCTAATGTTCAATGTTGATATGCATGCGACTCTAAATAAATATACATATACAATCGTAATGTAGTCAGTCAAATAAACATATAGTATAGTAAGACAAATAGTTAAGTTTCTAACTCTCAAATATATGTGCAAAAACTTAACAAAAGGTGATGTATCTAACACTCAAATCTGTGTGTAAAAACTTAACAAAAGGTGATATCTCTAACACTCAAATCTATGTGTAAAAACTTTACAAAAGGTGATGTATCTAACACTCAAATCTGTGTGTAAAAACTTAACAAAAGGTGATATCTCTAACACTCAAATCTATGTGTAAAAACTTTACAAAAGGTGATATCTCTTATACTCAAATCTGCTCTTTCGTGTGTAAAAACTTAACAAAAGGTGATATCTCTAACACTCAAATCTATGTGTAAAAACTTAACAAAAGGTGATATTTCTAACACTCAAATCTATGTGTCAAAACTTTACAAAAGGTGATGTCTCTAACACTCAAATCTATGTGTAAAAACTTAACAAAAGGTGATGTCTCTTATACTCAAATCTATGTGTAAAAACTTAACAAAAGGTGATATCTCTTATACTCAAAGATATGTGTAAAACTTAACAAAAGGTGATATCTCTTATACTCAAATCTATGTGTAAAAACTTACCAAAAGGTGATATGTCTTATACTCAAATATATGTGTAAAATCAACAAAAGGTGATATGTCTTATACTCAAATCTATGTGTAAAAACTTAACAAAAGGTGATATCTCTAACACTCAAATCTATGTGTAAAAACTAAACAAAAGGTGATGTCTCTAACACTCAAATATATGTGCAAACACTTAACAAAAGGTGATGTCTCTAACACTCAAATATATGTGTAAAAACTTAACAAAATGTGATATCTCTTATACTCAAATATATGTGTAAAAACTTAACAAGAGGTGATATCTCTTATACTCAAATCTGCTCTATCGTGTGTAAAAACTTAACAAAAGGTGATGTCTTTTACACTCAAATCTGCTCATTCGTGTGTAAAACCTTACAAGAGGTGATGTCTCTTACACTCAAATCTGCTCTTTCGTGTGTAACACTAAACAAAAAGTGATGTCTCTAACACTCAAATCTGATCTTTCGTGTGTAAAACTAAACCAAAGGTGATGTCTCTAACACTCAAATCTGCTCTTTCGTGGGTAAAACTAAACCAAAGGTGATGTCTCTTACACTCAAATCTGCTCATTCGTGTGTAAAACCTTACAAGAGGTGATGTCTCTTACACTCAAATCTGCTCTTTCGTGTGTAACACTAAACAAAAAGTGATGTCTCTAACACTCAAATCTGCTCTTTCGTGTGTAAAACTAAACCAAAGGTGATGTCTCTTACACTCAAATCTGCTCATTCGTATTTAAAACTTAACAAAAGGTGATGTATCTAACACTCAAATCTGTGTGTAAAAACTTTTCAAAAGGTGATATCTCTAACACTCAAATCTATGTGTAAAAACTTTACAAAAGGTGATATCTCTTATACTCAAATCTGCTCTTTCGTGTGTAAAAACTTAACAAAAGGTGATATCTCTAACACTAAAATATACGTCTAAAAACTTAACAAAAGGTGATATTTCTAACACTCAAATCTATGTGTCAAAACTTTACAAAGGTGATGTCTCTAACACTCAAATCTATGTGTAAAAACTTAACAAAAGGTGATGTCTCTAACACTCAAATCTATGTGTAAAAACTTAACAAAAGGTGATATCTCTTATACTGAAATATATGTGTAAAACTTAACAAAAGGTGATATCTCTTATACTCAAATCTATGTGTAAAAACTTACCAAAAGGTGATATGTCTTATACTCAAATCTATGTGTAAAAACTAAACAAAAGGTGATATCTCTTATACTCAAATATATTTGTAAAACTTTACAAAAGGTGATATCTCTTATACTGAAATCTATGCGTAAAAACTTACCAAAAGGTGATATCTCTTATACTCAAATCTGCTTTTTCAGGTGTAAAACTAAACAAAAGGTGATATCACTTACACTCAAATCTGCTATTTCGTGTGTAAAACCTTACAAGAGCTGATGTCTCTTACACTCAAATCTGCTCTTTTGTGTTTAAAACTGA
>NW_018407077.1:80966-87700 GCF_002113885.1 Mizuhopecten yessoensis
GTAAAACCTCACAAGATGTGATGTCTCTTAAACTCAAATCTGCTCATTCGTGTGTAAAACCTTACAAGAGGTGATGTCTCTTACACTCAAATCTGCTCTTTCGTGGGTGAACATTTAGCAAAAGGAGATGTCTCTTTACACGCAAATCTGCTCTTTCGTGTGTAAAACTAAACAAAAGGTGATATCTCTTACACTCAAATCTGCTCATTCGTGTGTAAAACTTAACAAAAGGTGATGTCTCTTACACTCAAATCTGCTCTTTCGTGGGTGAACATTTAGCAAAAGGTGATGTCTCTTTACACGCAAATCTGCTCTTTCGTGTGTAAAACTTAACAAAAGGTGATATCTCTAACACTCAAATTTGCTCTTTCGTGTGTAAAAACTCAACAAAAGGTGATATCTATAACACTCAAATCTGCTCTTTCGTGTGTGAAAACTTAACAGGGGATGTCTCTAGCACTCAAATCTACTCTTTCGTGTATAAAACTTAACAAAAGGTGATATCTCTAACACTCCAATCTGCTCTTTCGTGTGTAAAACTTAACAAAAGGGGATGTCTCTTACACTCAAATCTGCTCTTTCGTGTGTAAAAACACTATTCAGCTATCTGATATAAAATGTTAAATGCTCCAACGCCGATATTCGAATGCCGCATACCACCATGCCAGGCTTCTAGGGCAATCAATAGGCGATAAATGGTACATTGTCATTAAGCAAGGGTCCATAAAATAGGTCCCGTTGTTATCAGATATACTTCGTTCTGTCTCTGTTTGTTTGTTTGTATTGGGATTTACGTCATTGCAACAGTCAGGTTCATAAGAAAGGCTTGTTCTGTCCCCGAACCTGCTGCGGTGGTTTGTGTCCGGTGTATTACGTGAGTGATATCTGCGTGCTTTTCTTCACAACGGTATAAACACCGTTCATACCTCTTGAACGCTTAGCAAACAGTGGAAGTGGAGAAAAATGCCGGAGAAATAACGTAAATGGATAGCTTTACTTAATGCATAGAAATCGCGTATGTTATTAACGGTTAAAGTACCAATGCATACTTTTCGTGTGCATGCATCTTTACAATTACTGGGGAAAAAATAACATATTCCAAATTTAGATTCCATTTTTTTTTATTATAATGCTTTCAAAACGCGGAAGTCATCATTTTACAAAGAAACGGCCCCTGCTCAGCTCAGTGTAATCATTGGCATGTGGCATAGATTGACAACTAAGTTCAAAATCCGGCAATCCCTTCCTAACAACCATATATCTATATATCGCATGCTGCTGATATTAATAATATGGTAAAATAACGTTTAATTTCCATGAGTAATTAAAAATGCTGTTGTATTCTCTAAAGAATCTGTCGAATGACAGAAAAATGACCGTTCATGGGAAAGAACTCCTGGGTACTGTAACATATTCGGAAGTTAACACGAGTTCCCTCCCCTACTGCAAGAAGAATGTTTCGTTATTTTTTCTCAATAACGCAGAACTAGTTAATCAATGATTTACAAGATTGTGAAAATGCGTTTATGATGCTAAAACATTGTTATGTCAGACGCACATATATTCTTCATATAATACACACGTACATTTGTATATATCATACGGAAACAGAACTGATTCTTATTAATAATCGCGGTTACCATTTTTACATACCAGTGCTCGGTAGGGCGATAATCGTCTGGGTGACCATATGCATACAAATAGACAGTTCGCAAACTGGTTTATCATTCGATTATAAGATTAATAGAACAAACTGCGATAGGAAAGTCTTGCTGAAAAAGCTATAACAAGAACCTAATCCTCTGTTCCCAAAAGTAAATTAGATAAAGTGTAATTAAATCATTAATGTCCTCTGTGACACTGTCATGATTTAAGTCTTAGCTGTGAGTGTAGGTATGCTGTCCACACAACTGCAGAGAGCGCACTGAAACGAACCAATCATAATTTAGGTCACATCGGCCACTGTAATAGTTCACCTATCAAACATGGCATTATATATACAACATATTAGAGCCAGAGTGTTGACTGTTCTTAACTGTATAATGTAATATAGTTATGATCAGATGTTGATGTACTCTTAAGTAAGTATTTTATTTTTGCACATAATGTATAGTGTTACACATGCCATATGTTTTGCATATTTACCAATGTAATATGACCTATCAGCCCTGTGATTAGTTGTCAGTTTAAATTGTGACGTGCCTTTCACATTTCAAGGTTGCATGAAAATTGTCGCTTTGCAAGAATAAATGCCACATATCTTGATCATGTGATAACATGGATCTTTCAGTCGTTTTCATTTGGTATGAAATTCATGAAACTAGTCACGATTTTTTCATATTAGGTCGCCAGAGACTCGGTAAATTAAAAAAAATATTCTTAGAGTCGTTTCATAAATCTAATATCAAATGGAAACTCGTGTAAGATCCTATATGTCTAGTTATATTTGGACTGGGTGGATGTCCCTCCTCTTCCACATGTCATCTACCCTACATTGACCATAGCTTCAACAGTTCTATATCAAGATGGACATATTAAAATGACTGTAAGAATGTTATTTAAGGAATTTTGTCCCAGCGTAGGCAACACACTAAATAGTTCTATCATTGCTTTTCTTAATTGCTGTTATAAGCCCTTTGTTTCGTTGGATTCAACACTAGATGTGTTGAGTTTGTGCTCTACCACCAATTTGGTAGCTCAGAGTTTAGAAGGACCGTATTGCGACTGGAGGGTTAGAATCCCGCTACGCCATTGCATTATCACTCACAGAACTTTTTAGTTTCAAATATATTTCGTATTTTCTAATTTCAAAATCTTATTTATCTATATATTTGAAAACGACGCAGAGGAAAACTCTGAAACAAGAAACAAGGGGGACACCGGCTGAGTCATCTGTATGACCTGATACTGCCACACCAGGGGAGACTTGTAACATAATGTCGCATACAAAATCATTCGACTACCTATGATACGTAATAAAATCTACAACCCATCTAAATATATATATAAAAAAGCGCCTCAATTTCAATGGTTAAATGAGAGGCAAAGCTAGTATAATTAACGCCGGTTACCCTCATATTTTAATTTAGTACTGTGACCCGCGTTGGTATACATTTTTATTTCAGTATTATTTCGGACTATTAGTTCTATCACATGAACTAAAAACGATCCATTATTTGCATTTTTATAAGATGTATATAGACACATTGTTTTCTCGCTTAAACATTTTTACAAACATATCTGACCACGTACTAATGTCCCTGTATATAACGCGGTCTGTCAGTGACGTCATCACGGTAGAAACTGCCAGGCCAGATAGCATGTGGACTATACCACTTCCAGAAAAGTCATGTGAAAATAAGGTCGCGAGAAAGCGAAACAAGGCGCCAAACGATAATACAACATATCAAACATACGTAGCAGCTGCTAATTCTGTAACATAATTAAAGATGACTGAGGTCAAAACAAAAATAATGAAAATGCTTTTTTGATTTTTAGGTATTTTTTAAGGTCTTTTTTTCTAATTTGTATTGTATTGTCATACAGTTTATGGAAACAGCATTCGAAAAGGCAAAAATCAGTATACACACTAGTTAATGTCATCTCCTTATCAAGAATTGCAAGTTCATTAATGTAGAGGCTTACTCTTTAAGGAATGTTTAATATCTCTCCGTTATGTTCATAAGTTAAATCCTTGGCTAACCATCCCTCTGGTGTCCAAGCCCAGTGGACGAGGATAGGGTAGATACAACCTAAAACATAGAAAATTAATAAAGCTTGTACACCAACACGGACAGGTGAATGAGTCACGGTGAGACTTAAATGTGTCAAATCCATTTTAAATCACAATACAATGTCAATGAGCGACATAAAAGACCATGTGACCTATAATGGCGATTTCAGTAAACGAACAGTTTCATCAATGACGTGTTCATTTTAACAAACACTATCTAGTAATAACCAGATTTCTTGAATGCCCAGTGTTTCATAATTACATGTTCCTGATAATGACAAATATGTTATAATGACGAATTCCTCATGATGACGAATTCATTATTTTGACAAATTTCTTATTAAGATACAGTCCTTACAATGACGAATTCCTTTGTAGTGACGATTTCATTATAATGCCGTATTCCTTATAATGACAAGTTTCCCAGTAACACATCTCGTCCGTTTGATGATGATGTTGGTAGCGTTCTTGCTTCTAACACATCCAGCCTCCAGCTTGCAAACCCTCCTTTTTTTACTGTAACGGAAACAAAACCTTCTTAACTCGTGGTATTAAACAGAACATTGTCTAGTGACATCAAATAATCAGTTTATTACATTTATTTTCATGATATCGAAAAATAATATTTCATTGTGAAGCAAACAAATGAAGATTTTAAGAATTTGATAAACTATTGAAGTCGTTGCACAATAGTTTTTTTTTGTAAAAAACAACCAAGAGGTTTTGACAACAAGAGGTACGCATGATCTAACACAATGGAACTGAACAGAAAAAAGAAATGCAAAGGTATAAAACAAATCGAAAAATAAATAAATATACTGAATGACGATTCAATCAAAAGAGAAGATGAATCTTTTTACAACATCACGTTAACATGCAATGTTATCTTACGTGGATAACGCCACTATGCTTCTACATTCGTTGTATTAAAGTTATACATTTCCATGCGATAGACCAATTAAATAGAGACTCATTATGACTACCAAAACAACTATCACTAGTCCCACAGCGCATGCCCATGCACTTTGGAAACGTACCTCGGATAAACAACGTTACCACAGAAAGCTGGTTAATGAGGTGCTAAGACATTTATCAGACGTACACCGAAATGGATACATAAATCTGGTAAATAAGTTTCCTATTAACTAATCTTATTTTCATATAATTAGCCTTCAATTAAGTACTATTCGGTATCATTTATTTTCATGAGACTATACACTGTATACCCTAGCGGCCGGTTACTCCCACTTACAATTGACTCTTGTATAAGCCATGTGAAAAGGACTTCAGCGACCAGGAAGTTCGTTATTATTTCAAATGAACATATGGACGTATGTGCACCAGAAAGATGTCTGATAATAACTTACAACAACACGGTGTATTTGTATCTCATAGTGGACATATGTTCCACCTGTTTTTTCTACTACTGACAAGACTTTCAACAACAGGTACGTACACATTTTGCTCTGTTGTGAATTGTTGTGATACACATTTAACATGCTACATGCATTAGGGCAGGTGAGCTTATGCCATGGTGCGGCGTCCGTCCGGCCTCAACTTTTTAATTTAAACAAATTCTACTCAGTAACCAAAAGGCCTATGATGATGATATTTGACCAGAAGCATGCTGGGATGAAGGGCTACCAAGTTTGTTCAAATAAATGACCTTGACTCATATTCAAGGCCACATGGGTCAAATATATTTAAAACAACATCTTCTGAAAAACCTATTGGCCTAGAGTGATTATATTTGGCCAGTTACATGCCGGGATGAAGGGCTAGCAAGTTTGTTCAAATGAATCACTTTCACTCATCTACAAGGTCACAAGGGTCAAATATTTTGATTTTTTTTAGCAACTTCTGAATAATATAAAGGTCCAGGGTAATGCTATTTGGCCAGAAGCATGCTGGTATGAAAGGCTTATGTTTAACTTATGTCCTTGTTTGACTTTCAATGTCACATATTTAAACATTTCAATAGATTATTTTGAATCAATCACTGGTATGTTGCCTGTAGCTTTATTTTAGTCCACTTTTAAGATAGCAAGTGTAAAATTAATACCAGATGAGCGATTCAGGCCCATATGGACCTCTTGTTTTAAAATAAGTTATATAAGTGACCAGTGGTCAATCTACAACTAGTTTGCATGGGTCTTTTTCCACTGTATGGTTAAAAGACATGGGTCCCAAAATGTAAAATTTCAGTATTTTCTGAAATTGTATTGGTGAAATAGAAATTCTATGGGTACAGGACCAATGACTCGCATGTAGATTTATTACTGAGTGACGTATATTAAGACTGCGGGGGTAAAATATGTGTTACAGTCAAATTCTTCAGAAAAATCGAATAGCCTGGAGTTATGATATTTGACCATTAGCATGAATAATTTCGATTCACTTTCAATGACACAGGGCTCCAGTGTGTTTAAATGATTGAACAACTTTTTAACAGCCAAATTTCAATAAAATCTCTTGAAGATCATAGATGCGACATGAATAATAGGTGAACGATACAGGCCCAGTGTGTCTCTTATTTTTATCCCCCGCTTTCACCAAAACGGGGGATATTAATGGGGGTTTGTCCAATAACTGCAACAAATATTAACCGAGTTTCTTCAAACTTGGTTACAGGGTTAAATGTATTAAGGGCTCGGCCACGTTTATTGGTCACTATCAGCAGACTTTATTTGGCGGAGTTATGGCCCCTTGAATAACGAAAAACGGAATTTTCTGCCGTTTCCGTGCAATAACTCCCACAAATGTTAACCGATTTGCTTCAGACTTGGTACCAGGGTTTAACGCAGTAAGGGCTCGACCTAGTTTGACAACCACTTTAATCGGACTCCATTTGACGGGGTTATGGCCCCTTGAATAACCTCAATATTCTACCTCTTATAGTAGAAATTAGTGTAGAATCCATGTAACATGGTAATTTTTTTAACTTTCGTACCAGTTAAATGCAAGAGAGAGAGAGAGAGAGAGAGAGAGAGAGAGAGAGAGA
>NW_018407077.1:88142-136654 GCF_002113885.1 Mizuhopecten yessoensis
GGGGGGCTACAATTGGGCAGCAGATCAATTTTGGTCCCCTTGGAAAACGTTAGACACGGATTATTTTTCGAACAAATATAGAATAATGCACATATATTTACAATTGTTGAATACAAATATAAATTATTGCACATATGTTTACAATTATTGAAGACAAATATAAAATTTCGAACATAGATATAAAATTATTGCAACGTTTGACACGCCATATTAAATGTTTATTTAAAATTCATATGATGTGTTTATACTGTAAATGAAAAAAAAAAGCAGTAACAACACTTTTGTTTTGAGTTTTCGTTTTCCAAAAAATGTGACAATTTCCGATAATGACTAATTTACAATCTTTTGTAATGCTCATTATCATTGGGCCTATACACCGATATATAATGCTAGTCGCGCGTGTAGTGACGTCTTTTCAAGCTGGGGATTATCGTTGCTATTTCTAGACGTAAACAAAGTATCACAGATGAGAGATTACCACAAACACATAAACAGGCTTCACACACCGACATCTTAGTTTTATTAAACGTAGTAACAAAGCTAACAAAAAATTATCACAGTAAATATTGAAAAAACGAGAACAGTTTCGCGTCTGCAACGTAGGTCTACGGGATTTTGCTAGATTTTAAACGCTGGATCATAGCTTACATGCATGATTATGATCAGCAGCACAGATTGATCGTAGTAAAATAGCCATAAACTAGAACATCGCATTTTATATAGTTAAATGGTAAAAATTAATGACACTAGTACAAATCCAATACAACTCACCCCTAGTTGAACCGGATAAGCGGCTAGAACATTTCTTCGTATTTAACGCATGCGCACCAAGTTCTTAACTCATTTGTAGCCTAGAGGGGGTACGCAAATTGACGCTTGACTACGGGAAAATCGGATATGATGCAAAATTCCACGAAACCCCAGAAATACACCACATTTTCAAAACCCTCTTGGGACCGTTCTGTGAAATATATCGTAAACCAAATATACCGTTTTCTTCAAAATAGCTTGGACTACTTATGTTTGGAGTTAATTATTCAGCTTTAAGCGTTAATTCTCCAGGGTGAATTATACAGAAACTAATGGTCAAAATGCTGATGTTTGTGTGTTTGACCCCAAATATCTTCATAACTAGATTTTCCCCAGATATAACAGATATACAAGAAGGTGATCGCACTGGCTACGTTAAACAAGGAAGGTTTCAGCGGTTTTTTCGTACTCGAATTGCTGATATATGCAGAAAAATAGCTACGTTTAGCCGTGTAATCATTTCGTTCGGAGGAACGATAACAGAGTTATTTGCCCCTACTACACTTATTTTGGAGGGGTCAATTAACAAAAACGGGAATTAAATATACATTAAATGAATAAAATATTGATAGTTTTGATGATCAATGCTTAGTTTTACTCATATGATATTCAAATTATCGGTTACAAGTTTTAACTTTCATTAAACTAATTCAACAGATACTATGAAGGAGGATAAAGGAGACTTTTTTTATTGTAACTCTGAAGCTAAAGTAAAGTAAGTGAAGTAAATTTTGAGCGTCACTTATGTTGGAATGGAATTAGATCTTGTTATTTTCCAAGTTACTATGTTAGGGATCAAATGACAGGATAATGCTCCGAAGTTCAAACTGATCGACCTGATTGACCTGATCGAATGAATCTTATTTAGTCAGAGTATGGCCGATACATCTGTATCGTTACCTGTCTGTAAAGGGAAGGTTGAGCCCTTCCATTGCATATCGTAATCACAATAATAGATGACAGATTATTTCTGCTTGAAAATCACTCATGTCTCCAATACAGATTACCCTTCCTTTTTTTGAGAGAACGTTATGTATAATTACGCTTAAAAACCTGTGTGTTGGTTGTCATTCATAAACATTTCAAAATCAGGCATTAACGTGGGGAATTTAGAACATCTCTTATAAGTATACATTTTCAAATTATGTCTATTTGAGATGCTCATATGAACACGGTATTGCACTCTGAGATTGATATTTTTTGTTATCAGATGATTTTAACGATGAATTAAGAACGAGGTAATTCATTTTAGCATATCTACATGTAACATGGTTCGTTTTTTCTTTTCCGTATATCTTATCGACACATATAGCGCATGTACATTCATTGTAATCTGTTAAAGACGTTACTATTCACGGACGTCCTCACTATGTGTATGTTTATAATGTCATCACTTTTGACGTCGTGAGTATGTGAACTTTATTTACTGTGACGCAATTCCAATAAGTTAAAGCTGCCTTGCCCGGAGTTCATGAAACGATCAAAAATCTAAAACTGTCTTACTTTTGACTTAGCCAATAACTGTTAGTGTCATGGACAGTAACGTCATACGTGATTGGCTAAAATTGTCTCATGGTCCCGGGGCATAAACATGATCAAGATTAGCGAAAGTCCAAGCGTGGGATACAGTTTCCGGTGTTTTTTTTAATATCAGAACAAACAAACGTTCTTTGGATACGTATTACTGAAATAGATATATAAGCAAAGCAGTAATAACAACAGTGCTTGCAAATGTATTTGTCAACTTTTCAGAGCGATCCGTCAATTTTGCAAGACAAAATGATGAATATTTACACAATATACAATGTATAATACAGATAAACAGTCACCAGGAAACAATAAAACATCATAAAATACATAAAAAAAAAGAAAAAAAAGTAACCAATTTGATGATGTTTCGTATATCTCATCGGTTAGCTTATAAATAAGACTCATTTATTTGAAAACGCAAGGTCATTCATTTTAATAAACTTGGTAGCCCTTTATCATAGCATCAATCTAGTCATTATGGTTATTTAGAAGAGCTCTTTAAAGTTTTAAACATATTTGACCCCTGTGACCTTGAATATGTGTGAAGGTCATTTATTTGAACAAACTGATAAGTCCTTTATCCCAACATGCTACTGACAAAATATCTACGTCCTGGTCTTTTTGGGTATTGAAAATAAGTTGTTTAAAGCTGTTTTAAGACAATTGTACCCTGTTACCTTGAATATTAGTGAAGGTTACCTATTTGAACAAACTTAGTAGCCCTTTATCCCGGCATGCTACTGGCCGAATATCATCACCCTGTCCTTTTTGGTATTTAGGAGAAGTTGTTTAAATATTTTAATATATTTAACCCCTATGACCTTTGATATGTGCGAAGGTCATTTATTTGAACAAACCTTGTAGCCCTTCATCCCAGCATATTACTGGCCATCTATCATCACCCTATACGTCTTGGTTGAATACATATTTGATCCATGTGACCTGGTCAAGGTCATTCATTTGCACAAACATGGTAGCCCTTTATCCAAGCATCTCAAAGGGCAAATATTATCACCATAGGCTTCTTGGTTATTCAGAACATGGTTGTTTAATTTTTTTAAACATATTTGACCCCTGTAACCTTGAATATACGTAAAATCATTTATTTGAACAAACTTGGCAGCCCTTCATGCAAGAATGCCACTTGCCAAATATCATCATTCTAGGCCTTTTGGTTACTGAGAAGAAGTTATTTTAAGCAAAGAGTTTACGAAGGACGACGGTCGCCGCGCCATGACATAAGCTCACTTACCCTCCGGGCAGGCTATAAACTGCGAGAGACGTTTATCTACGTACAGCGAAAACAATTTTCATGATTTTTGATAAGAAAAAAATTCAATACGACATGCAAAGTAGAAATTATCTTGAGAATGTGATGCGACTTTTTAATTTACTGCTTAAGAAAATAAAGGAAACAGAACATAAACGTTCATGGAAAAAAAAATGCTGTTTTATTTCTATTTTTCAAATTTTGATTAAAATAACATACATTTTCAGTGAAAAAATCCATCTCATACAATTTGGTATTTGGTGCATGAAATTTCATTCAGAGATTATTATACTGTGACGTCATGTCGTACTCAATCGGCCTTCATCGATCATTCACTTCAAAAAGAGCAGGCATCAGTCTACGTGTACATTTATTTTTCAAAGCTAAAAATTCATAAGCTTTTGATTACTATTTGTTTCCAAACTGAACGGAATAGTAAACATTTTCAAATTATTTACAAAATTTATTTAACCACTCACAAAAGAAACAACTGATGATATCAACAACGGGTTTTTTCGGTCAAACACGAATTTTAACGCTATTTTTCACCAACGTATTTCTTGTTTACACCGCGTGCCAATTCGTAACATGTAACACAAAAACTGCTTGATTGTATCTGCCTTACCTACCTGTTATACCTCGATGACTTACAACGATTGAAGTGGGGCTGATCGGTTTTCATTCATGCCACGACCGTAATCTCCGACTAAACCGTTTAAATTGAGTATGAAATTCATTTTATGATACAATGTACTATTTTCGAGGCGATTTTCTAGATGAGTTGTTTTTATAGACGATATTGTCAGTACACATTTCTAGTGTTGTTCTCGCCAAACTTTTCATTCATTTACTAAAACCCTGATAATAATTAATGTTCACAACCAGTATACTAGTATTTTATATAGTTAATGTCACATTATTGTTCCATCTTTAACTTCTGTTTACGGCATGGTCGGACGGGAGTGACTCGCAGTCTTTACAGACACAAACAACTAAATTAACTTACATTTATATATTAATTAAGATGATTTTTGCAATAGTGAGCTTTTGAAAACAAGTTAACCAGGGTGATTAATGCTTACATAAGTATATTTCATGACCTAACCCAGGTTCCTAGGACTAGCCATGCCATATACATAACACATATTTCAGCCGGATTTGCATGGTTATCAAACAGTAATTGACATATCACGTACCGAAATTGTTTTAGAAGGTCATTATGTGTAGATATAAGATAATTTACATGTACGTACTGTACACGCAGATATCATGTAAACAAAGCATTCTTACCTTTTACCAAGTACCTGTTTATTGCCAAGTAATTGGTACATTTTTACGGTAATGCACGTTTTCTCCTCGATTACGTTACTTGCAATGTTGATGACACCAATTCAAAATAAGTATGACACCCTTATTGTTGCGGTATAAGGTTTTCAGAAAGTAATGGCATGTACAATTGTATACAAATAGTGCATTTTAATAGAAATTTGGTAAATAAACATTTTTCAAAACACGAACCTTCAATTAATTTTAAACCTAATTAATAAAGTTACACCAACAAATGTATTTAATCATGACAGATGCTGTGACACTGACCGGGTCGTCTGAGTACGCTGTCCCCGGGAGTGACTTTACTCTGACGTGTGACGTACCAGAGGAGGCCCGTTTAGTTAAGTTGTTCCGCCGTCCTGACGTGTCTACTCGAGTAAGTTTTATTGGCGTAGCTAGTAGGCGATGTAGCGGCCCGCTCGGCCTCTGTACACCAAATGTCTGTTCCTGTGTGACGTCGACTCGAAGTAGTGGTTCAGTGTTCCGGTGGGTCATACAGCCACAGACGGGAGATCATGGATCGGTGTGGTTCTGTAGACGTATCAACAATAACCTGCCTGACCAAATACTGGACAGTCCGGACTTCACACTCAATGTGGCAGGTAGGTAATTTATACTCACCATATGCGTTTACGTACATGATAGATTATGCCATTTTTTTTTAATTCAATTATTTCATGAGTCAAATTATTGTATCTTTTATTTCAAATAACAATGGTAAACAGTTCAATACGTATTACAAATATAACTGAGATATGATGCTTAAAGAATCAGCGTCTGAACAACCGAAAAGCACAGGGTCCCGATAATTAGACACTAATATGATGGGATGGGTGTTAACTAATTTGTAGAAATAAATTACTTTCAACCATTTTCAAGGTCACTGGAGTCGAATGTAAAAATCTGTAAACGAGTTATTTATCAATAGGAGGTCTAGGTTGATATCCATTCATGCATATATATGTATAACATCTGGACGAAGAAACTTTCAAGCCAATGTATACGAGTCTGATACGCACACATCTAGGTTTTTCATGTCCTGTTTGGTCTCCATATAAAGCCAAATAAATAGAAAAATCGAAGGGGTACAGAAAAGAGCTCCAAACCGCTTCCTGCATTATAAAACCTAACCTACAAAGAAAGACTAAACAAGTTGAAATTACCTACACTAGCGTATAGACGACACCGCGTGGATATAATCGAAACATTCCAGATAGTGCAGGGAATAACAAAATGTGGAACAATGTAACGGAAAGAAACAGCACCAGAGGCCACTCATTTAAGATAAACCAACAAGATTTCACATCTAAAAGAAAAAAAAAACTATTTTACAGTCAGAGTGGTGACGTTTGAATAATTTACCATCGGAGGTGGCAAACGCACGATCCTTAAGAATAGACTGGATAAATGCTGGAAAAATCAGGAAATATAATATAACTTTAGAACACCGGTTGAAAACTGACTTAAAGTTCGGTGCGATACAATGATCGAGTCCAGTGGAGAGGACTTATAGAGGTCCTGTACTGGAAACTAGCTCTGACTCTAAGTAAGTAATGTATTTATATATATATGAACAAATGACAAGATAATTTTAGTGCCTCCCTAGTGGTTTCACCTCGTTCATCAGGGGATCTGTTAACTTATGTTGACATGGCAACATCCAGACACATAATCGTATCAAAGGTTACTTGACTCAAATTAGGTGACAATTTGTGTATAGCAATATCAGCCCGGTAATATGCTTGGATGAAGTCAAGTTTGTTTGAGCGAATTCCTTTCCACACTTCCAAGAGGCAAAATATGTTATACCTTTTAGTTTGCGTCTTTTGAATAACCAGCAAGTGAGAATCATTATATTTGATCAGTTGTATGCTTGGGCGAAGAGCTACTCTATTCGTTCAGATTATTGTCCCCTTTTGCATGTCATGGGGTCAAATGTGTTTAAACAGTTTATTCGAGTTCTGTAAACCAAACCGTCTCTGTTGCATATTTATCTACATTAGCATTGTGAGACAAATGTCTCCCTTATTTCTTCAAATAAACTTTATTGACTCAATTCAAATACACTGAGATAAGAAATATCATAACATGACTTCTAAAGTTGCCTTTTGGTTGGAAATTCTCATAGGACTTAATCTTTGGGTATGTATGCATAAATACAATTGTTATGAAACATAATCAAGCCAACAAAATAATAATACTCTGCGATGGCCTGGCCCTTGTGACTTAGTTTGTTGAAATTGTAGAAATCGCGTTAGCGCTGATCAATACATTCTCTGTGTGTTCCGATATAATTTGTACACTTGTCGATTTAAATTGTTTAGGGAAAACCTGAAAGAACCATTACTAAATGTACTAAACATATATTAATAAACTAGAAAATGCATGTAAGACATAAATGCCCCCATCTCATGGACGGGATGGGACGGGACGCGACGGGACGGGACGGACATGGGCAACACGATAGGCCCCCCATTTTATGGCGGGGGCATACAAAAAAGGCAAGAGTTTCTTCGATTTCCCTAGCGCTTTCTCCTCTTATAGGTTCATCAGGGGAACGGAGCATATTACAAATGCTCAAATGAATACATTGTTTAATAGTAAAAGTTAAAATCATCTGATATCAAAAATGAATCTCAAAGCACAAAATTTAGTTCATCCTAACATATTAAACATATGGAATTTGTAAATTTAACATTATAAGGTGCTCGAAATTTCAAGCGTTCAGGCCCCGTTATAATTTTGAATTAACAAATTCCGTATGTTTCTTTTTCCATATATTTCATTGACGCATTTAATGCAAGAACATTCATGTAATCTTTTTAAGACGTCGCAATAGCTCTGTTCCGAGTTCCGTCCGGAACAAATCGGTTCTGACTTTATGCGCGGCGGAAGTCACGTGATTTTCTGCAACGTCTAGGCATGCTGACTTCCGGCGTCCGTAGCGACGTCTGCCTCTGTCATTATGCTGTCTAACAAGTTTATCAAACACAATGCCCTTAAGTTGCAAGCCAGTAGCAAACCAGATGCTGAAGGTCAGTGCCTTTCTGAGACCATTAGTGGGAAAGTGATTACTGTCATCATGCAGTCAGTCATACCTATCCAGGAATCAATCATTAATCAATAATTCAATTTGCTACAATATTTGATGTTAAATAATTATATTGTACATCAATTTCCTTTTACACAACATATGTTTGGCCTTCAAGCTAAAGGTACATGCATTTCCTGTACTTTTTTAAAGATGCACAATATTAAACAGGTGTTAACATAATCAATTATATTTTTTTTCCCCAAAGCCAACATTCTAAACAGACTTTTTGAAGCTTAGCAAGTGTATATATATATTGTACAAAATAAGAAGCTGTGAAACTTCATATGATCTATAAGATACCTGATAATCATTTCAATACAATGATTTTTTTGAATGATACCAGTACCATGAAATTAGTATGGTATGATATGTAATAATTAATCATAAATCAACTAGCTTATGAATATCATTTGAACAATACACATTTTGATTACTTGAATATGTCTGTGTCATTATTTTTGTTTCATTTAGCTGTTCTGCATTACATATATACATAATTATACAAGTATGTATTACTGCATGTACTTATCTGGCAATAACCAACTGACTGGTATACTAAGCCCATTCACTTGTATTACAGCTTCATAAGAAATGTCAACAACATTTGTTTAATTACCTTGTAATAAGCCCACCTACCTGTATGAGTCAAAGGTTAAGAACAGTGGACGAGTAGGAAACTAGAACTCAATACATGGATTTAAGATCAATAATGAGTTGAATTGTTCAACACCAAATGGATAACATTTGCATCATCCATGTACAAGTGGTAGTGAGCATCAAAACATGCATCTTGTGGTGTTGGATCTCTGAAAGTATACGAATATTTGACCTCCAACAACCCTTTTCCACAACACTTACAGCAAACCAGACCATCAGGTGAGGCACCCATGAATGGATGATCAGCATCAACAAAGAAACCATACTCCCTGACTGTTGACTTCTGTGATTAGATACATGCTGTGTAGAGTACAGTGATCGAGCAATAGGTCCATGGTCTATGCCAAACCTCAGAATGTCTGGGGCACCTGATCTTGAGGACATAACTGGAGGTGGTGGACACATAACTTCTTTTAATATATAGTTATCATAATTTTTATTGAATACAAAGTCTAACACTGAAGAAAATATGGAAGCTCTCACACGACCTGGCCTGTTAGTAAACCGGTCAAGATTATCAGCTTGACTCCTTGTTATTTCTTCAATCCTCTGCACTGTTTTCACATCAGAATGTGTTGAAATCACTTTTGACGCTAACAAATTTGTAGCATCAACATCGCCTTTCACAGTATCTGCAATTTCTGTCAAAGTTGGTGAGATAATTTCATCATCTGAACTGTCATCATCACTTGGTGGATCTAAAGTTTGAAAAAGCACACTATCACTTTTCTTACACAACAGATAAACCTCTTTCTCCACCTGCCTCTTGGACAAACACTCTGTCCTAACCATAGGATTGTAGTTTGAAGCAGTAGCAGACTTGGGAACAGGTGTTACCTTATTTACTCTGGTATCAATGTGTTCTATCTCTTATGGTGTAGTGGTTCTCCTCGGCATGTCCCAAACACAAGCAACATCTGTGCCAACCTCAGTGCTGCGGTCTTTATGTCGATCACAGAAGGCTGGCAAGGCAAACAACAATGCCACACAATAATAACATGTGCCGTCATCACTGAAAAAAATACATAAATGTTCAATGTACGGTCAAACTTCTGTAGCAGAACTGGACTGAGCGTCGGTGGCCAGACAGCTCAAATGGTTAGAGCGTCTGTCTAGTGTTCGGAGGTCCCGTGTTCGAGTCCCGGTCTGGTAATTGGCATTGCATTTTCCCTCTCCTGGTTATTTGGCGCCCAACTAAATACTCAGAGGTACTATAGGGTATCATGTGTGTCTTCGGGGTCTCAAACTCTAACTCAAAGACCCTGCTTAACTCTAATGTAAAATTCGGTTCTGACAGTAAAGTTTGTATATAACATATATTCAGTATCATTGAATACTAAGGGTATCTCGTAGTTTTTTCATGACCTGAGTGACTTCAATTTATCGAGGTTCGACTGTATTTGCATTAAATGTAAACAATATTATTGCAGGGGAACAAATACACTTCTTTTGGTTACTTATATATATTTTATTTATATATTTTTTTTAAATCGATTGGCTCATTGTCATATCACATTCGACTCTAAAGTTTGGAAACTTACGCAACACAGGTGCAACCCCCAGATTTCACATGCCCATCCCTCTGTAGGAGAAGCCACGTAGAATACGGAGTGGCACGTTGTCTGGTCTCAGGGATACACGACGCCTTGACGTACAAATGCGAGTCACTATTTGAAATGTTCCCGAGGCACACGTCATTGATATGATGGTCCATGTAGAGTTTGTTACCATTATCGTTCTTGTAATTTTCCAACCTCGATTCAGACCAACCGCATACGTTCATGAAATATATGATGATATCACAGTACTCCACATTAGGGGCAGAAGCCATATCAGACATCCAGGACTTTACCTTGCTGACGTCATCCAATACAGTTGAATCAACAGTGCGTCTCAGGACGTCCATGTCGTGGCAGTCATCACAGGTCACAACCTCTAATTCCAACTCGTTTGCTAGCTTGCACAGTCTAACTAAATCGTTTTTACGGTATAAACTGCATGATATACCCCTCTCTTGCAAATAATGGTTCAATAATGGCACCTGAAATCCTTCAAAATCCATCCCGGTAAACATATTTGTATCGCAAGTTGAAAAGTTGTGAATGTTGAGGAATGTCAGCGTAAACCGGAAGTTTATATGCCTCGATTTTCGTTTCCATGGGTACTCTTTTTTACCTCCACACAGGAGTTTCTTATAACCCGGAACAGAGCTATTGCTACACGTCCGCATCATGTGTACTTTGTTTATAACGTCATAATTTTTGACGTTTTAAGTATGTATACTCCTTTTATGACGTAAGAAATAAATTTAAATCGCCTGAATAACCCAAATATGGGCGAAAGCGCTCCATCATCGGATATGTTCTTGTTGTGTAATAAGATAAGACATAAACAAACAAAAAACGAACTAACATGCTACCAGGATAAGATCTGACTTATGGCTCCGCTAATAGGGTTTGTCGTACACGTCGTTACAGGTCATCATACTATGAACCAGTATGAGAAGTAATACGAACCGGAAGTCACGTTTTACTCCTGCTTGTTATGAATGGGCGAAAGTTGACAATTCAATTATGAAACCATAGCAATAATATTTTAGCCTACTGAAGTTTATATACGTTATAACTTTTAGGCTGAACAAAATGGCATTTGTTTTAAAATCATAATGAATGTTGTCTTCAGCCATGCCAACATGTCAATGCTGTAAAGTAAGAAGCAAGCTTTAATTAGCTCACTATCCGGCAGGTCTGGTTCCCGCTTCTTTGCAGCGTTTAAATTGAAGTCCACCAACAAGAGCATGTCTACTCTTAGTTTGTTTGAAAACACTCAAAATGTTTCTTCAATATCAACAAATATCAGAACGGTGATATCCCGTTATACATGTACTATTTATTTATCACTCGGTGTCTTCATTACTGCAGTATTACTCTGAACAATTATCTTTATGCAGTGATCGGATTTATTTATTTAAGTTAAACTACAATAAAGTGGAACTAGTCAGATGAAAGTTGTTAAGATAATGTATTTGAGGAAAAGTTATTTAATTTGCTGACATACGCTATGTGAAAAGCAGTAACGCAATTTCCATAAAGTAAACCATTTGTCAAGTCACGTTACCAGTAATGACGTCAGCTACTACTACCGATTATTCGCTCATATAACGTTGCATAATGTTTGTATGTTTAACATGATTTTATATCGGTTCATAGTATGATGACCTGTAACGACGTGTACGAAAAAAAATTGACCCCGGTATCAATAGTAATCGACTTCTGTTGACATTAGCTATTTTGCGGACGTAACAGTCAGAACAAACCGACAACACTTAATAGCGTTAATCTGTTGACAATCGTAATGCTCTGAAACGTAAAACTGCTAAAATTAGTGCGTCTAAAGTAATAGACAGGTGAAGAAACTGTGTTTGTCAAACGATTAAAAGTGTTCCTGCTTTTAACCTAAGTTTGCAATAAGAAAAGGTAAAGAAATAGGCATTATGTTAATCAAGTCGTGGCCCGGTCACTTTTGAAACATCTCTGTTTTAACTTAGCTTAATTTATATCATTTTGATATGAGCTGACGCTTTGCTTTTTACCCGTGACCTTTATGTTTTAAAAAAAGCAAAAGGCTGAAATCTGTATCTCAAATTGCAGATGGTCCTGGAGCAACCGCAGCTTTGTCCCCACCTGACACTGCCTACACCAGGAACGAGGGAGACACATTACCGGACATAACATGTACAGCTGACTGTAGACCTGACTGTACCTTCATCTGGACAAAACCTGACAACACCAATTTTTCTGCCTCGGCTGTGTTGTCACTTGGACAACTGGACAGATCAGAAAACGGGACTTACCGGTATACAGCTGGGAATGAAGTCGGGGAGTCTTTTATAACGACCGGTGTGGCTGTACAATGTAAGTCAGACATGCTTATATTGTAGCTCAATGAGATAGGAAGTCAATTTGTCCTTCTTCTTTGGCCAATTAATTCTAAGGTGTTGAATATTTTTCAATACAAACAAGTGAAAACAAAGACGGCGCGTCGCGTACTACACACAGGTAAGAATATAACGAAGATACTTTTTGCGACAACTCTTCATTGTTTCATAATTTACGGTCATATACTGCAATACTATGCATAGCCACTACGATCTCCTTCACTCTCTCTATTCAGATGATAGACAGACTTAATAATGCAACTTCTTTATCAGCTCTGTGAACATGCACATTTTGAGATTGTCAGGGTCATGTGATGCGTGCCGTCCTACTGTAGCTTCATGCAATAACCTATTCATAACTTGTGCCCATTCTTACTAGTCTACAATTAACACGCTCCTTTTTGATTTACGTATTACCTGCATTACAGTGTATGTTGTGAGATCCAATTAAATACGACGGTCGGTTAAAATCATAGGTGTAAACACAACATTGATGTTCTTTATTCGAAAGGGAAGCCATACACTTAAGCCTGAATTAACTACGTCCAATGTATCTACAAGCTGACAGAGAATCTCGCACAAATTTGACACAGTTTGCACACCTAAATATCCTTCCTGTGAACTATTTAAGAGCTGAGCTAATTGCCTATATGTCTTCCTAGTGATAACACACTAGCAAAAGGGTTTGTTTTGTATTCCACTTTGTTTAAAAGTTGTTAAAGTTTGAAATCAACCTCAAACTAATTTACCTGTATTTATGTTACATGTGTTTTACCTAAGGTAAGTTATCAGGACACACAAACTGGAGATGTTCACAAAGTAAAAATTGAATATGTATTATATACACTATTCGGATTTCTATGAAATTTCAAAATTCTAGTTTCATTTTTAGTTGGTAGGCGTAGCCCATCACCTTGTGATGTCATACAAGGTAAAAGGTCTTGTGTACAATATAACTGAAAAAGTTTGTGGCAGAGTTTGAGTCAGGTTAAGACGGAATCATGTAGATTTTGATGGTTGAGTGATAAACTGTAGATTTTAATCAATTTTAAACCCTGCCTGCACATGTGGTCTCTTGAACAGGTTTAACAGTTCGAGGAAGGGCCTGATGTAGCCTTTGGCTTCATTATCTACTATTAAGGAGGCATTTTAGATTAGCTGTCCCAAATGCAAAACATGTGACACCTCATTAGATAGCCGTCCTCGCATGAACTTAGCAGTTTCGGGTACGTTTAATCCCAAGCATTTAAGTAAACACTACCAGGTATCAAATTCAAAGAGAATCTGTAAGAAAACAAGTATAGCAAGCTGAAAGTTCTAAATAAAGTACATTTTACTACCATACTAACAATCACTCACATTTCGCAGGTATATTTTGCTTTGAAAAAGAGAAAAAAAAACACCAATACCTACCAAGCGAAAAACAGCTGAACCTCGCTATCATTCTGAAAACGTCATTATTGTGTCATCACTGTATAGAGTGTACAAAGAGTAGCGTCACCAATTACGTCCCACATTTCATACGCCCTTGAGAATGGCGCAGTGCTATGAGCTCAACTGTGCGGTAGGAAAGTATTGGAGAAAATTCAATCCTGTGCGATACAGACAAAGAAATATTAAGCTTTAGGTACGACTAAACTTAAATCAACATACATGTATATCTGGGTCGACTTTTTCTCTGTCTACGTTTAACAGGCATGATGTTTTGTTTTAACCATTTGTTAGATATGTTTGTGTAATTTTTATACGCTTAAAAAATTAACCGAAGCAAGCCTCATAACAAATTAAAAGAGCGTCTTCGTTCACCTATTTTGAGAAAGAAAGGTGAACAGCGACATGGTTATATGGTCGTTCATTATTTGGACAATAATTTGTGAAAAATCTCAACAAAGCCAAAAGGATCTGTACTGAGGATGAAAGTCTGCGAATGATTGAGTTCCCTAAAGGTAGTGTCTTTGGTTGCAAGTTTTTTTTAGCATATTGTAGTAATTCCAGTTTGAACACATATTGTCCCTTTTCTGACTGAATCGTTTTTGTTTTCATTTGAAGCAGAATGTACTGATACACTTATCAAAACGTAACCAGGTCCTTCAATTTCACATTCAGATGTGAGGGGTGCCATGGAGAAAGGTCATTGTGGCAAACAATAATATTTTTATGTATTCATGCATTTGTTTTCTATGGATCAAGCAGTTTCTGAAAACGTATAGCATTATAAGTATTACATGTTAACTGTACGAGAATCTTAAAAAGAAAAGGTATACTATTTTCAAATAACGTATTTTACACTGTACAAAGTGACGTTGAAAACTACGACGTTTGAGCGCAATGTCATCGCACATCAATGTGTCCGTACGTTTCTATGCAGCATTTGCCATACGTCATGTATGACTCCTCTGTCGGTGCTGGGCATGGCCTGTCTTGGTTCGCCTCTGAGGCAAACTGGCTCACATTTTGGCATAGTTTCTCTGGCGCTCATGTGGCATTCTTGCAGGCTGTAAAACGGATGGTAGCTCACTAGGGGAATGTTTCCTTAGGATTTCAGGTTGGAGTGCTTCTCCTCAGCTCCTCCTGTTTTTTCCTTCTTAAACACCTTTTTAGGATGGTGCCGACATACTCTACCACACTGCGATATATAATTTACAGCTACGACACATTACTGAAACGGTTTTTTTATTTATTTTTTAGAACAAAACAAAGAGTGTGTACCAATAGCCTTCTGGAAATTGTGGTACTTTCAAATGTTATTCATTGTCTGGAGCAGGTATTGAGAAATACCTCCAATGCCAATGGTCTATTCAAAATACAGCTGATGACTGGTAGGTGGGGCTCCCACTTCAATTCCTTTTATCATTTTAACTTATGTGCGTACATAAAAATGAACAATACATGTAACTGTATAAATACTTATGTATTATAACTACTGATAGCAGTAGTGGATCTTATTGCATACCACCAAGTAGAGTGACGGGGTCTCCTATCAAAATGGCAGATACATGTCACAAGAAAATATAATTTTGAGAATGATTTACGAGTGTATAGTGTATAAAATAAAAGTTAATTTGAAACCAAATATGTCACATTGGTGTACAGGATGAGAGCGTAATGATACCTTTCATTAGAAAAGCATGCACATTGTTACAACATATAATATATGAATAGTTACAATGGAAGTCTATAGTTTATATTTCTTTAAAAACGTACCATATACATTATTTCTAATGTGTATTGAAATATATCAAAAAGTGTACCGTTCTGAGGCATTATTTGCCTACTCCGTTCAACAACAGTTAAACTATTTGTTTTTACAATATCTATATAAAGAGTTAAACAGATTCGTCACTCATGTGTGGCTTGAAGTAATTACCAAAACCCAGACAGAAACAAATATTGCTTCGTATTCTATGCATTTTAAGAAAAACAAACAGGTTCCTTAATCTACGTGAAATTCAAACTCGAAATAGAATAGAAATGTTGCCTGGCTGGATGTAGCTGTTGATATTCAATTCAACTATGCTTCAAAGCATTGGTTTTTCGTTTATTAACACAATACACAATATTCATACACAGAAACTGGATTAGTTTGAATATATGCTGAAATTGGATAGTAAATAGTGTGTCACAAGTTAATTCAACACAAGTTTCTCCCCTGAATATATATTTTTGTTAAAAAAACTGCTAAACAAATGTTCCTGTTAATTAAACTGAAGAATTCAGAATTTTCATCGAAACACTAATATCGCATATGATACACATACATTTTTACCTTATTAACTTCGTCAGTTTTCCGACCAGGTTACTAGCCCAAGGTAAAAAACGCAACACCGGGGACAAAAAGAAACGTGCCGGTACACAATACTACCTGTGTTAGGATCGGTTATAAATGTCCTTTAACCACGACATTAACAGGTAACACCTCTGGGGTAATTAGTTTACCTGCTAATTTACAGGTAGGTATCGTACATGCCCTTTAGCTCTAGTATAAAAAGGTAAGAACTACAGGTAATTAACATACCTTTTAATTCACAGTAAGATTTGTATGTGTACGAACTGTGTGTACTATCTCCCAGCTAAAAGGATAGTGTACATAGAATGCACATGTAGTTGATGCAGGCACGGAATTATATTTCCGTGATTCAAACTTGAATGGATAACTTCTCTTGCGGAGAATTTATGTCTATATTTGTCGATTAATTATTTTACCCCTACGACATATATTTGTTGCTGTCATTACTTACACTGTTTTGCAAATAATATATAAATATGTAAAGGGGGGCGTGTCAGAATGGGTACACGTTATTAACAGGATATCATACAAGTCGTTCCACTGTGACGTCACATATCACTTGAACTTGTACTGGGTTCAAAATATGCATATTTACTAGGCTGATATAGATTGGGCGTCAACTGGCCTGTCTATCATCAGAGTCACTTCACATATCATTGCATTAAATGCCCGTAAAATATGAAATTATAAAAAATCGTATACACTGATATTTTTGCATCACACCAAAAGACTTCAATATAAAACGAATCTTTTTAAGTTCTGTGCATCAGTAATAACTCATAAATATGTATTTTGTAACAATATTTTTTCATCTGGAGAATGAATGCCAAAGATATCTAAATAGTATAAACAATAGAATTATCTTGATATTACAACTATATATACAAGTGATTATTAGTTTGTCTTTTCCATTCATTAAACAAATAATATAGGAATACTGCATTGTGCTATACATATAACTATAAAGAAGGGAAGCAAGGAAAGATATCATTGTCGGACTCCCCATGCAAACATTTCATTTGAATACATTTGATTCCTGTGAGTTTAAAGGAGGAAGGTCAATATCACAAATGTTTACCAAACTAATATCCATTTACATGAACAACTTACTTAACATAAACATAAAGACCAAATTACTTTTGATTATGAAAAAAACTCAATTTAAAGGAAAGTGGATAGAAAGCTGTGGGTATTTTGTTTTTAAATCAAAGGTGTCAACTGACAACTTTACTGGTTTTTCTAGGAGGAAATGTATTACCGCACCTTTAATACCAACACATATGAAAGAGAATGAGGTATCATATGTCATAAAATGAATTCTAAAACTGATTATTCCTGATTTAATATTCCTATTCCTATACCTTTTGTTATCACATACCTATGTAATCTTACAATATTCATACAACAATTTTCTGTTGATGTTTTCTGTCGGTTTGTTTCACGCATGTGTGCTACAAGATGTTGTGCAGAAAGATGGGGCCCAAAAGTGGAATTAGAGGTTTAACTCTTTAAAATCCTTTTCCTTAAGTATGATTGGGGTTATTTTTTACCTAATTCGGTGCAGAGTATCCTTTTGCAAGGGTTGGTCAACTTGTTTTAACTTGTGTAGACGCCCTGGAAGCAAAGGGGGAGGGTCAAGAAGGAGGGACATGGTAAAACGTGTTTAAAATCCTTTTCCATCGGTTGATTTGGAGGGTTTTAATCAAATTTTGTGAAGAGCAACCTTGGACAAAGGGATCTAAAGGTTGTTAAAATAGATTGCTGCTTTTACGGGGCAGAATAGAGGGCTCAAGTGGGGAAATTGAGGTTCATCCATCCCAATTCATCGGGACAGAAACAAGGGTCCTTATATTTCGAAAAAGTTGCAGTACTTCATGTAGTGAGAATAACTATCGATGGCTGCTTTTGATCCAAGTGAGCGAAACAGGCTCGGCTCTCTAGGCATCTTGCTAAATAGAATTATAAAAGTGTTGACGGTTATAGAAATGAAAGCGTACAAGTTTTCCTTTACATTTAAAAGATAGAACGGGAAAAGATATGAATAAATATGGTGTTTAGATTTGCTCTTTTTTTCTGAGCATGCTGTGACCTATTTAATGATTGTTCCTTATTTCTACATGAATATATAATTATCTGTTGACTAACGAAAGTAAAACATTGTACATTATAAAACATGTAGTTTGTGTGCCTCCTTCATCTGTGAATATTTTAGACGGTCCTGGGACCTCTACAAGTCTGTCCCCGTCGGTTACTTCTTACACCAGGACTGACGGGGACACGTTACCGGACATCACCTGTATAACTGACTGTAGACCTGGCTGTACCATTGTATGGACAAAACCTGACAACACAAACTTGACTGCCTCACCTGTGTTGTCACTGGGACAACTGGACAGATCAGAACAGGGGATGTACCGGTGTACTGCTTGGAATGTTATCGGGACGTCAAGTATCACTACCAGTGTAAACGTACACTGTAAGTATATTTTATATCAAACAGTTTTACCTGCTCTGGAAATCATACGCTTGAAATCTCTCTCACAACACATTGTTGCATTTACGATTCACTGATATCCGGTTTTAACAAACTAGTTATAAAATAATAATTCCAAAGTATATGAAGTATTATGCACTAGGAAATAAGAAAAAATCCTGCTGGAGTCACCCTTGTATACTATGTGCTGTCTGATGGTTGTCCTTTACCTTAACACCCCTGCTGGTGGGGGATCAGGGAAAAATACAGCTGCTGTTATCGTAAAGGAGGCGACTAATGAAAGAAACTCCTGCAGAATTGGGGATTAGTTTTGGTGTCCTCTATTTGTAAATTATAAATGATACAATGTCATTGACTGTTAAAATAAAAACAAAATGTTTGTCGTAGATGGCCCTACTACATCCATAGTCATGTCCCCACCAGACACTACATACACCAGGACTGAGGGGGACACGTTACCGGACATCACCTGCACAGCTGACTGTGGACCTGGCTGTACCTTTGTCTGGACAAAACCTGACAACACCAACTTTACTGTTTCACCTGTGTTGTCACTTGGACAACTAGACAAAACAGAACACGGGACGTACCGGTGTACTGCGTGGAATGCTATGGGGACGTCAAGTATCACTACCTGTGTAAACGTACAATGTAAGTATATTTTAAACAGGGCAGAAAACGGGATCTCCATTTGTATTGGTAAGAATGTTTTCGGCGAGTCATCTAAATAAACTAATGTTACTGTTATGTGTAAGTATTTGAGTACATTTCAAATAATATCTTCACAAATGTAGACAGAAACTGTATCATTTGTATTTGCTCACCTGGTCCGAAAGACCGAGGTGAGCTTATGGCATACCGCAGCGTCCGTCGTCCGTCCGTCAACGTTTGCTTTAAAACGTTACCTGTCTTGAACAGCTTTATTTATTTTGACCAAATTTGACGTGGAGCATCCTTGGGCAGAGGAGACTGAATTTTGTATAAATTGAGGGTGTGGCCCCTATGGGAGCTGGGAGACAGGGCCTAATATGTAAATGTGAGGTTTAAACCTTTTTAAAAAAGCATTCTTCTTCTGTACCATTGGAGGGATTTTATTAACTTTGACACGGAGCATCCTTGGGCAAAGGAGACGGGGTGAAATAGCGGAATTTGAGGTTAAACCTTTGAAATCCTTCTTCTTCTGTTCTTTCGGTGGAATTGTATCCAAAGTTTGCCTGACTCCTTGGACAAAAGGGATTTATTTCGTTTAAATAGAGGGTGGCCCTCCTTAGTGCTGAGGGGCGGTTTCCAAAAGGTGAATTTAGGTTTAAACCATTAATATCCGTCTTTTTCTGTACCACTGGAGGGGTTTATCCAAATTTGACAAGGAGCATCCTTGGGCAAAGTAGACTCAATTTGATATAAACGGATGGTGTTGCCCCTAGGGGTTTTCGAGGAGCGGGGCCCAAGAGGGGACTTTGAGATCCTATTTCGTATGTACGATTGGAGAGTTTTTATCTAAATTTGGGACTAAATTTTGTATCGAGAGAGGGTGTGGCCCCTCTTGATGTGGAGGGATTAAGCCCAATGAGGTTAATTTTCGGTTCAACTCTTCAAAATGTTTTGTATCACTGCAAGGATTTTTATCTAAATTTGGCCTAGAGCATCCTTTGTCACAGGAGATTCAATTTTGTTTATAAATGGAGTGTGTTGTCCCTTTGGGTGCAGAAAATTGGGACCCTAGATGGAAGTACTTTACCATTTGGATTATTTTAAGCAGATTTGGTTCGGAGCATCATTTGGAGAAGAAGACTTTTTTTTTTATAAACGGAGGGTGTTACCCCTCTGGGTGCAAAAATATGGGGCCCAAAAGTGAAATTAGAGGTTTAACTCTTTAACATTCTTTTCCTTAAGTATGATTGGAGTTATTTTAACCTAATCCGTCCAGAGCATCCTTTTGCAAAAGTTTGTCAATTTGTTTAAACATAGTGTAGTCACTCTGGAAGCAAAGGGGGAGGGTCTAGAAGGGGGAACATGGTAATACATGTTTAAAATCCTTTTCCTTCGGTTGATTTGGAGGGTTTTAATCAAATTTTGTTTAGGGCAACCTTGGGCAAAGGGGAGTAAAGGTTGTTTAAATAAACAGTTGCTTTAAGGGGGCAGAGGAGAGAGCTTAAGTCGGAAAAACGGGTCCCAATATTTGGAAATAGATGCAGTATTTCATGTAGAGAAAATAACTATCCATGGCTGCTTTTGATCCAAGTGAGCGAAACAGACTCTCTAGACATCTTGCTTAATATAATTATAAACTATAAATAGCCTAGTGTTGACAGTTCTACAAATGAAAGCGTACAATTTGTCCTATACATTTATAAGATAGTACGGGAAGAGATATGAATAAAGATGGTGTTTAGATTTGCTGTGTTATTTTACTGAGCATGCTGTGACCTATTTAATGTTTGTTACTTATTTCTACATGAATATACAATTACCTGTTGACTAACGAAAGTAAAACATTGTACATTATAAAAATATAGTTTGTGTGCCTCCTTCATCTGTGAATATTTTAGACGGTCCTGGGACCTCTACAAGTCTGTCCCCGTCGGTTACTTCTTACACCAGGACTGACGGGGACACGTTACCGGACATCACCTGTATAACTGACTGTAGACCTGGCTGTACCATTGTATGGACAAAACCTGACAACACAAACTTGACTGCCTCACCTGTGTTGTCACTGGGACAACTGGACAGATCAGAACAGGGGATGTACCGGTGTACTGCTTGGAATGTTATCGGGACGTCAAGTATCACTACCAGTGTAAACGTACACTGTAAGTATATTTTATATCAAACAGTTTTACCTGCTCTGGAAATCATACGCTTGAAATCTCTCTCACAACACATTGTTGCATTTACGATTCACTGATATCCGGTTTTAACAAACTAGTTATAAAATAATAATTCCAAAGTATATGAAGTATTATGCACTAGGAAATAAGAAAAAATCCTGCTGGAGTCACCCTTGTATACTATGTGCTGTCTGATGGTTGTCCTTTACCTTAACACCCCTGCTGGTGGGGGATCAGGGAAAAATACAGCTGCTGTTATCGTAAAGGAGGCGACTAATGAAAGAAACTCCTGCAGAATTGGGGATTAGTTTTGGTGTCCTCTATTTGTAAATTATAAATGATACAATGTCATTGACTGTTAAAATAAAAACAAAATGTTTGTCGTAGATGGCCCTACTACATCCATAGTCATGTCCCCACCAGACACTACATACACCAGGACTGAGGGGGACACGTTACCGGACATCACCTGCACAGCTGACTGTGGACCTGGCTGTACCTTTGTCTGGACAAAACCTGACAACACCAACTTTACTGTTTCACCTGTGTTGTCACTTGGACAACTAGACAAAACAGAACACGGGACGTACCGGTGTACTGCGTGGAATGCTATGGGGACGTCAAGTATCACTACCTGTGTAAACGTACAATGTAAGTATATTTTAAACAGGGCAGAAAACGGGATCTCCATTTGTATTGGTAAGAATGTTTTCGGCGAGTCATCTAAATAAACTAATGTTACTGTTATGTGTAAGTATTTGAGTACATTTCAAATAATATCTTCACAAATGTAGACAGAAACTGTATCATTTGTATTTGCTCACCTGGTCCGAAAGACCGAGGTGAGCTTATGGCATACCGCAGCGTCCGTCGTCCGTCCGTCAACGTTTGCTTTAAAACGTTACCTGTCTTGAACAGCTTTATTTATTTTGACCAAATTTGACGTGGAGCATCCTTGGGCAGAGGAGACTGAATTTTGTATAAATTGAGGGTGTGGCCCCTATGGGAGCTGGGAGACAGGGCCTAATATGTAAATGTGAGGTTTAAACCTTTTTAAAAAAGCATTCTTCTTCTGTACCATTGGAGGGATTTTATTAACTTTGACACGGAGCATCCTTGGGCAAAGGAGACGGGGTGAAATAGCGGAATTTGAGGTTAAACCTTTGAAATCCTTCTTCTTCTGTTCTTTCGGTGGAATTGTATCCAAAGTTTGCCTGACTCCTTGGACAAAAGGGATTTATTTCGTTTAAATAGAGGGTGGCCCTCCTTAGTGCTGAGGGGCGGTTTCCAAAAGGTGAATTTAGGTTTAAACCATTAATATCCGTCTTTTTCTGTACCACTGGAGGGGTTTATCCAAATTTGACAAGGAGCATCCTTGGGCAAAGTAGACTCAATTTGATATAAACGGATGGTGTTGCCCCTAGGGGTTTTCGAGGAGCGGGGCCCAAGAGGGGACTTTGAGATCCTATTTCGTATGTACGATTGGAGAGTTTTTATCTAAATTTGGGACTAAATTTTGTATCGAGAGAGGGTGTGGCCCCTCTTGATGTGGAGGGATTAAGCCCAATGAGGTTAATTTTCGGTTCAACTCTTCAAAATGTTTTGTATCACTGCAAGGATTTTTATCTAAATTTGGCCTAGAGCATCCTTTGTCACAGGAGATTCAATTTTGTTTATAAATGGAGTGTGTTGTCCCTTTGGGTGCAGAAAATTGGGACCCTAGATGGAAGTACTTTACCATTTGGATTATTTTAAGCAGATTTGGTTCGGAGCATCATTTGGAGAAGAAGACTTTTTTTTTTATAAACGGAGGGTGTTACCCCTCTGGGTGCAAAAATATGGGGCCCAAAAGTGAAATTAGAGGTTTAACTCTTTAACATTCTTTTCCTTAAGTATGATTGGAGTTATTTTAACCTAATCCGTCCAGAGCATCCTTTTGCAAAAGTTTGTCAATTTGTTTAAACATAGTGTAGTCACTCTGGAAGCAAAGGGGGAGGGTCTAGAAGGGGGAACATGGTAATACATGTTTAAAATCCTTTTCCTTCGGTTGATTTGGAGGGTTTTAATCAAATTTTGTTTAGGGCAACCTTGGGCAAAGGGGAGTAAAGGTTGTTTAAATAAACAGTTGCTTTAAGGGGGCAGAGGAGAGAGCTTAAGTCGGAAAAACGGGTCCCAATATTTGGAAATAGATGCAGTATTTCATGTAGAGAAAATAACTATCCATGGCTGCTTTTGATCCAAGTGAGCGAAACAGACTCTCTAGACATCTTGCTTAATATAATTATAAACTATAAATAGCCTAGTGTTGACAGTTCTACAAATGAAAGCGTACAATTTGTCCTATACATTTATAAGATAGTACGGGAAGAGATATGAATAAAGATGGTGTTTAGATTTGCTGTGTTATTTTACTGAGCATGCTGTGACCTATTTAATGTTTGTTACTTATTTCTACATGAATATACAATTACCTGTTGACTAACGAAAGTAAAACATTGTACATTATAAAAATATAGTTTGTGTGCCTCCTTCATCTGTGAATATTTTAGACGGTCCTGGGACCTCTACAAGTCTGTCCCCGTCGGTTACTTCTTACACCAGGACTGACGGGGACACGTTACCGGACATCACCTGTATAACTGACTGTAGACCTGGCTGTACCATTGTATGGACAAAACCTGACAACACAAACTTGACTGCCTCACCTGTGTTGTCACTGGGACAACTGGACAGATCAGAACAGGGGATGTACCGGTGTACTGCTTGGAATGTTATCGGGACGTCAAATATCACTACCAGTGTAAACGTACAATGTAAGTATATTTTATATCAAACAGTTTTACTGCCCTGGTAATCATACGCTTGAAATCTCTCTCACAACACATTGTTGCATTTACGAATCACTGATATCCGGTTTTAGCAAACTAGGTATAAATAAGCATTTCAAAGTATATGAAGTGTTATGGCCTAGGAAATAAGAAAAAATCCTGCTGGAGTCACCCTTGTAGACTATGTGCTGTCTGATGGTTGTTCTTTGCCTTAACACCCCTGCAGGTGGGGGAGGGGGATGGGGATATACCTGCTGTTATCGTAGAAGGCAACTAATTATAGAAGCTCCTGCGGAATTGGGGATTAACTTTGGTGTCCTCTAAGTAGGGACCAAAATAAGTTTGCTGCGCCCATTGCAATGTCTAGGAACTTTATCTTTCTTTGTACTTATTTATGATAGTTTAATGCCATATCATTATCCTTTGTCTTATATTTGTAAATTATAAATAATACAATGTCATTGACTGTTAAAATAACAATAAAATGTTTGCCGTAGATGGCCCTAGTACATCCATAGTCATGTCCCCACCGGACACTACCTACACCAGGACTGAGGGGGACACGTTACCGGACATCACCTGTATAGCTGACTGTAGACCTGGCTGTACCTTTGTCTGGACAAAACCTGAAAACACAAACTTGACTGCCTCACCTGTGTTGTCACTTGGACAACTGGACAGATCAGAACAGGGGATGTACCGGTGTACTACTTGGAATGTTATCGGGACGTCAAGTATCACTACCAGTGTAAACGTACAATGTAAGTATATTTTATATCACACAGTTTTACCTGCTCTTGAAATCATACGCTTGAAATCTCTCTAACACCACATTGTTGCATTTAAGATTCACTGATGTCCGGTTTTAACAAACAATGTATTAAATAATCATTCCAAAGTATATGAAGTGTTATGCACTAGGAAATAAGAAAAATTCCTGCTGGAGTCACCCTTGTAGACTATGTGCTGTCTGATGGTTGTCCTTTACCTTAACACTCCTGTAGGTGGGGGATCGGGGAACATACACCTGCTGTTATCGTAGGAGGCCACTAATGATATAATCTTCTTCAGAATTAGGGATTAGCTTTAGTGTCTTTTATTCGGGAACCAATATTATTCTGCTGCGACCATTGCAATATCTGGGATTTTTATCTTTCTTTCTACCTCTAACTACCTTTTATTTCCTAGCGCATTGCTTGGCAATACCTCACATTTTGTTCGAGTGTTGAGCGTTCGTCAAGGTAAGGAAAGCTATGTGTTCTGTTCCCAGTGTGGGACATACCAAAGTCCTTAAAAATGGTAGTTGTTATTTTCTGCTTAACGTTCAGCTCTAAGGGGTATGACAACAACTGATTCACCCGTTGTAAGTTTAATGTTGCCGGGGTGAATGCTGTGCTTGGTTCCATCGGCATGGCATATCAGTGCGATAGCAAACTTTTACAAGGAGACAAGTACACCAAGATGCCCTGGTTCCAGCATGCAAACACTGAAGCACGCATACATTACACGTATGGAGTCACGTTCTCACATGACCTTAGCTGTAAATAGTACGTTTAACAGAATATAATCAAACCTTTACCTTAAGCTGTCAGAATCAGTCAGAATCATATTGTCATGTACCCTAGATCGTATATATCTGGGAGTCGAATCTGGAAATCCAATGTTTTGGCTAGCATTGAGTCTTCTTTAAAGCCACAGAAACCTTTTCATTTCAACAACAGAAAAACGAAACAAAAACATATCCCAGAAAAAATTGTCTTCTCAATAGTTATTATTTATATAAATGACTTCGTCCAATAATTATTCGGCAAGGTGGGCCTTAATGACAAAAAATGGCCCCCACTCCAATTACGAAGCGACCCACAACGCAAAGTTAATGTAAAACAAAAAATATCATCTTGGTTCTTATACTATAACGATTACATGAAATACTAAATATTTGAATGACTTTAATAAATGAGATCAAGCTATCATTGGTTGTGCATTGTTTGAAATACTAAATATATATATATTTTTCATATGGTGTTCTTGACTGTCATGTAATTATATCAGCAAAAAAACAGTAGAAAAGATTTTCCTCTTAAATTCAGGTTGCATTTTAATTAATGAAAAGAATGGCAACCTAGTTTATACCTTACAGCTACCACTTAGACATCGGAACCAATTATAGAAATGACTATATAATTTATTTTATTGAAATGCAAAGTTTTTAATTTCTGATTGCTTATGATTAAAATAACTGTAACTGTCAAATACATGTCAACATAGATGTTGGAACACTAATCTTAAATCTTATTCTGGATATCCATCGATTTTAAACTAAACAGAGTAGCAGCATAATAATACGTTGGTTTGTATACCTATTGACCGTTCCGTGTGGTGTTCTAACAGCTAATCTGTGCACCTAACAAAGGTGAGAAATCCGTCATGAAATTCAGGGGTCTAGTCCTCAGTAATGGTATACCTTGTGGTCAAATGCATAAGCTGACTAGGTGTATCTTTGATTGCTTTGCTAAAGAAGAGATGGGGCAGGGAAATAAGTTGGGGTAAATGTAAATTGATATCTAAATACAAAATTAAATGTAATTCCTAATCCAACGGAGATATAATGTTGTAGTTGATTATTTATTCAATACCCTGTGTACATGTGGTTTTTGTTAGATAAAGAACTTTCCTGCGGTACCGACAACATGTACGTAACTGGAGTTACCCTAACGTGTACTGGTGTGCTCACTCTCCTGCTGACAGTTGGACTCGGAATATTTATCAGTCGTACGTATTAATTATCTAACAACTGATTGATAAAAGCAGCAATAATGCATTGATAACTGAACAACTTTCATATTGGGATCTTAGTTTATTCACATTATTAACTAATGCATTGTTCGTATAAACACATACAGTATTTGTTTGTTTATACGATTAAATCAACTGTATTATTTCAAATAGAAATTTGAAAGTGTGTTCGTAATTTCATATTACAAAGCTCGCATTTAATTGTTTAACATATATGCTTTTACAGGGTATGGCAGACTGCCTTGTATGTAAGTAAATGCATCTTGACATGAAATCTTTTTACATCTTATTCGTTTTATCATTACTTTCGTCTGTTTTGAAATGATGATCAATAGAAAAAAGTATGATATTTCACAAACAATTCTCCCACAATATGAATATATGGTGTGATGCTGTTTAAGTAGAAATATAATGTTATTTGTGTATTGTTTCCCAGCAAAAGAAAGCATCTAAACCCCGGAGAATTTCAGATGGAGCAACTTTCAGAACAAGGTAATTTCAGCAGAAACTCTTTTACTCGTTTAGTCTATGGTAATAATGAGCAATGCAGATCACTTTTTTGTTTGTTTCAAATTGTAGAACATAATTAAAATGGAACTATATTTTTAATGTTCTGTAGATGAATCTGTGCGATGCAAATTATGTTTCATATAACGGACAGGCAGTGTAGCAAGTCTTTTTTTTTTGTACTCAAATGAAGATTTTGTTTTTGATGATACATTTCCGTTTTATCTTACAGCTGTGGCACCTACTGAAGAGGAGGAACGGTAACAATGCTTATTCTTCTATTTTAGCTAACCTGCCATGACATGACGCATCGTCCTTCCGTCTGTCAACTTTTCCTTTAAAACGCTACTAGTCCTGAACGTATTGGTGGATTTTAAAATAAATTTAGTCTGGAGCATGCTTTGGCCATGGACACTTAATATTGTATACAATTGTGGATGTGGCCTCCCGTTGGGCAAATGAGCGGGGTGCAATATGGGATTAGTGGTAAAATATTTAAAAGCCTTCTTCTACTGTAGGGATATAGGAATTTTATCCTTATTTAGGATCATCATTGGGCCAAGGGGACTCAATTTTGTTAAATGGTGGATGTGCTCCCTTTTGGTGCAGAGTGGTAGGGCTAGAAGGGGGAACTTGAGGGTTAAATAGTAATATGTCGGGACATTTTTGTGTATAAACATTGGTAGTGGCCCCTTTGATTTAGGTTGGGTTTACTTTGATTTTGTTTTACGTCCTATTAACAACTTAGGTCATTTAAGGACGTGTCTCAATGTGTGTAGTGTATGCGTGCTTGCGTGTGTGTATGCAGGAGACAGGATATGTTGCTTGCCTCTACGTGATAGTGCAGATTTTATGCCGAATTTAAAGTGCTATCTCACTGAAATGCCATGCCGAAGGAACCCAGCACATCATTCCGTTCGGTCACATTCTACAGACAACGGGTGAACCAGATATCTTTTGTTAAATGGACTCAATTTTGAATAAATGGAGGGTATTACTTTGGTTTGGTCTGGTTTAGTATGTTTTAACGTCCTATCAACAGCTATGGTCATTTACGGACGTCCTCCCCTGTTTGCACGATGCATGCGTGAAGTGTATGCGTGTGAATTGTGAGACTGCACTATGGTCTTGTTTGTCCCCTTGTGATAGCGCAAAATCGATGCAGACTTTGAGTGCTACCTCACTGAAACATATCGCCAAAGACACCCAGCAGGACACCCAACCCGGTCATATTATACTGACAACGGGAGAACCAGTCGTCCCACTCCTAAATTGCTGAGCGTTGACCAAATATGGGACATATGAGGTTGAATCTTTAAAATTCTTCTTCTTCTGTTCCATAAGAGAGCTTAAAATTATTTTTTTATGGATGCTTTTTTATCCAGGTTAGTGGTATAGGCCCACTGGGTCTATTGTTTCTAACTTAACATGCAACATTTTTGCGTTATACTTACCACAAACCAACAACAATGTAATGCTTTAGATCAGAATGTTTGTTTATTGTATGCTACTAATTTCTACATAGATCGTCGTATGAACAACTCGATATGAATGCAATTGCCAAGCCGTCCCTGTACTCTGAATTCAGAAGTCGTCCTCAAGGTAAAGCACACACTGACGTCATATGAAACCGATACATGCTAATTGTCCTAACACAGGTTACACATATATATATATACTTTATTTGTCAAGAGGTCCTGTAAATGTATTTCTGCTTTTGCTCGGAAGGAGGGCGTTTGATTTGTTTTTCAAATATTTTATTCCCCCAGCAATTTTTTTTTAATATACATATTAAGATATTTTGATAGGGGCTACACGGGTTGGGGAGCCCTTGAATCAGCCCCTGAACAATATGGTGTCCTCACGCAGTTGGGTTCTCTTTCAACATTCATCATTTATTCTCTTCTCCATTTAGTTTATTTGTATCAAGTAAAAAAATAATAAATATAGGAAGGGCGATGGGAAAATAAAATATTTGCAAATAGAGTACAGGACAAAAACACAAAACATGCTTCTTTCTCACCCTACCAAATTCCATATACAACATAATATTACAAACAAACATAAGCTGGAAAAAATACATCTATACTCATACACACGTACATATAATGCATTAATTGAGAAGTTGTTTCGATGATATATAAGAGTGCTAGAAACTCAATCAAACCATCGAACCTGAGACTTCTTTTTTTCGTTCTTGATACAGTGTATATATAATATTTGGCATAAAGGATTATAAAGTTAATTGCTAAGGCAACATTCTCTGTCTCTCCAAATAATACTGTTTTGAATCTAGAATAAATTAATTGATCTAAATTTTGGTATATTTTGTTTTTCAAATCTTGCCAATGTCTGAAAGAATGACGACATTCCCGGAAAGTATATTTTTTCAATTTCTGTGTTACACATATTACGTTTGGTCTTTATAACGGAGTAAACCCGCAAGGTTACATGTTAACGTTAAACACACAAGTGTACTTTTTATAAGGATGTTGGAATTTATTTAAAAAACGTTATTAAATTATTGTTTTATCTCCATTGTTTCCATTTTTTTCTTTTTCACCGCGTTTACATCTGAACGAATTACGTATGCTGATTTGGATGCAGGAAAAGAAACTAAAATAAGTCATACCAATAATAATAACTTCACAATATTAGATAAACCAGTTTCATCCTGTTTCTAAATATTAAATCTTAAGATATGCGTTCATACATTACCCATTGCTATTTACTTAAACGTGATGTCCATGCTCATTGCATAGCGTGTCGGGATCCATTTACAGTAAAATACATCTTGTTTGATTGTGTCGATTTAAGTCAACTTGAGAACATTTCTATAATAACATCACATGTCTTCAATCTCTTTTTGAAAACATAGCTGTCTCTTCAATTTCAGACTATCTAAAAGCTGTAGGTCTTTTTCTTAATTGAGTCATCATAGCCACTTTCAATATTCAAATTGACGTTAGCCTTTTAACCTTTAGGTATGTTTGATGTATTTATTTTGCATTGGGTGTTTTTTTGCGACCATTTATTGGCCCTGATGACATATCCTTAGTTGATGGGCCGTTAAGCATTTTTGATAATAATAATAATTAAGATATGCAATTGACTGTTTACGGGGGCTAACGGAATTATGTACTGTTGTCTGTATTTGTAGGTCACCAGAAAGATACAGTCAGTGACAAGTAAGTATTAGCAATCAGCCATTATATAAACTGCCATTACTTGTAAACATTTCTAAAATGTTGTTATAAGATCTCCATCATTTTTGTATCGCCAAAATATGGTGCAATTCCACGTAAATGTAAAACACAGTATCTGTTTTTATATTAACAGCGAGTTCGAGTCTTTTGAGGGTCGGTCTGAATCAAACGTGTATGATGAGCCCCACGGTGCAAAGTCTGGTAAGTTGTTGTATACACTCCTCATCAATGCCATGTGATTGGTATCATAACCCAACTGTTCATGTAAAAGGTTGGCTATGCAAAGTTATGACTAATCCAACCACAACCATTTCCACCGAGTTCGTTATTATGAATTGACAAAAAGCTTTGATGCCAATGGATCATAAAACCTAAACAAAACCACCCAAGATCCTTTTAGACCAGGGATTAAAAAGTCCCATATACACATTCATTATTATATTAATAGATGTAACTTTAAACATACAAAAAGGTGACCTCTTCTCGCATACCTTTAACACAAAGAGAAATCAGGTGGAGCAAAAGCAAATATTAACTAAGTTACCAGATAAGAAAACATACTAAGTACAGTTTAAAATAACAGTTACAAGACAAACGTTGAATTGCTGTGGTATGGTAAGCGTGTGTATGGAAGTACTATTTAGTTAATTAATTGATTCATTTGTGTTTTTTATGTTGGTTTACATTGTAGTAATGTTCATCTTTTTGATATTATTTACCTGATATTATTTATAATTGATGTGAGCATTATATTTATTTAAATGTTGTTATTCAAATATACAGTTGTGGCCTTTAATAGTTTACTTATTGAAAGATGAAAAGACTTATAGCTTGAGTTTGTATACTGATACAATGTTCATAACAAGGATTAGTTCAATTGGAAATAGTCTTACTTGTGTTTACAGGTAGGAAAGCATTATACGTCAATACAGTCATCGCTGGTTATCGCAACTAGATCAATTTCTGCTGCGAAGAAACGTGATCACAGAAAGCAACCCGAGGAAACTTGATTGAATACAGTAAAGAATCAAAATGATTTGATTTAGATACCCTCATATCGATCGTAGATTTGTTTGTGTTATCAATGATACAATTAATACGTGACCCATAGATAATGCCACCTGCACAACCTGATACCAAACAGACTGTTTCCGTATGATACTGAGACACACAGGTTGTGCATAATTATAAAATGAAGTTTCAGGATTACATTTTATTAACAGTGAGTCTGGACACTCGGGCATCAGCAAGTCTAACTGTATTAGTCTTTTGATATGTAAAAAATAGTTCAGACATATGGCAGTATAACGGTTGAAATTAGAAATGTATGAAGTGTCATATTTATTTCTCGAAAGGTTTCATATGTTTTTTTTCTTTTAATTAATCCATGTAAAAAAATAATTTAGTCAATCATTTTATGTCATTCAATTTTAACATTCTCAATATGTTTTTCATTGTTTGTATATTTTCATTATTTATGTACATCGGTGTTTCCGCTCGTACATGTACATGTACAAAATTGTATTGTTAGTAAAAAGGTAGACTGTGTGGTTGGTAGGATTCATATTATATTTTTAGTGTCCACTGGTTTACTGTTCCTACGTGTAAAACATAAAAGAACAGAATTATATTTCACATTTGAAACACTAAAAATAAACTGTGTGATTGGGAAAATCCCTACCGACACCCCGTCACATATTTTACACGTAAATATGAATAACTCTGGCATAGTTCCATGCCGAGGATTAAAACTGAATATCGTTATCAAGGAACATTTTGTATTTTTCCTATTCAAGAAAGCTCATAAACATTTCAAGCAATTTTTTTAAACACAACATTTTTGTAGCATATATATGAAATCGTAACCCATTTCTAAATACGGAACGCGTTCTTATCATCTTTCAATTTTTATTCACTTCAGTGAAACATTTTGTATATTGCATACGCAATAATAGATAAAATAAAATTGATACCATCATAGTTGTTATATGTAACTTTGTAGCAAATTATAATATTTTTTTAGATTTTTAGCTCACCTGCCCGAAGGGCAAGTGAGCTTATGCCATAGCGCAGCGTCCGTCGTCCGTCCGCCCGTCAACTTTTCCTTGTGTGAAGGGGAACTAAATTTGTATAACCGGTGGGTCTGGCCCCCCTGGGGGCTGAGGGGCGGGGCCCAATAAAGGAAATATAGCCAATTCTTTAACATCCTTCTTCTTCTGAAGGAATGAAAGGATTTGATCTGAAGCATCCTTGGGGGAAGGGGACACATTTCGAATAAGTGGTGGGTGTGGCCCCATGATAGCAATTTCTTTTTAAAATCCTACTTATTTTGTGGAAATGACAAGATTTGGTCCATATTTGGTGTGGATCATCCTTTTGTATAAACGGTGTGTGTGGCCTCCCAGGAGCCCGAGTGTCGGGGCCCAATAGAGGAAACATAGCAAATTATTATTTAAGATTCTTCTTTTTTCTGTAGGAATGAAAGGATTTGGTCCATATTTGGTGTGGAGTATCCTTGGGTGAAGGGTAACAAATTTTGTATCAACGATGGGTGTGGCCCCCCTAGGACCTGCGGGGCGGGGCCCAATATGGGAAATAGAGGTAAAACTTTTAAAATCCTTCTTCTATCATAGGGATTAAGGGATTTATACTAACTTAGTCTGGAGCATTCTTGTGCCAAGGGGACACAACTTTGTATAAGCAGTGGGTGTGGTTTTCAAGGGGGCAGTAGGACGGGGCTAATAGGGGAAATATAGGTAAATCCTTTTTCTACCATAGGGATGAAGGGATTTCTTCCCAATTTGATCTGGAAGATCTTTGGCAAAAGGGACTCAATTTTGTATAATCAGTGAGTCTGGCCTCCCTGGGGGCAGAAGGGCGGGCCCAATAGGGGAAACATAGCAAATTCTTCAAATACCTATTTCTACTGTACGAATGACAGGATTTTGTCCAAATTCGGTAGGAAGTATACTTGGGTGAAGGGAAACAAATTTTGTATAAACGGTGTGTCTACCCCCCTTGAGACAGAGGCGGGGCCCAATAGGGGAATTAGAGGTTAAACATTTAAAATTCTTCTTCTACCATAGAGATAAAGGGATGTGATCTGGGGCATCCTTGGGCCAAGTGGACTCATTTTTGTATAAACAATGGGTATGACCTCCCTAGGGGCATAGGGGTGGAGCTGTGTTTGAAATTCGTTATATCTCAAGTACTGGATGGATATTTATGAAGATGCATATGTACTTACAGCACCTACCATGGAGTGCTATATCTTTACTTCATACCAATTATTTTAAACATATTCAGGTGAGCGATACAGGGCCTATGGGCCCCTTGTTTACATTTACATTGTATTTCATTATCCCAAGTACACAATTAATTGTCTTCCATAATTCATCAAAATACTTACAATTAATAGAATAATGCTCAAAAATGTCTTGTACATGGCATTTATTACATAGATCATTTTCTTGTATCCTCCATCTTTTTACCAAATAATTACTTGGTATTATTCCATTGAACAGCTTCCATTTGAACACCTTCAATCTATTGTCTATCAGTGTATTTTCGATGAAATCTAATGTACTAATTATTGAGTGTTTGCTAATATCAAATGCACTTTTCAAGTAATCCTAGCAATTATTATGTTCTAATTTCATTTGTCCTAATTGATGATATATTTTACTATTATTGTTCTTTTCTAAATAATTTGTTCACCCAACAATTTCATTTACGAACTTCCAACGCTGTAATTTTACTTGTGTTTTAACTGATTTATTTGTCGCTACTAACCGCTTCCATTCGTTCGGCAAAGAGAGCTTTAGTGTTTGTAGTTCAGCTATCCAATTGTGTTTACTATGCAATTTATTTAAAATATTATTTTCATCTATCACACCACTTTCATTGATAAGGTCATCAAAAAAGATGATGTTACTGTCTATCAAGTTATTGTAAATTAATGAATGTCCTTTATTCTTAATATCCGTGCTACCCCATATTATTTCAGATCTTACTTATGCAAATTCAGGTTGCTTTGTATTATTTATCTTCCCCTCAATCTTCACCCACGCTTTTATTAATTCATAATAAAAGTCGGATAAATAATATTTGATACTTTTTATAAATTTTAGGTTTCCAATGTGCATTTCAAGTATAAGAAAATCTCGTCCATATTTTCCAAAAAGTGTTTTAGGAATAGCTTTCCAATTTTCTTCACCGACTTTTATCAGTCTTTTTATCCAATTTATTCGAATCATTTCAATATGATATTTGAGGTCTCGAACTTTTAGCCCACCTTGGATTTTGCTTCCAATCATTATATTTTTTCTAACCTTCTCCTTTTTACCTTCCCAAAAAAATTGGATATTTTACTTTCCATTTCTTTAATTTGTTCATCTCCAATTGACTGAGTGCTGGTTATAAACGTGAGTTTTGGTATAACTAGCGTCTGTATGCCTACTGTGCTCCCAATGACTGTTCATTTTCTTTTTTTCCCTTTTTTTTAACATATCATCAATTGTTACTTTTGTTCTCTCCCAGTTTAAATTATTACATACATTTATATAAGTATTAGAATGCATTTTACACTATTTCTTTTCCAATTTATTCCTAAGTTATAACCTTTATTCCTATTTTGTCCTTACCAAATTCCTTCTGTTTTCCGTCTGTTTAATTTAAGCCCCGAAACATCTCCAAAGTTTTCAACGATTTTTAAAACATTTCTGACATCAGGTTATTTCAAAAACAATGTTGAATCATCAGCTAACTGTGCTAATTTTATCATATGTCTGTTAATCATAAATCCTTGCTTGATCTAATCAATGCTAACAAACCTTCAGGCCTTGATACTGTCCCTCCCTAATTCATAAAAGGGGTTTCCTTGTCTTTTGTTAAGCCACTCTATTTATCTTATTGGGGGAGACAGGCAAGAATGTGTTAATATATGTTATGAGAATCTAAGGAAAATCTCAATCTTGCCTAAAAGATAGGGAATGATTTGTAATACCTATCAAACTGTATCTCTGCTCTTTTCGAGGAGGGTTGACTCTGGGACACTACATCCTAACCTATATTTCGATTAATCTCCCATTATTAATGTTTCTAATCACAAACACTTAGATTTGTTTTTCAACAGCAAAGCTATGGACTGACAACATAAACAATAAATACGAAAAATAATTAATATACTAAGAATGCATTAATAAAAATAAAACTCTTGAAATTATATATATCACATGTATACGTCCAATTCTAGAATATGCAAATAGTGAATGAGCAAATTGTACGCAGAATGAATTCAATGTCTTAGAATAAATCCAACTTGAAGCAGTACGTATGAATTCGGGTTTAAGACGTAGAACAAGTTATGATATTTTATAGAGATAATCTGGTTTTATATCACTAAATAGGAGAAGATTTTTGAAACAAAATATTGCTTTTTATAAAATACATAATAAGAAATGCCCCTCTAAAGTATATGATATAATTTAAACGTACATAAACAACAATACTGACAATTATCATCTTCGCCACAATATAATTTTTGATGTCCCAATACCGAGAACGCAATTATGATATGCCAGTTTTTTTTCCCGAAACTAATCTCTGATTAGTAATCCAACTTGCCTGTATCCCACAAAGACATCTATCAATACAAAAATATTTTTTTTACACTTCATCTGATATGGTTCCCAATGTACTAATATTTTCAAAAATCATGGTGACCGAAAATTAAAGATTACTTTATTTCAACTAAGAAACTGTACCAGTAATCTGAATTCAGATATGTTTGAATCTTCACCTAATTGACACCTCTGTCTGCCCATGTAATACTCATACTTTTCTTTATGTATGTGAAAGATGAATACAAGTATGTTGGAGAAGGTTCATGGGTTCATCATAATAAAAGACACTTTTATAAAATACAATCATTTATATATTAATCATCACATGACACAGACTTGTACGTTTAGTATGTGCTGTTCACCAGCACAATTTTACTGATGTTTGTGCAAACTGGTTTCTGTATGAACCATCGGCAATATATATAGATATATATATACTAACACGCAATAAGCTGTTTACCATAATACATGCATATGTTTTGTTATTACTACAATATGATGTGTGTAACTGTTTATTACTGTAAGGAGAGGGCTCCCACATGCTTTGCTTGTTGCCCAATATTTTTGTATTTAAGGTCTGAACACAATATATTCTGAAATAAAAAAAATATTTATACCAATAAAGCTATTGATGTGTTTTTTCAATGAATTAGTCCTGCCGATTAATTTATCGATTCATCAAGAATGAGCAGAACTGTGAATGGCATTCAGCAAAAATATGTTAACGTTAGTCATAAGATTTGACCATCACATTGATTTCTGTTTCGTAATATGTCAATCTCTTGAATGCACTTGCCAGTATAAGATCATGTCTTGCTTCTTCTGTTGTGTTTGCATTCATATAGAAAAAGTGTAAAAACCGAGACAAGGTGCTTATTCCAGTTAGATATTTTTTGGATTTTTGCCCCATTGCAATGCCAAACAAATGCGATGTTGTGTCTCAACCACTAACAAGCACATGTCTGGGTTTTTTCAATGTCCCATATTTGAAAACGTTGTAATCAATTCTACAGTCAACGGTTGTTGCTATTTGTCCACGGAAAACACAGATCTGTTTGAGGTTGTAACTAAACATATCTTATTTCAATGTGGGTATGTCTGTATTAGAAGATTTATTTTGTATTATAAATGTAAGTGTTTCGCGTCAATTCAGTCCCGTCGGCAGCATTTGTGACGTTTATGGCCACAAAGAGTGATTATTTGGGGGGGGGGGGGGGGGGGGGNTGCGTTACTTCATTTTTCTCTTAGCTGATATAAGCATTAGTTTTTTTTACAAAAGATAAGAAACAAGTTATTTCAACTTTTGCTACTCATTCTTTTTGGGCCGGCATTAGAACGCGGGAGGTCCTAATGTGCAAAGCATAAGGGCAATGGTTTGGTTTGGTTTGGTTTAGTATTGTTTAACGTCCTATCAACAGCTATTGTCATTTGAAGAAGGCATCCCCTGTGTGCAAGATGTATGCGTGTGTGTTTTGGGATGCTGCGATATGTTCTAGTTTGTCTCCTTGTGATAGCGCGGAACTGATGCCGACTTTATAGTGCTACCTCACTGAAACATACTATCAAAGACACCCAGCAGGACATCCCACCCGGTAACATTATAATGACAACGGACGAACCGGTCGTCCCACTTCTAAATTGCTGAGCGTTAAGCAGAAGTAGAAACTATCATTTTTACAGATTCACGTATGTCTCGGCCAGGAGACAGAGCCCAAAGCCGTCCTCACATGGGCGAACGCTCAACAAAAGGCCAAATGTGAGGCATTGTCAATAGAGACATAAGGAAGACGAAAGGTGTTTGGAAAGAAGAGAAAAGATAAGATCCCAAATTTAGTCGCCTCTTACGATCATGCAATGGGTGCAGAAGGTACAATGATTACGCCCTACCTGCAGGGACTCTCACCCGGCACGATTTCTCACCCCCGCTCTCTATATCAAAATGTAGATATATCCATTGTGTTTTTTTAATAGATTTCTCTTACAACAATGGCAACAATAGACTCGAATTTTCGATACCATATGAACCGAATTAAAAATTGGCCTGCCGTCATACAAGTGTTTTAAAAGTTGCTCTGGAAGGGTACAAACATTTCTTTATTTGTTATCAAGTTTAACAATATCAAGTTGTAAAGGGGACTTGTACCACATAATGTACCTTAACTAGTCCCAAATGATGCATCAGAAAATGATCGCAATGTTATTGTACACTGTGGACAAAGTTTGAACACAATATGACAATATATAAATATCGACCAATCAGAAGCAAGTATTCAGTGGCCATTTTATGGAAGATGCTGATTTCCCCGCTTGAAGACCACCATAACACATCTTATTTACCAACGTTATTGCAATCGAAAAAAAAATAGAACACAAGTTACACCTCGATTTTCCAAAATGTTTCGTTAAATAATGCGGCCAAGCATTATATCTGTACGAAAAGCACAAATTAAATACACAACTACGCTTTCCAAGCAATTCCCTAGTGAAACTTCATTAATGCAGAGTAGTTTCTATAAAACGCGTCGGACAAAGGTTGGTGGACCGGAAACAAAAAAGACTACTAACTTCGCCTGGGGGACTTATTACTAAGAACCAAAATATAAGCAGTATGTCCCAGAATCGTTAAGGGAACTTCACACGAATCTCACCTGGGTGGGAAGTCGTGTAAGGGGTGATCAATTATTGTGTAATACACCTCTATTGGTTTTTGTCTGTATTTTGGCGGCCCACACTTGCTATTTTATTAACGATTGAAATCCCGTTGTTCGATTAACAAAATATAAAAGTATAAACTACGCATGTCGGTTTTCCAATTTTGTTTGTGAGGGATCTATTTGAGCCGGCATTTTTTTTCCACTTTTATTTGTCTCAATTGCAATTCGATTTGGATCAAATTGCAATTTGACATCTGGAACATTACTATACTTTTTAAAACTTCATTATACATAAAATCGATCATAGCTGCCATCAAATCCAAATGTGACGCCCCCGTTATGCATTTTCTGCCAGCCATTAGTAAAACGACTAGGGAATATTCAGCAATGGAAGATATTTTTCCAATTTATCAGAAATTCGAATTTATCAAATTTCATAAAGGAAAAGTTCTGTAAATATGCGGATCAACAAAGGTGACACCTGGTTGCTATTCCGACTCTGATTCACTTGAACAACTACCGCCATATACCGTATATTTTATTTTCAAGCAAATACAATGAAGATTGGCAAAACACAAATGATATTCATGATATATATTTTCAACTTTAGTTTTTTTCATTTCGTTTCAAACTGGGTTTTTTTTAAGATTAAAGCGTATTAGCGTTGGATGTCCTGTATCGGAGCGGGTCTTGTTTTGGTGCCATAATAGTTTGCGCATACATCAATTAGCTTATACTGATAGATGGGCTTTTTGATACAAGACAAGTAAAGTCCTCTTCAGCGGATTCAAATGTAAATTCCTTGTGAAGGTCCTGTTGTATTTGGTTTCCTCAATACAAGGTAGGCTTACCAATGTATAACACATAGGGACAAGCCTATAAAGTCCTCTCCAATAGGTACCGCTTATATACAAGTCAGAAAGAAAATTTTTAAAGGTTTTAAATGGACAATGATGATATATTTCTTCGTCTTTAAACATTGTTCAGCCAATGCTGCAAAACCACTATCTATCGAGGAAGCTGCAATTAGTACTGTAGTGAATTCAAATAACGTTTTATAATCACACAAATAACACTAAAATATACAACGTGTATATCTAAAATTTACGTCAACAAACATATTTTTTTTATCATCAACTAAATTCTAGTACAAATGGTGAAAACAGTAATACTGGCACATAGGGTGACAACAGTAATACTGGTGCATAGGGTGACAACAGTAATACTGGTACATAGGGTGACAACAGTAATACTGGTACATAGGGTGACAACAGTAATACTGGCACATAGGGTGACAACAGTAATACTGGCACATAGGGTGACAACAGTAATACTGGTCATAGGGTGACAACAGTAATACTGGTACATAGGGTGACAACAGTAATACTGGTACATAGGGTGACAACAGTAATACTGGCACATAGGGTGACAACAGTAATACTGGCACATAGGGTGACAACAGTAATACTGGTCATAGGGTGACAACAGTAATACTGGTACATAGGGTGACAACAGTAATACTGGTACATAGGGTGACAACAGTAATACTGGCACATAGGGTGACAACAGTAATACTGGCACATAGGGTGACAACAGTAATACTGGTCATAGGGTGACAACAGTAATACTGGTACATAGGGTGACAACAGTAATACTGGTACATAGGGTGACAATAGTAATACTGGTACATAGGGTGACAACTGTAATACTGGTGCATAGGGTGACACCAGTAATACTGGTACATAGGGTGACAATAGTAATACTGGTACATAGGGTGACAACTGTAATACTGGTACATATGGTGAAAACAGTAATACTGGTACATAGGGTGACAGCTGTAATACTGGTACATAGGGTGACAACAGTATTACTGGTACATAGGGTGACAATAGTAATACTGGTACATAGGGTGACAACTGTAATACTGGTGCATAGGGTGACACCAGTAATACTGGTACATAGGGTGACAATAGTAATACTGGTACATAGTGTGACAACAGTAATACTGGTACAAAAGGTGACAACAGTAATACTAATACATAGGGTGACAACAGTAATACTGGTACATAGGGTGACAATAGTAATACTTGTACATAGTGTGACAACAGTAATACTGGGACAAAAGGTGACAACAGTAATACTAATACATAGGATGACAACAGTAATACTGGTACATAGGGTAACAACAGTAATACTGGTACATAGGGAGACAACAGTAATACTGGTACATAGGGTTACAATAGTAATACTGGTACATAGGGTGACAGCTGTAATACTGGTGCATAGGGTGACAACAGTAATACTGGTACAAAGGGTGACAACAGTAATACTGGCACATAGGGTGACAACAGTAATACTGGTACATAGGGTGACAGCTGTAATACTGGTGCATAGGGTGACACCAGTAATACTGGTACATAGGGTGACAATAGTAATATTGGTACATAGTGTGACGACAGTAATACTGGTACAAAAGGTGACAACAGTAATACTGGTACATAGGGTGACAGCTGTAATACTGGTACATAGGATGACAACAGTAATACTGGTACATAGGGTGACAACAGTACTACTGGTTCATAGGGAGACAACGAAAATACAAATAAATATGATGACCATGGCAATACTAGTACATAGGTTGACTACTAAATTTCTAGTTCATGTGGTGACAAAAATAATACCAGTATATGCATATAAGATTATGACTGTTAGTCTAGTACATATGATGACACCAGTAATACTTGTACGTAGTTGACAATAGTAATTTTGGTACAAAGGGCTAGATCATTTAAAGTCTTGGTAGTGACAAATGTGAATGGTAGGCTTGTATTTGTTTTCAAAATCAACTTGTAAACTAAAGTTCACTAAATATGAAAGGGTATATATCATCTCACCCCACAGGAAGGCGCTAGCATGAGTGTATTCCTGGGGAAAAAAATATGTTAATTGTCTATAGATGTCAAGTAGTTGTGTATGATGTTCAATATAGGACACTGATTCAACCATGGTATTGTTATAACGCCCCCTTGCCGGGCGACTGGACCCTAGGAACATCAACAGTAGCACATGTATATTAATCTGTGTATGACATGCAAGAAAACAGGCACAAAAAAATAAGAATATATGATATTACAGCATCCCTTATGTACATGCTTTCCTGGTGTCTAGGTGATATGCAAAGACACTACAATTTGCTCATTTATCATTCTTTGATAAATATCAAGTAATTACCTATTCGGTAGCTTTGAAGTAAAGGTTATATGCAAGTAAAAGCATACAATTTATCAATAGTCCAACATAGGAGAAGTAATGACTGCAATATACATTACTTTTGAAGAATAAAATGATAAAACAACTTAATCAATCAAATTGAACTTTGTCTGAAATAACAACAGTCCAAGTTTAGTCAGTTTAACACTTGAAATGTTTAAAATAAACCATAAAACACACAGCTAAACGCAAAAACGTAACATTGATAGATGATGATGTCATAGTCACTGGATGTAAATTTCGACCAATCAAGCAGAAGCCAGTATACGACGACCATCTTGTCAGATCAGATAACGGATGTCGCGGTTGAGTTCAGAGTGTCATAGTACAGTCAAATACCGATTTTTATTGAATTCAATCAATAACTGAATTTCGACCAATCAGAAGAAAATAAACAGTGGCCATTTTTCAGAAAACGGATGTTGCTGGTCAGTTCGTAGTGCCAAAATACATGTACTTACCAAATATGATTGAAATCGAACAATACCTGAATTTCGACCAATCAGAAGCCAGTATTAGGTGGCCATTTTGTCAAACCAGACAACGGGTAATGCGGCTGAGTTCGCAGTGACAAAAAACACCTATATATAAAATTTGAGAGAAATCAAACAATATCTGAATTTTGACCATTCAGAAGCCAGTATACTGCGGCTATTGTTTGTTGTCTGACTCCGTTAAAACATTGACGTTGTAACCCTTAGGATGGTTATGATCATCCCAACTTAAGGTTTAAGTTTAACACTTCAAATGTTTGAGATACAGCATATAACACACAGCTAAATGCAAAAACTTTACATTGAGGAAGATGCTATAAAAGTCACTGGACCGCGAAATGTAGACCACATTCATTATATCATACATGGTTCATTATCCATGCGTTATGAATATAAGACGGTGCCGTCAAAATCACTGAACCGTGAAATATAGGCCACATTCAGCAATTGATGCATGATTTGAAATGCACTTTGAAATAACTACAGTCCAAGTTTAGTTATTATAACACCTGAACTGTTAAATAAAGCATAAAACACACAGCTAGATAATGTCAAAGTGGCTTGACCGCAAAATGTAGGGCACATTCACTGATACATGGATTGAGGTGAATGATATAAGACACATGAATGGTGCAAGTTTGCTTGGTCCAGCAAAAGCTTATCGCTATCCGTCGCCGCTCGAAAAGTGGCACCTAAGTCCCGCCTCAGCGACATCCGTCACATGCAAGTCAATAACTAATTCACTCCTAGTGAAGCGGACGTAAACTACTCAAACAAACACAAAAACAAACGGGACTAGTGCCGCAATATATCTATGGTTACTACCAAGAAGATATGTTTTAAGTCCGTAACTAAACTCATAAAGTCGTGTTGTATCACGGAATCATATAAGAGGGAAATATTTGTTAACGAATAGATTATTAGACATACGCACTAAACATAATTGCCTTTTAATATGTGTTAGTTCAAGTTAGGGGATTTTAAACTGAATCCATAGCTCTGAAAAAGTATTATTTGTATTCTAAAAAGGTTGTTGATCTGTGTGTTTTTAATAATTGCCGCAGCCATTAAGCCTTATATCACCGATCGCGGTTGGGTTTATGAAAACTGTAATTATCGGTGATCAATGATAAATATGTAATAATTTGTTTACCTAATTTCAATCTGTTATATCATCATGTACACAGAAAGATTGCAATCGCATTGGCGATCTAGAAAGTTATTTTTTACGGCTTTGAATATTGACCAGAATTAATAATGATGCAAAAGCTTGTGATTTCACTCCCCTCATCGTCTTGCATTTACCCATCGTTGTTTGGATAATTTCTTCTAACAAATATATCATTAGACTTTTGCAAAAGTGACGGACAAAGGTCAAATCAAAGGTCACAGTGACCTATTTCTTGCACTCTGTACTCTAACATCTCAGGATGTCCTTACACACCCATTCTAGTTACTCCATTTTAAAATGGAAGAGAAGATATGCTTCGGACAATCCTTTTTAAAAGTGCAGGTCAAAGGTCAAAGCATAGATCACAATACGGTCATAGTAACCTTCTTATTGCACTCTTCACTCCGACATCCAAAGATGTCCGTGTACACCTTATCTGGCTACTCCAGGTAAAATAGTATAGAAGATATGTCCCGGACTAATTCTCGGACAGAAGAACGGAACGACGAAAGGAGTGCAAACCTATAGACTTCCCCGAGAACCGGTGGGGGACTCATAAAGCATATAGATTTTATTATTAGACATTGGACAATACATATTATGTTGATGTGCTTGTACACCTTGTTTTTCATGATATATTTTCTGGAGGTATATATATTACTTAGTTAAAAAAAATGAAATCATAATAAGTTGAAGTGATCTTGAAGAGTTTCACATCTTTACAAGTGTAAACGTCCCGAGGTTTGGTTTGGTTTAGGATTGTTTAACATCCTATCAACAGATATGATCATTTAAGGACGGCCTCCTCTGTGTGCAAGATGCATGTGGTAGTGTATGCGTGTTTGTTTTAAGAGGCTGCGATATGTTCGTGTTTGTCTCCTTGTGATAGCGCGGAACTGATGCAGACCTCACTGAAACTTACTGCCGAAGACACCAAACAGGAAAACCCATCCGGTCTCATTATACTGACAACGGGACAACCAGTCGTCACGATCCCCGGGATGAGAAAGTTGAAATTGTGATTGATTCCCCCACACTCCAACCCCTCCGTTAGTGACAAACTGTTCAGGATCGTAGGCTATCGCTCATCATACTACTTGTATATCATCATTTGTGATTAAGTTTTTGATGTTAAACCGAAGTGAACTAGTGCCTAGTTCGCCGCTCGAGCGAGGGAAAGACGAAGGGAGGAAGGAGATATATTTAAACAGAGACATGTATATCAGTATGTGTCTCTTATTAAAACGATATATATCTTTGCATCTATAACACTAATATTGTATATGCTTCTGATCAGCGACAACATTGTAAGTTGTATGTAGCGGCTGATCGAACGTAACAGATGACTACCGACAGTAGCTAATAATATCGGCAGTCATCTGTGACGTTGATAAAACGGCTATCAATCGATCAGTAATAGTTAATATATAATATGTACTTTTACAGTCATGTTCAAAGTATCAGATCTAGCGTGTAAGTGTTTCCGTTGTAATGATTACATTGTGTTATTCCTGTGTTATGCGATGATAAGGTCACCATTCTTAATATCGATCAGTAAAGGAAACAAGACTTCTCATCCTCTCCATCATCCTCTGTAAAATATTTGGATTTTCTTCCATTTTCTTCATTGATGGAAGTAACCATGCAAGCAAACCACTCCATATCTTTTGTTTCCGGAATCTTAAATTTTTGTTTATTTTGTTTTTGCCAACAAGAGATGACGGAGCTTAAATGAATGCAAGCAGAAGGGTTTGTTGTTGACTTATCTTTATGTTTTGTGTTTTTTCCGCTAATGTTTTTGTTAGTTTACTTTAGGCAGAATTCATGTTGGTACTTATCTTTTGCAGAGATTTGTAAGTTTACGTTTTTGGAGTTTCCTGTTGTGCCATGTCTAATTTTAATGCTAAAATATCATTTAAATTTAAATTTTATTCATTAATACTGTATTCATTTCCCTTTACTTGTTGTTGAATTATTTTTTTCGGACCTTTACTATTCAGTATCTGTTTTCTGAATTGCAGCTGAGTAAAAGTTGCTTCTCTGAATTAATCAGATGTTATACCAAGTTTGCAAATTTCAGTATCTTCTGTTTCTAAGCATAGTCCTCCTTTTCTTTCAGCTTATTGGTGATTTTTGTATCTGAGTAAAATGTCTGTTTTCTTGTTCAATATTTTTGTCTAATCTTTTCTTTCATCACAAGAGCTGCTGACTTGGCATAAGACATTATCTCTACACATTCATCTGGAGTGAGATAACATAGCCAATCAGAGGTTCCATTGTTCTTCCTGGACTCATAGCATTATCTTGAGGTCTCATAAGTACATCAAGGTGGACGAAGTTTCTTTCTGAACATGTGTTTGCTGCTGGTCAGTAAAGACTAGGGTTCCTTACTATGTTCTAGTTTGTCTTTCAACAATCCAAGGATTTGATTTACGGCTATGACATATGGAACCGATTATATCACTTTCCAAAAAGGACCAGTGATACATTTTTCAATAATGTCTATAGCTCTGATTTAACTAAGGTAAGCTGCACCTCAAATATCAACAAAAACACTTGTCAACCAAGAATCCAAACACTTTTATATCTCGTCCATGATGATATAATGCACCTGCAAGACGAAATAAGTAACAAAATGTGTGACCGTGAAAGGTACTCAGGTTTTTTTGTAATCTTTTTCTTGCAAGAAGGTAGACAAACGTGAGGGGCAGATTTACGATCTGGAAACGGTGAATTAGTTTCTAAGACAGGTCATAGGAAACATGGATATACAGATTAGGGGGTGAATTTTGGTCAGAAAGACATTACATCCAGACATAATGACCTTGAACCGCACGGAATTAGCATTCCATACGGATAGCTGGAATGGTGGATCCCTTAGGAAAGAACTCGGCGGAGGAAGGTGTTGGGCAGGTGGTAAAATTTATAACTCAAACGTTGAAAGTGCCTCTACGCAGTAAAGACATTGCCGACAGATTTGGAAGATTCTCCAAGGACAAACCACGTAATGTCATAGTGAAACGGACCAACTGAGGGAAGAAACAGGAGATCATGAAGAAAAGGAGGACGCTGAACGGTTCCGGTGGTATAATTTCTGAGTATCTCACAAGACTTAATCAGCAACGACTTACGGAAGCGTTCATATTGAACTGTGAAAAGCTCATTTAGTATTGACGGTAAACTGTATGTGATTTTGCTGAATTGCAAGAAAAGAACACTTTGTTTCGATACCTAACTGCAGGAGCAATATTTGCTGGAAGACGCCAACTTTACAAAATATTGAACTTCATGAACTGTGTACTGAACTTTGGGCACAGTAATGTTGCCTTTAACTGATCTGTGTTAATAGTGTTGTGTGTTCATTATAGTGCTACGTTTTAATATATAAATGCATGAATGTGGATAACAGTGCAGGATTTATTATGATTCGTAACATAAGGTAAGCCAGTTCATTTATATATGCGCCAATCGTAGATGATTAGTACTATGCCGTTTTTCGGGAAGTAACTTTATTTATCCGGAAATCCTTATCATTATGATTTATATACAATGTATATATTCCATAATGCTTTCTAGATTAGTATGAAATGTATCAAGTCGGTTTTTAGATGGCCCCCATAGATGTACCATGTAAAAATACCATATCCACTTTTTTTTCCTTTGGAAATTTGAGAACAGTTATAATGCCAGTAATGTTACTACGTTGGTGAAGTATTCTAGAACGTTTATGCTTATAGAGGCATAACATAGCAACCAGATTGCTTTTCGCCTTTTTTTCTCTCATCTTGAGATGACCCCTTTTTATGCAGTTATTAAGTAAAAAGTGTTATACTCATGGTCATGCCAAGTTACACAGAACTATAAAATGGTGTAAAGCTCATGACGCTTATTATATACGTATATTACTTATGACGTTAGTGCTGATTCAATGGTTACATTTTACTCTTGGTCACACCATTTAATACTCAATTACATTGTTTTATTCATTGTTTTTGTGTTCTTTTTACACAAATATAAATAATTTAATTTGAGGATGTCGAATGAACGACAGTTTTACCAAAAACCTGATCTTAGAGTATAAACTGATATGCCATATAGTTTCAATGTCCCATCAAAAAAATGAGCTCCCTTATGGTTAAACATTAATTTGATCTTGAGATGACCCCAATACAAATATTGTTGACACGTTCCTTGTATATTTTATAAGGGGGGGGGGGGGGTGT
>NW_018407077.1:137237-152660 GCF_002113885.1 Mizuhopecten yessoensis
GGGGGGGGGGGGGGTTGTAAATCGGACAACTCAATTCAAAAACATTATTTGTAAATTAAAACACTAAAAGAATTAAACATTATATGTTTAGCTGTAATGTAACTTATGCTACATAAGTGTACTAGTTGATTGCGGAATACGACCATGCAGAGTAGGGACTTTATAAGTGTACAACTTCCGGTGTTCGAATGTGTTCCTGTCTGTCATTTTAACTAGCTTTATTTCTCACTACAACCTTCTACTTATAGTAGCTGTCCGCTTCATTACTGCACTGTGATTATGAATTTTCAATATGGCTGAATGCATTCCTTCGACAAACTATTAACTGTTAGGTAATAACATTAAAAGTAAATATGTTTTTAAATATCTTCGGAAAAAATCTTATAATCTTTATTGTCTTCAAAACACCCATTTCACGTTAGAAAAAGAAGAAATAAAAACAACTGAGTGGGGCCTTAACTGTCTTTTTAACTCTTCTAAGTCGAATTATGGCTCAACAATAATTTCAAATTCAAAGTATATAAAGAGAAAAAAAGATTTAATGGGTAATTTTTTGGACCAGATTTAGATATAGGACGATCAAGAGTATCTCTCATTATAATATATGGTTCTAATTCAGACTCTCTAGACTTTTTCGAAAAGACTATAATTGATTTTAATAGTAATTCTGTAATAAAATGTGGTGATTTCGACTTGGTGCTAAATGCAAAATTAGACTAAGGTCAGAATTATAGGCAAATAAACAATCCTAGATCTAGAGATAAAGTTTTGGAACTTTTGACACATTTGATTTAGAGGATATTTACAGAGAACAACATCACGACCCAAGAGGATAAACATGGAGACAGAAAAAAACTTTTAAAGCAAGCACGAATAGATTTTCTAATGTCTGAAGGTTTATTAGGTAATATAAGTAACACAGGGATAGATGCAGGGTTAAAGTCGGACCATTCTTCCCCGAAAATCTATGCAGTGAAGTTAATTTAAAAGGGGGATAGAGTTATGGAAGTGCAATAACTCTCTTTTATCTGAAAACAACTATTTTCATGTTATAATCAAAACTATGATAGGAATAAAATCACAATACTCTCTATTTTTATACCTGTTTATAATCATGCTAGTTTGCCAAATATTGCTGTTGAGTCAATTCAGTTTACAATAAATGATCACCTTTTTTTAGAAACCCTTCTAATGGAAAATCAGATGCGAAACCATATCTTATGCTTCTTACAAGAAAATACAACAAGAACATTGAGTAAAAATAGTCAGAGAACTAATTCAACATTTAGAAGACAGAGAAAATGTAGATATATAGAAGAACTTAGTGAGATGGTTTTTTTTATGTAGAAAATGTTACACTACATAAGATTAGGGGTAGTATTGTCAGATCAAAGACAAAATGGTTAGAAGAGGAAGAAAAGCCTACAGAGTATCTTCAATAAGATTATTTAGTTTTGAAATAAGTGATATCAAAATTTTGCTTTTTTAAACATTTTGTACGTATTAACGTGTCACAACATTTCAAGACCGACACTGTCCCTTTGTCAGGCTATGACTGAGTGAGCGAATTGCATTATTTACTTGTACAACGGTGTGACGAAATTGTATATTGTTCATGTCACTCGACCCGAGACATTTTGCCTATCGATAGAGAGAGCGTATACACACTGCAGCAGATAGGTTACAGGTAAAATGTAGATCTCGCCTCCTCCCTGTTATGTCAGTATCGGATCATACAGATGACCCAGCTGGTGCCCCACCCCCTCGTCTCTGTTCATGTTCTGAGTTTTCCTGATTTTGATTGATACTTTGAATTGTCTCGTTTTTGTATGTTGTTTCCTTTCAAATTATCTTGGCATTGTCCGAATTGATTATGTGCTTTTGGGTGTTAGCGTGATCTGTTATTGCCGATTAATTGTACTGGGTGGCGGATGTGTTGCGTGTGGATCTGGTGAATGTGATGTTGCTCATTTTCTCTTCGTCCTTTTGATGTTCCTTCAGACTTGTACCAAATTTCCTCCCAGTTTCACCTTTTAATGACTGCTGACCAGTTTTGCATGGTTTTAGAAATACTACTCCTGTTTTGTCTAAAATGTCAGTCTTATCTTTGAGGTGCACCAGTAACTGTCTGCGGTTTGTCAGTGGTCTCATTAGGGTGCTGAAATGGTGTGTCCTCATCACCCGTGAAAACGCCTCAGGTGTTCCCTTCACGTAGGGTATAATGACCCAGTCTTTGCTTTTGATTTGACTTTCATTACTTATATTCTGTCTCGCTTTTCTTTTTCGGTCTTTTCTTTTACCGCTCTGTTCACCTTATTTATTTACCAGTCGGTGTAGCCATAACGGCCGAGTGCGTCATTTATGTGCTGTTCTTTTCAGTGTCTATCGTCTTCCTACTCTGTGAACGACCCATACCTTTTGGAGTAGTGGATGGTGGGACTTGAAAGCCAAATATTGATCAGTGTGTGTCGGTTTCCGGTACACTTACAGTTTGATGGTGTCGTTTTCTTTGCGGTCTATGAGCGAGGCTAAGAATGGTATGGCCCCGTCCTTTTCCTCCTCGTGTGTAAATATCATGGAATCTGTTTTGTCCACTTGGTGCAGGTTATCTGTAAGGCCCCACACTGATTCTTTTCTACCTATTTCTAGGATTTCATCCACATATCGTTTCCAAACTTCGGGGCGCATTCCGTGTGTGACGATTTAATGGTGGTCTGTTTTAGGTGTTCCATGAACAGATTCGCAACTTTGGGGGACACAAGACTTTCCAATGCAGTACCGTATTTGTGTTGGTATTTTGTTTCCATGAAAAATATTAGTAGTTCGATAATGTTGTCTACGAATAGGTTTGTTCTTTTCTGGAGTGTCTTGTCTGCTTTTGTCTGTGATGATATTAATGGCCTCTTGTACTGTTGTGTTGGTAAACAGTGACACCACGTCGTGGGAGTTGAACATTTCCTGTTATTCAATAACTACAGTTTCCAAGTCAGATGCTCAGTGTTGGGAATTCTTGACATGGTGTTGTGTTGTAACTACCAATGGCGACAGTACATCTGCTAGGTATCGTGACAGACTGTAACCAATCGACCCAGTGTAGTCAACTATCAGCCATAGCTTGACAAAGGGATCAGTCGGTCTTGAAACGTTTAATACGTACATTTGTTTGTGTAAAAAGCAAAACTTTGATATCAACCCTATAGAGTACTTTTCAACTTACAAACTAGAAGCTACACTTCAAAAACAATTAGAAAATGAGAAAAATTATAATAGAGAGGTAATTACAAAGCAGGATGACATTCTTGATGAAGTTGAATTATTCTATAAAAGGCTTAATACTTCTGACAGGAATATAGACGATATTGATTAAGAAGATTTTTTACAAAGTTTTTAAGTTTCAACATAGAGTATATTAGAGTCTGAGAGTTTAGAAGGTGGTATTTCTCTTAAAGAAGCATCGTTAACGTTCACATCGTAAACACAATGAAAGACCAGGGTCTGATGGATTAACTGCAGAAATTTTTAAATATTTTTGGAAACAACTGGACACATTTGTTTAGTTAGATCAATAAATATGAAATTTGTCAACGTTCTGTTGCTCAAAGACAGGGTATTATTACATGCATCCAAAAAGATAATGAACCGTTACACTTTAAAACAAACTGGCGGTCTTTTTCACTCTTAAATATAGTGAACACAATAGCTTCAGAAACAATAGATGTTAGGATTAAAATAGTCTTACACAAACTTATTTACATGGTTCAAACTGGTCTTTTAGCAGACTGTAACATAGGATAAAACAGTAGACTCATTTATGATATAATCACTATGTAATAATAATGATAATAAAAGTCTTTATTTAAGCTTGATTACATCATGAGTCAAAGACTCGTCTCCCATATGGCCAAGCATATATATTAAAAGATGTACATTATATTCAACAATGATACAATAGATCTTTGATATTTGATTATTTTTGAATATGTTTAATGTGCACGCTCCCCAATTAGCAGAGGGGAAGTCAGATTGCAATTGGATGAAACTATCTTTGAATGACATGGAACCATCCACAGTACTCAATATGTCTACATTCGACGGGTTAAGGTTTTCTGAAAGAAGCAAATTATTGATTACAAAACAAATTGAAAAGACAAATTATTTTCAGAAGATATATAATGAAATAATAATACGGCCTATACTCTATCCTTATGTTATCCATCGTTTAGGCTTTGTACAGATCGAAGCGTAAATCGGTCCACAAAACACGTTTCGATACGAATACTTGTTTGTGCGACCTAACACAGATAGGGGCCCGTTGGTGGGACAAATAAAACTGTTTTTCAATAGCACGTTTCTATATACAAATGCTGACTTTTTTTATATTTCATCAGTGTACTTAAACTTTAACATTCACCTCACCCGTCTGTATAAAGGTGTCGTTAAAGAATTTACATTCGTCAGTGGAATGGTGTCGTTGCAGAATATACACCCGTTGTGTAATGTTGTATCACAAGATATACACCCGGCTGTGTAATGTTGTCTAACAAGACATTCACCCAGCTGTGTAATAGTTTCGTTACAGGATATAACCTCCTTGTGTAATGTTGTCTCACAAGATATACGCCCGGCTGTGTAATGGTGTCGTGACAGGTTATACACCCGGCTTTTAATGGTGTCGTTACAGGATAAACCCCCGGCCGTGTAATTGTGTTGTTACATGTTATACACCCGGTCGTGTAATGGTGACGTTACAGGATATACAGTCGACTTTGCTATGGTGTCGTTACAGGATATACACCCGTCTGTGTAATGATGTGGTTATAAGATATACACGTGTCTTCGTTCATATTGATTTAGGAGTGAGACATATATGATTGCACATTTAGTAAAGATAAAGGGCCAATATTTGGTATGATTATAAAAGAGCAATTGTTTTTGTTTCTGAACATGTTTCAGGTTTATATCTGCTAATATCAAATAAGTGGAATGCGAAGGCCGAATTACATAAAGACGCATACACTGGAATGTCCTTTCGCCTGATGCACTTTTTATATTCAAGTTGTACCAAAGGACATTTACACACTCATATAAACAAACTCATCTGGCTCATTTGGGTTTTCTAACAAATACATCAACAGGACATAGTATGTTTAATTTACAATACTGCCTTCCTGGAAATCTGACGACAGACACATCGAACATTTAAGTATGTATGTCCCGATCATCAGGAAAACGAAACCGGTCTTTAACAATCGAAGAGCTAAGTACAAACAGGTGACGAAACTACACATTATCTTATGCATGGTATATTTTCCTGACCAGGAAAAGTCTAGTTATGATATCAATGTGCACGTGAAAGTATGTCCGGCTATATATATCATTAACACTTAACTCGAGATCTATGTGATGCGATGGTATTGTAAGCTGGGGAAATGGCTTTCAACTTGTATGTGTTGTACTACAGGTCATCGTCTAAGGCATGTACATACAAAAATATATCAACGATACCCAAGGCTAAAATGCCAACCTGGAACTGTTTCGAATCTCGATCTAAAATCGACAAGTTTTCGGTTTTAACATTTTAGAGCATATAAGTAAATGCCTTATGCCGCATTTTGACACCTATACAATAATAGAGAATCTTCTAAAGTATTCACATACAAAAGGGCATCAACTATACCACAGGCTAAATATGCCCATTTGACATTTGTTTTCGAACTTCAGTTTAAAGTAGTTCTATTTTTTGTTTTCAATGGGGAAGGTGGGGAAGGACACATCGTTAATCCTCTTTTGCAGCATTTTAAGAAATAGTTTATAATGTATAACCTGCGATGACATTACGGAAAAGGTATGTGAAGTGTGTCCTGGTAAATTTTGATAATATTCATGAACTGTCAAAATCCAATACGACTGCTTTATAGCCATCTTGGTTTTTTTTATAAGTCACAGACTGAAATATATCTTACTAATTATGTTTGGTTATTTTGATAATCGCTGGAATATATATTGCAGACTTTTTATGTATTCATAAGCCTGATATCACAGTGTATTCAGTTTCAGAGCTTTGTCTGAAAGTCTGTGACTTCGACATCAGTAAATCCTTGTATGTAGTGTCATGCAAGCATATATCCTGATTGGGTTATGAACTATTAAAACTCTTTGTAATTATGTCGTTACATGATATACATGTACACCCGGCTTTGTAACGGTGTCGTTATATGGTATACATGTACGCCCGACTTTGTTACGGTGTCGTTATAGGATATAAATGTACACCCGGATTTGTTACGTTGTCGGTACAGGATATACACCCGGCTTTGTTACGGTGTCGTTATAGGATATACATGTACACCCGGATTTGTTACGGTGTCGGTACAGGATATACACCCGTCGGTGTTATGGTGTCTGTATAGGATATACACCCGTCTGTGTTATGGTGTCGTTACAGGATATACACCCGGCTTTGTTATGGTGTCGGTACAGGATATACACCCAGCTTTGTTATGGTGTCGGTACAGGATATACACTCGTCGGTGTTATGGTGTCTGTACAGGATATACACTCGTCGATGTTATGGTGTCTGTATAGGATATACACTCGTCGGTGTTATGGTGTCTGTATAGGATATACACTCGTCGGTGTTATGGTGTCGGTACAGGATATACACCCAGCTTTGTTATGGTGTCGGTACAGGATATGCACTTGTCTGTGTAATGGTGTCGTTACAGGATGTTCACCCGTCTGTGTAATGGTGTCGATACATGATATACACCCGGCTATGTAATAATGTCGTTACAGGATATACACCGTCTGTGCAATGGTGTCGTTTCATGATATACACCCGGCTTGGTTCATATTGATTTAGGAGTAAGACATGCTTTATTGAGCATTTAGTGAAGATTAAAGGGCCAATATTTGGTATAATTATAAAAGAGCAATTGTTTTTGTTTCTGAAGAACATATCTTGAAGAAATTTCAAGATTATTTCTACTTATATCAATTAAGTGGAATGCGAAGGCCGAATTACATAAAGACACTACACTGGAATGCCTTTTCGCATAATGCATTTTTTACATTCAAGTTGTACCAAACGACATTTACACACTCATATAAGCAAACTCGTCTGGCTCATTTGGGTTTTCCAAGAAATACATCAACAGCACATAGTATGTTTTATTTACAATACTGTCTTCCTGGAAATCTGACGACAGACACACCGAACATTTAAGTATGTATGTCCCGATCATCAGGAAAACGAAATCTATCTGTAACAATTGAAGAGCTAAGTACAAACAGGTGACGGTAATACATACTTATCTGATGCCTGGTATATTTTCCTGACCAGGAAAATGCTTATTATGATATCAATGTGCACGTGATAATATGTCCGGCTATATATATATTATTAACACTTAACTCGAGATCTATGTGATTTGATGGTATTGTAAGCTGGGGAAATGGCTTTCAACTTGTATGTGTTGTACAATAGGCCATCCTCGAAACATGACAAAAAGGTATCAACGATATCCAGGCTAAAAATGCCAACTTGGAACTGTTTCGAAGCTCAATCTAAAATCGTTAAGTTTTCGGTTTGAACATTTTAGAGCATATTAGCATATGTCGCAACCCGCATTTTCACACATATACAATAATAGAGAATCCTCTAAAGTATTCACATACAAAAGGGCATCAATTTTACCACAGGCTAAAGATGCCCATTTGACATTTTGTTTCGAATTTCAATTTAGAATACTTATATTTGTTGCTTTCAATGGAGAAGGTGGGGAAGGACACATCGTTAGAACCCTTATGCAGCAATTGTTTTAAAGTATATAATGTATAACCTGCTATGACATGACGAGAAATGAATGTGAAGTGTGTCCTGGTAAATTATGATAATATCCAAGACGACTGCTTGACAGCCATCTTGTTTTTATATCAGTCACAGACTGAAATATATCACAATTATTCGGGTTGGTTATTTTGATATTCACTGCAATATATATTGCAGACTTTTATTAAGAACTATTCATCAGCCTGATATCACAGTGTATTCAGTTTCAGAGTTAATCCTTGTATGTAGTTGTATGCAAGCATATATCCTGATTGGGTAATGAACTATTTAAATTCGGAATGCGGTGAATGTTTTTCTTTAATCTGATTGGAATTAAAAGATAAAACGACAATCCAAAACAAATCTATTTCTCTTTATTTTTTTAGTGTTTTAAGGAGGCATGGTAATCTAGTGGTAGGACGCTGGGCTCGTGACCGAAGGGTTGCGGGTTCGAGTCACGGCACGGCACTGTGTTGTATTTTTAAGTCAGATACTTTACCACGTGTGTTCAAGTCTACTCAGCTGTAAACGAGTACTTGGTTGGGCAGTGCTAGAATTGTTTAATGCTAGCTGTTAGCGCCAAAATGGCAGCACTGGTTGCATGCTCCCCAGGAAATTGAGAAAGGTATTGGTAGGTTGAAAAGGGCCTATAACCACGGATAATGATTTGTTTCAAGTTCAAGTTCAAGTTCTTTATTAACTTTGAGTCTTGCGACTCATCAGTGTAACACATATACATGATATATATATATATATATATATACTTTCTCATAACATTGACAAATATCGAAAATACTAATAAATACACAGACGAGACAAAACACTCGGAGAGCATAACTACTTATGTTAATAAAGCTCTTCTTGAATTTGCAGCTTTAATGTATTTGGCCAATTTTGCTAATTCATTTGTGTTTTGTCCGTTAAATAACTGAATTAATTTAAACATGCTCGGTTTTTTACAATAGTACTTTTTTAAAAATTTCTCACGTAAATCAGAATAACAGGGGCATTTAAGAATAAAATGAAATTCATCTTCGACATCATCTATATCACAAGCGGTACAGATTCTTAAAAGTCGCGGAATATTTTGATAACGACCTTTCTCTACATTTAAATTATGGGCTGAAAGCCGAATTTTTGTTATTTCTTTTAAGTAACCTTTCATAAACGATTTTCTTAAATAACCCTGTATACCAACTTCTTTGTTAAGACATGTATAAAAAAATCCTTTTGATGATGTTCTAATTTGTTCTATACAATCTTGTCTATAAATATCTAAAAGTCTTTCTTTAATTATAATCAAACAGCTATTATCAATGTTATCTGTTTGCCATATGTAACCTAGACCTATTCTATATAATTCATTCTTGATATTAATTACCCATTTGTCGTTACGCACTAACATGTCTTCATAACATGATTTTAAAATGCAATTATCGGTATTTATAANGAATAATTATTACGACATACATTCATAACTGAAAATAAAGCTGTCCTTCCTTGATCTGCTATTTTTTGCTGTGTTTTTCTGAAATTGCCGTTGTAATTTAACAACATACCTAGATAATTAAATTCATTTACGATTTCCAAAGGACATCCGTTATATGTCCAATTTCCATTGTTTCTTAAAATACCACCATTTCTAAAAACCAGCACTTTTGTTTTATCTGTATTGACCGTTAGATCCCACTTTTTTGTAAATGCTTCTAAAGAATTTAACATGTCTTGCAAGCCTTCTGGTGTTTCCGAAAAAATTACCATGTCATCTGCGTACATCAGCAGGAACAGATTTAAAGTTTGAATTTCTATCGATGGACAGTTGTCAATTAAAAATTGCATCTCACAGTCATTTACATATAATGAAAACAATAATGGAGACAAAATTTCCCCTTGAAACAATCCGTTTACACAATTGAAGAAGTCAGATAATGAACCATTATACTTAACACAACATTTTACGTTATTATACAAAGACCTTATTAACACTAATAACTTTCCATCAATTCCTTCCCTTATTAATTTGAACCACATATTTTGTCGATTAATAAAATCAAATGCTTTTGTATAATCAATAAAACAACAATACAATCGTTTCTTATGTTTAAGACTCCGATTAATTATGGCCTGTAATGCAAATATAGCGTCTATAGTTGAAAGATTTTTTCTAAATCCAAATTGAGCGTCAGTTATCTTACTGTATTTCTTATCAAATGACATCAGTCTATTATTAATGATTGACGTAAAAAGTTTTCCCAAACAGCTAACTAGAGTAATACCTCTGTAATTATTAGTATTATTTGCATCTCCCTTCTTAAAGACAGGCACAATATTACCTTTAGACCATGTTTCCGGAAAGTGCCCGGATGTGAGTATATTGTTGAATAAAATAACTAAGCATGGCAATAAAACAGTCTTAAATTTAATCATGTATTCGTTTGTGAATCGCTTTGAAACGACCTTCGAACTAGCATGTGATTAAGCGATATACAAAGAACTCGAATTATTAATTAGTATTGTTATTACTTTTATCTGCCCTAATTTCAATTGCCAACTCTCGAATACAGTTGTAGCCTACTCTTGCGGGATTACGCAAAATTATAATTGTTTTGTAACTGCACGAGAAAGGGTGGACTATGCATGTACTACTTAAAATTGTTTACATCGTCTATCGTGCACAGGTAAAATCTTTGCTCGGCGTTTGCGGAACTTATAAGGGCTAAATCACCAAGGAACGCGATGGATCCATCCGTAGCGGGATTTAATGACATCATCATATGACATGAGATGCGATAGATCTTGGTGATGCGGTCATCAATGTCCCCTATTACCATTTGAATGTTAGGCCACAGCAATTGACCGCTTAAACGAATATATTGTCATGGTGTTTGGATATGTACAGATGTAAGTATCTATGTTGAAACTGACATTCATTGGAGTTTTAGTTCCGGGAGACAAAAAAATAAGTGCAACATATGGCAAGAAGTTATGTAATCGTTGCGTACGCATGCGTTACCAATGAAGATTTTAGAGCGGTCGCTTCACTTTGAAAATGAAAACAAATCGATTGTCAAACTTAAATTGAACGTAGGTTAGGTACCGTTTTCATTCAGGAAAGGTGAGAAAGATTGGAGTTAGATATATTGACGAGCGAGAGGGGTTCGAAAATAACTAGGCTACTTAAATCTTAATACTTCAAAAGCGCACAGCCGCTGGAAAATGAATTCTGCAATAGTCATTGTCACTAAAAACTCATTTCAGCAAGTCTACAGTAGCTGACTGTGTAGAGGGATATTCCCAGAGTACAAAATGACGTAAGAGAAAGTATGCATAAATATAGGCAGCCAACCGGCGGTGTTGTATACGAATGTAGTTCGTAAATAGTGGAAATAGTCCCGTAACTCTGAGTATACTTACACCAATATGATGAATGAAAGTTGACATTTGATTTATATTGGTTTGGCTTACAATGTTGACAAATTGCTGATGTTCCCCGCTGCAGTAAAAATGTAGATTATTCATTATGTTGATATTATGAGTGCGTAGAAAATGTGGTATTACCAAGACATTTTAGACTTTCTCAAGTTAAAGACTAAGAAGTGTGATACATAAAACTTGTCAGCAAGATTTAAGAATGTGCCATTTTAAGACACCGCGCGACAAATTTTGTAAAAAAAACACCGAAAAATTAATGATTTTAGACTGATTTGGGGGAAAAAATTGCCCAGTTGGCATCTTCAGACTGGGATATTGTTAATGTCTTTTTGTATGTGAATACCTTAGGCAATGCCATGTAGCAGTATATATGTGAAAAGGCGGGAAAAGACATCTGACAACGTACACTGGCTCGTTAAAAACGAAATTATTAATTTTAGATTGAAATTAAAAAAAACATTATACAAAGGGAGGTAAATCGTATATAAGACTATTCAGTTTAAGTTTAAATAAGTTGATAAAATATTTGTTTTTCTCTTTTTTACGATATTCAGAAGAAAACAATTGTTGTGTTTGCACTCGGACAGGTATATTTAGTGTACTTCATGTCATTGTAGAATCTATTTAAATTTGTTTTCCCTTTAAAACCGTACGATTATCCTTCTGCTAAAATTCGCAACTACCACACCATGATTTATTTCATTTCCGGACTTCAAAGTTCTCCTCTGTTTGCAATTTTGATTTGCATAGTACTGTATAGCGCTTTAAATTTGCGAGTTTAACATTTCGCGGTTTCGTATTCAGTACATATTCGCGGGGGCAAAATTTCGCTAAGCACCCGAATCCCATGTGTCGTGCAAACCAATTTGAGTGTCATCATTCGAGGGTTAAACCCCGAAATGTAGGTAAACCGTTTGAAAACACACTGATTCCGATTGTCGTCATCCGCCAGTGACTTCACTCGAAAGAAAATCAAATGTGCATATTCCTTTGTAGAAATAAACTGTACTTAAGTAAGCACCTATTGTGTACACATAAATATGTTGTATCTAGTGACATCTAGGTGTTGTTTTAAAAACATTTAATTTTGACAAAAAAAGACAAAACCATACCACTAGGAACAACTCGTAATTCACGGCACGGGAATTATACCAAACAGTAAACAACTTTAATGAAACATTGATTAACGAACAGAACATAAAGAATGTATTGGAGAAATAAAAAGACAACCACAGAATCACAAACGAATACTGTATAGGGGTTATATCTCGTGGGGGATTTTGATTGCACTAGCAAAAATATCGAAAATGCCAACCACTTTTATGGACCTTATAAGAACATGTTGTACATATTTATAATTAAATAAAATCAGATTTTCACCGGACAAATATGCAGTTCCTAGTGGTATGATTTTGTCTTTTTGGTTTTTCTGATAAAATTAAATGATTTTCTCTATCCCAACTTTGATGATTTTTCTTGGATAAATGTGTGGTTCCTGATAGGTATACAGATTTTGTAGACGAACATTTTCTACCTCTTCCTCACTGACATATTCTTTTTGCTAACTTATACAGTATGCTGCGTCCCAGTTGGCATGAACTACAAAGCAGGTATTGATGTGTATGTGTAGGTTTGTAATATCTGTCAGTATTGACCTTTTCTTTCCTAAGATATCTTGTAAATTCTTCCCCACATTTTTCTTCGGTCGGACGATACAGCAATTCTTTCAAGTGTTCATGTGTAAGCTTCACAAAGGTCGGTGTAACTACCATCACTGTTATCACCCTATATACTAGTATTACTGTTTTCATCATATGTACTAGTATCCCTGTTACATGTATCACCATATGTTATAGTATCACTGTTATCACCGTATGTACTTGTATCACCGTTGTCACCTTATATACTGGTATCACTATTTTCACCCTAAATACCAGTATTACTGTTGTCACTCTTTGTCACAGTATTACTGTTGTCATCGTATATACTGGTATTACTGTAGTCACCCTATGTACAAGTGAAACTGATGTCACCTATGTACAAGTATAACTGATGTCACCCTCTGTACAAGTATAACTGATGTCACCCCTAGTAAAAGTATAACTGATGTCACCATATGTACAAGTATAACTGATGTCACCCTATGTACAAGTATAACTGATGTCACACTATGTAAAAGTATAACTGATGTCATCCTATGTACAAGTGTAACTGATGTCCCCCTATGTACAAGTATAACTGATGTCACCCTATGTACAACCATAACTGATGTCACCCTATGTAAAAGTATAACTGCTGTCACCCTATGTACATGTATATCTGATGTCACCCTATGTACAAGTATAACTGATGTCCCTCTATGTACACATATAACTGATGTCATCCTATGTACAAGTATAACTGATGTCACCCTATGTACCATTATAACTGATGTCACCATATGTACAAGTATAAATGATGTCACCATATGTATAAGTATAACTGATGTCACCCTATGTACAAGTATAACTGATGTCACCCTATGTACAAGTATAACTGATGTCACCCTATGTACAAGTATAACTGATGTCACCCTATGTACAAGTATAACTGATGTCACCCTATGTACAAGTATAACTGATGTCACCCTATGTACAAGTATAACTGATGTCACCCTATGTACAAGTATAACTGATGTCACCCTATGTACAAGTATAACTGATGTCACCCTATGTACAAGTATAACTGATGTCACCCTATGTACAAGTATAACTGATGTCACCCTATGTACAAGTATAACTGATGTCACCCTATGTACAAGTATAACTGATGTCACCCTATGTACAAGTATAACTGATGTCACCCTATGTACAAGTATAACTGATGTCACCCTATGTACAAGTATAACTGATGTCACCCTATGTACAAGTATAACTGATGTCACCCTATGTACAAGTATAACTGATGTCACCCTATGTACAAGTATAACTGATGTCACCCTATGTACAAGTATAACTGATGTCACCCTATGTACAAGTGTAACTGATGTCACCCTATGTACAAGTATAACTGATGTCACCCTATGTACAAGTGTAACTGATGTCACCCTATGTACAATTATAACTGATATCACCCTATGTACAAGTATAACTGATGTCACCCTATGCACAAGTATAACTGATGTCACCCTATGTACAAGTGTAACTGATTTCACCCTATGTACAAGTATAACTGATGTCACCCTATGTACAAGTGTAACTGATGTCACCCTATGTACAAGTATAACTGATGTCACCCTATGCTATAGTATAACTGATGTCACCCTATGTACAAGTATAACTGATGTCACCCTATGTACAAGCACAACTGATGTCACCATATGTACAAGTATAACTGATGTCACCCTATATACAAGTATAACTGATGTCCCTCTATGTACAAGTATAACTGGTGTCACCATATGTACAAGTATAACTGATGTCACCCTATGCTATAGTATAACTGTTGTCATCCTATGTTCTAGTATAACTGATGTCACCCTATGCTCTAGTATAACTGATGTCACCCTATGCTCTAGTATGACTGTTGTCACCCTATGCTCTAGTATACCTTATGTCACCCTATGCTCTAGTATAACTAATGTCACCCTATGCTCTAGTATAACTGATGTCGCCCTATGCTCTAGTATAACTGTTTTTGTCAGGTGTAGTATTTCTACCGTCACCTATGCATTGATGTGACGGAGCTACTGGTTTGTCTTTGATGTCATAATTTGATGTCATAATTATGACACAATGAAGTTAGTATATCAGGTAAGTAGATTATTTGTATATAAATAACTACTAAATTCACGTTTATTGTAAATTAAGAAAGACATTTATAGAAATAATAGTTTGCTTACTTTAAAATTGAATTAATGTCGCTGTTTTAACTATGCATTCTGTTATTGCCATATCAAGGTATGTATTTAAATTGCATTGCATTTGCTACTGCCATAAAACTATTAAATATACATTTAACGAGGGCATGTATTCATTATATACACCATAATAAATATGATATGAATTTAAGTATGCATATTCCATTCAAGTAGTTACTAATTTTCTACAAACAGTGAGCATTCCATAACTCTCTCTCTCTCTCTCTCTCTCTCTCTCTCTCTCTCTCTCTCTCTCTCTCTC
>NW_018407077.1:155009-175368 GCF_002113885.1 Mizuhopecten yessoensis
TCTCTCTCTCTCTCTCTCTCTCTCTCTCTCTCTCTCTCTCTCTCAATTAAAGCAAATGTAAATATATATGTTATATGCCATCTTGATAATTTGTAGTAATATATTGTAGGGAAAGGGCTTAATATAAGTTGTAATACTTGTGCCCAACTCCCATTGTATATAAATTACAATAAAATATGTTTAAATCAAAAAGGATGAACCAATAATATGAAAAGGCAAAGCCATAAAAGAGCGTAGCTTTTGTTGATCTCTGATATTTACTGATTCAGAATACTGCTTTCACAATGCATTAAGATAAACTTCATTTACAGTCAACAAGTTGATAAATAACAATAAAACACTAGCTCTAATGATATTAACGACATAACAATAGGAGAGACCGGGCAAGTTATTTAATATTATTTAACTTTTCCTGTCGGAAGATCGGATGGCCAAACAAGCCCCGCCATGAGGTATGTTCGGACAGGTATTCGGGTAAGTTCGCCCCCATTGGAATCAGCTTAACTATGACGTCATAAAGCATGCGACATCAGATTTTCTCGCAAATTTTATGACGCTTTATGTGTTAACTACAAGGGCAGACCTTTCCACGGTATTATTGGCCGAACCTGTACAGGCCCAGATTGATATTTCAATAAATTCTTATCGTACAGCAATATGGTAGTGAGTGATTGGCTTGGCTTTTATGTATTATCATTTAAAGCTGTCAGTGTGTTACACGTTTAACTGTAAAAAAAGTAGCAATTCCGTTTCAAAAAGTTCGCATAACTAGAAGCGAGATTATGATTTTCTTTCTACCCTCTCAAAAGTAATTTTCTCCTGTTAAGTTTTCCTCGCCATGTTTTCGTTCAATGCCCTCTCAACTAAACTGCTAAGATCCTTAAAGATGTAAATATTACCTCAAAATTAAAATATCAGAGGTGGCCGAACCTGCCCCGGTTTACCGTATGTAGATTTTTGTATCATTGATGATTAGTAAAATTGTATTCACAATATATTTTTTAACATCAATGACGCCATTTTCTTCCAGTCAAAGCTAAAGTAGATATTAATTCTTGTGCGTAACGTATAAGATGGGTCAGGTGGCGCAGAGGATAGCGCGCACGTCTTCACCAAGATGGCCGGATTCAATCCTTGTCACCTGCCCGACTACGCGGGTTTTCTCCGGATACTCCAGCTTCCTCCCACATTAAGAATGAGATCCTCTGTGTGCTTCCGTCAGGGCACAAAAAGACTGATTGAGATCTGTTTGGGAAATAACTGTTTGGTAATTGCTGTAGAAAAAGTGCATATAACATATTTGACAATAAGTCTAAGTAAATATATAGAGATATTAGTTAAAAACTAAAATAAAAAAAAAATAAAAACATCGTAAAACTTTAATGTAACTGAGATTGTCGTTAATTCGATATGTAGTCTCAATTACTGTTCCATCATGAAGCGCCGTATTGAATATCAAAACTGTCACCGAAGTTTTACAGGTATTGATGCCAAATAGAATTTAACAGTTTCTGTCTGTAACTAGTTATACATTGGCACGCGTTGTGAAAAAGTAATACGTTGCTGAAAAAGGGCGTTGAACTCGGGTTGGTTGTTGGAAAATTATTGTTAATTTCGTCATAAATGTATTAACCATTGTTTCTTCTACGAGTGGTGATGCATTATCAAATTATGTAAAGTCTATTTTTCGTTCATATTCTCAATAAATGGAAATCAAAAGCTGATGACATTTTTAGATGATGAAAACATTAATGTACACAATGACATATTGGTCTAATGCCGGCTCTCTTTGGAGATATATCCCGGTAGAAATATTAACAGAACCTGGTCGATGACAAAAAGAATCTTCAGAAAATATCCGCATTTTTACTTTTTGTGCCAGTGACAAAAACTGAAATAAAAAATAAAAAAATCTTGAAGCGCCGACAAAGATGCGATAGACATCAGAATTTTCCTGTTATTTTTCATCCTTCCGGAAATAACCGATGAAGGCCGATGGATTGTGGCGTGTTTGTGACGTCATAGTATGATAATCTCCGAACGAAGTTTCATGCCTGTTAGTATCAGAGTTTATGGGATAGACTTTTTGATTCAGAATGTATATTAGTTTTTTATCTCAATAAACAAGTTATAAAACATGAAGATTGTTTTCACTATATGAAGATGTTCATGTATGGGTTGAAACACAGTTGTCTTTGCTTCAAGGATACACTTCATGTTTCCCCACTGGACGTCTACTTCCGGAGGAAAAAAAATAAAGGCAATGTGTAGAATGTGGCATATTGCACCTCTGTAATTTTAATTCAGCTTTTTTAGTTTCGTATTATTTGTTCCTAATTGGAAAAAAAACCCAAGACTTTCCGAATGCGTTATGGTACTTGACACGAAGCCTTAAAGGGTGGTTACTTGCTCCGATTACCTGCTGTAGTTCATCTAATATGAAAAGGCAAAGCCTTAAAAGAGCGAAGCTTTTGTTGATCTTTGATATTTACTGATTTAGAATGAGATAATTTTAATACTGCTTTCAGAATGAGACAAGATAACATATATTTAAAGTCGGCTAGTCGAGGGAAAACAATAAAACATAACTCTAATGAGATTAAGACCGACATAACAATAGGGGAGATCGGGGCAAATTCGGCCCATTTTTATTTAAGTCCGTTCTGGGAAGTATGGCAGCACGTCCGTTTTTGAACATTATTTAATTTCCTCTGTCGGATGATCAGATGACCGAACGAGCCCCGCAATGGGAAAAGTTCGGACAGGCATTCGGGTAAGTTCGGCCCCATTATAATCACCTTAATTATGACGTTATAAAGCCTGCAACGTCAGATTGTATCGCCAATTTTACGACTTGTTATGTGTTACATTGGCCGAACTTGCCACGGTATCATAGGCCGAAACTGTCCGGGCCCAAACTGATATTTCAATAAATTCTTACAGTACAGCAATATGGCAGAGAGTGCTTTTCTTTGCTTTTATGTACATGCATATCATTTGAAGCTGTCAGTATGTTACACGTTTGACCGTAAAAATAGCAATTACGTTTACAGAAAGTTCGCATAACTAGAAGCGAGATCATGATTTTGTTTCTACCCTCTCAAAAGTAATTTTCTCTTGTTTAGTAGTTTTACATTATAGTTTTCCTCGCCAATTTTTCGTGTGAATGCCCAGCCAACTAAATTGCTAAGATCTTAAAGTTGTAAATATTAGCTCAGAAACAAAAATATCAGGGGTGGCCGAACTTGCCCCGGTCTCCCGTATGTAGTTTTTTGTATCGTTGATGATTGGAAAAAAATGTATTCACAACATAATTTTTGCATCAATGACGCCATTTTAAAGCTAAAGTAAATATCTGTTCTTGTGCGTAACGTATATGATGGGTCGGGTGGCGCAGTGGATAGCGCGCTGGTCTTCACCAAGATGACCGGGTTCAATCCCGATTACCTGCCCGACCACGGGAGTTTTCTTCGGATAATCCGGCTTCCGTCCACATTCAGAATAAAATCCTCTGCGTGCTTCCGTCAGGTCCAAAAAGAATGATTGAAATAAGGTGGGAAAAAACTGTTTGGTAATTGCTATAGAAAAAAGTGCATATTACATATTTGACGATAAGTCTATAAAAGTAAATGAATAGAGAGGTTAGTTAAAAAAATGAAATTAAAAAAAGGAAACATTGTAATACTTTGATGGAACTGAGATTGTCGTTATATCGATATTTAGAATTCCTGTTCCATCCTAAAATACCGGATTGAATTTAAAATTGTGTAACTGTCACTGAGGTTTGACAGGTAATAATGCCAAATACAATTAAACAGTTTATGTCTCTAACTAGTTATAAATCGGCATGCGTTGTGAAAAAATGATACGTTGCTGAAAAAGGGCGTTGAACTCGGGTTCGTTGTCTGGACAATTAATCCATTGTTTCTTTTTTGAGTGGTGATGCATACATAAATTATGTAAAGACTATAACCAGACTTTCAAAAATGTTAATTATTTCGTTCATATTCTCAACAAATGAAAATCAAATTTGAGACGATGAAAAATAAATGTACACGGTGACCAATTGGTTTAATGCGGCTCTTTTTGAAAATATCTCCCGATAGAAATATTAACAGAACCTGATCGATGACAAAATAGGATCTTCAGAAAACTTCCCTGTTTTTACTTTTTATGCCTGTGACAAAAACTGAAATTAAAAAGTCATAAAGCACCGACAAAGAGATAAATGCAACGGCCATCAGTTCCAAGATTTTCCTGTTATTTTTCATCCTTTCGGAAATAACCGATGAAGGCCGATGGAGCGTGACGTGTTGTGACGTCACAGTATGATAATCTCTGAACGACGTTTCATGTCTGCTAGTTTCAACATTTATGACACTCAGAATATATATTAGTTTTTTATCTAAATAAACAAGTAATAAAACGTGGGTATTGTTTTCACTATATTAAGATTTTCATGTATAGGTTGAAACACAATTGTCTTTGTTTCAAGGATTCACTTCCCGTTTCCGCACTGGACGTCTACTTCCGGACGAAAAAAAATAAAGGCAAGGTTTATAAAGGGGAAACAACTCTGTTTACGCACGCATGTGCTACCATTAAAGAGCTTCACTCGGGCGCCTTCGGCGACCGCGAGCTACGCTCTTATTAACGCTGTCGTGCTATGTATTAGTATAACTGTTGTCAAATTATGTACAAGTATAACTGTTGTCATCATTTGTACCAGTATTACTGTTGTCATCCTATGTACCGATATCATGTTATCACCATATGTAAATTGATAACTGTTGTCACCCTATGTACTAATGTTACTGTTGTCACCTTATGTACTAGTATACTGTTGTCACCTTATGTACTAGTATACTATTGTCACCTGATGTACTAATATATCTGTTGTCATAGTATGTACTAGTATAACTGTTGTCACCCAATACACTAGTATAACTACCGGCGCCCTATGTACTAGTGCTACTGTAATTACCATATGTACGAGTATAACTGGTGTCATAGTATATACTAGTATAACTGTTGTCATAGTATATACTAGTATAAATGTTGTCACCAAATACACTAGTATAACTACTGGCACCCTATGTACTAGTGCTACTGTAATTACCATATGTACTAGTAGTACTTACATAACTGTTGTAACCCTATGTTCTAGTATTACTGTTGTCATCCTATGTACTACAGACCCGTACACGTTCGCTTTTCCACCTTGGGCGCAAACGGCACGGAAGTGCTACGCAAACGGTACGCAAGTGCTACACAAACGGTACGGAAGTGCTACGCAAACGGTACGGAAACGGTACGCAAATGCTATGCAAACGGTACGGAAGTGTTACGCAAACGGTACGGAAGTGCTACGGATGACGCTTATAAACGGTGATTCGTTTGTGGTGACAAGAACGGGTTTACATAAAAAACATAAAAAGCGGAAGCATATCAAATATCTAAAACGAAACGAATATACCCATAATGCATAAGAAGACACGTCAGTTCGTTTGCATAATGGATGATTGGGAAACAAACATAAATGTCTCTTGATTTATAAAGATAAAGGTCGATCAAATATTGGTACATGTAATACACACTGTATATACATCACAAAGACCTGACGTACGCTAACAGATCAACACGACACACAGATAATAATAAGTTATGGTCAGAAGTATTTCCACCTGCTTACCGAATAAACAACTTATTATTATTGACAGTAAGTAAACTTGTTACGGTTTTTTTAACGAGTTACGTAATAATTAATAAGAATAATAATAATAAAAAATGATATAATTTCAGAATCCTGTGTTAAGGATCCAGTACCTCTATTTCCATTTTTTATATCGTCTTTAATACTTCCATACACTTTTATATTTTTCGTAGGTTTGGAGACCGATAACGTGCTTAATTATTAGAACATGCAAATACATGCATCAAAGACATGTTATACCATGTTTATTCATTACATTTCATTCACAGATAAACAGTATTTTTTGTTTTACATCTTTTATTTTATTATGAAAATGTAGTTGATTCTTGTTTAAGTCTACATTGTACATGCATATTGTTACAGGAGTTATTATATATATGTTTTTCAGTTTGAAAGGCAACCTCGTGCATGTAGGAAACTACTATGAAAAAGAAAAAAATAATATGTACCGTATGTTTTTTTTCATTCATGGTATGCACCTCTGGTATTAATAAGAATATAGGTTTTCTTTATCGATCATAAAAATGTAGGTATATATATACTGACTTTTCTACAGGTAAATCTTACCTGTTTGAATCCTGGTACTGGCGAAACCATAACTGTCTGGCACACATTGAGGGGTGTGTACTGCAGAGGGTATAGGGATCAGATAACATATGGACTTAGACCACAGTCAAACTTCAATATATCTTCAATGTGTATTTATCAGTTTGTACATGTACGTTTGTACCTAAACAGGCGTGTATCAAGGATGGTGGGGTCTTAGGACGATAACTTCCTGATCAGGGTCAAGGGGCAATTAGTCATGGTAGAGTAGAGCAAAGTAAAAGGGTGTGAATAGGGGGAGGGGTTTATTTAATAGATACGTGTATCACTCAATTATAATATTTTTCCCTTGGGGGAGGTATACATATATATCTATGTGATGTTGCTCACAATCTCTTATCTCTAGTTCCGCATGAAAACGTTATTGGCGTTGAGGGAGGATGATGTCATTTTCCTGAAATTTCAAGTTAAGAGTTAAGGAGTCTCAATAATTAAGTACGTTTTCGTGAAACTGGTGATGGGGAATGTATCGCTCAATAAATCAAGTGAAAATGTTTCGCTTTAAAGTATACTTCTCTGACCGTTGTCAGACTTTTTTTTATAGACAACGCCACAATAGATCAGTGGCAAGACTACTTCACGTTTGTTTATCTGTGCTCAATACATGTAAGTGTAAGTGCTACAATATTTCATAATTTGTCATACATGTACGTAGCCTCATCGCCAAGTTCAAGTTCAAGTTCTTTGTTACTTTGAGTCGTTCGACTCACCAGTTACACACACACTCACAACACTATTACAAGTGCAGCTATATCTATTTATACTAATTAGGTTCTTCTCGAATATGCACGTTTTATATATTTCCTTTAGTTCGATATTTCTTTGTATTTTTCACACTCAATAGTCCTTGCAATTTAAACATGCTTGGCTTTTTAATATAATAAGTTTTCAAAACAATTGCTCTCAAATCAGAATAACATGATCTTCAACATCATCTAAATTACAAATATTACACACTCGACTTTCTTATCTTAAGTTATGAGGAGATTTTGTTTTATTTCTTTCAAAATATTATTTTTGTATGGGTGTATGCAGGTAGTTTTGTAGATCAAAATAACTTTCTTCTTCCTATTGTCTCCCTTAACAATTCCTCACTTTTGGCCATGTGTTGAGCGTTCGCCCCTGTGAGAAAGGCTTTGGGTTCTGTCCCCTGGCCGAGATATACCAAAGTCTTTAAAAATGATAGTTTCTACTCCTGCTTTACGCTCAGCAAATTAGGAGTGGGACGACTGGTTCGCCCGTTGTCAGTATAATGTGACCTGGTGGGGCGTCCTGCTGGGTGTCTTCGGCAGTATGTTTCAGTGAGGTAGCACTATAAAGTTGGCATCAGTTCCGCGCTATCACAAGGAGACAAACACGAACATATCGCAGCCTCCCACAATACACACACATTCACTACACGCATGCATCCTGCACACAGGGGAGGCCGTCCTTAAATGACAACGTACCTTTTTATATTGTTCCGTTAATCTTTCAATGTTTGTTGTCAAATATCGGTACTTTTTAAAGCGAGTTTTATTTGTGTGTCTAGACGTACAATCCAATATGTTTCAAGCTTGTGAGAATGAAAAGGGTTCAAAAAGTTTCGTACGCACCGTAAAATTAGGAACATAAGTCAATTTGTTTTACCTAAAAAATGTAACGAAATTAGGTTTGGAAGTGTGTTCTTTAAACCACTACTACATGTTCTTGTGATTATTTCACGGGCGTGTTGATATCAAATTATAGTACACGGCATTAGATCAACACATACTGTTGCGCATTCGTTGTTAAACCCGCCATAATGAATGTCTACATGATTGCATATTGTTTATGATTGTTAACGCTGAAGTAGTATCGTACGTTATTGGTTTGTTATACTCTGTTGACATGTAATAATGTATAGATCAAGTATCATTAATTAAATGGAATTAAATTGTGTGCTATCTGAGTCCGTGTTTTACCATCACATTCAGTAATTCATAAATACGAAAGAAAATATAACCTATTATAATGTTTATAAATATAATTTTGTAATCATCAAATTTCTTAAGTAAGCATTGGAATTTATTTAAATATATAAATTGTGTGTCTACATGGATATAGTAAATTAATATATTACTGGTGAATATGGGGGTGAATGTGGGCTCAGTACTTCTGGTATGGTGCTTTGATCCTCATCATTCCTCGAACCCCAGACCTCAACTCCTTTACACATCAAGGACGTTTCCCTTAGACCCGGATCAGGAGGCTATGTCCCTCTGCTTCCGTCCCCCACTCATCGATCCGTGCCTGTTAAGGTACAAGCTGAGAAATTTGTATTGATTATGACTGTTGCTGTTCTAGACACGATGTATAAGTGTCTATGAAAGTTGACATCAGACCCCTATACCTATTGCAGTAAACACGCACCCTCAGGGCTTGACAGCCAGTTTATCCAGTACTAAAAGTATGACCATTCTTTTAAACTGAAAAGTAAATTGCATTGGTACACTTTTAGGAATATATTTATAACAATTTATAAAAAGATCAATTATTATTATAGACTAAAATAAAATCCAATAATATTTGCATGTATATTATAATCATAACAATAGCTAGTAATCTAAGTAGTTATTACTCGTTATTTAGATACATTTCCACATATAATGCTCAAACAAGAAAATGCAGCTAAGCTGCTGGAAACCAGATCTTTAGACAAAAATCTCTTACTGACAGCCCAACAACCACGATTGACAGATCGTGCACACTTTGAATATAAATGGCATTAATTGTAATGTTTAGAATATTCTGTTAACGCTCAATATCCTCACATGCTACACTATGGTCACTCAATAATTTTCGCAAGACACGAATATTTACATTGTTTTACTGCATGTTTAAATGTCAGCAATTTAGTAATAGCGTCACCTCCTAAGAAAATACAGAACATGATGTACGAACAATATCATTGATAAACTATCAAACTGGGTTAAAGTGTTCGGATCGGATAAACAATATGGCTGACTGGCGGCCATCTTGTGTTTTCACAGTGAATTTTTGTTAATGCCTTTTCTCAGAAAGTACTGGATTGGTCTTTCTCAAATTTGTTATGTTGGTTCCCCTTGGTAATTATTCGTTAATATTTACTTTTGTGACTGACGGAATAAACAAAATTACTGACTTGCGGCCAGCTTGGATTTTGAAATTTAAAGTTTGTTATTGCTAATTCTCAGAAAGTATTGAGGGATTTTGTCAAATTTGATATGTAGGCTCTCCCTGGTCCTTAGTTGTGCAAGTTTTATTTTGAGAATGACCATAGAAACAAGATGGCAGCAGGAAGAACTAAACAGATATTTATCATATTGCAATGATCGCTTATATTTCTTTCACATTAAGTACCGTACTAGTAAACATGTGAAATGACGAACTCACATTTCAAAAGTTACCTCCAGGTGAATTTATGTTAACATGACTTGGTCAAACAGATAAGAGAATTGAAGAGAAAAGAAAAGAAGAGATTAAACTGACATGGGACTTATGAAGATGGTACAATGTTGTGCGCCAATATCCCTCTGGGATCTCTTGTTAATATAACCTCAAGATTGTAATTGCATGATTTGGTAAATCAACATCTTGTTGGGTACATTGTGATTATAAAGGTATTCCTTTCTGCTCATTATCACTCCCTGATACTGAAAATAATTTGTTATTCAACAATGCATAGCACAAGATTTATTGAATGAGAAAAAGGAATAACTTCTGAAATTTTAACTAAATCATTGATTATCGTAATCCATTTATTGTACCAATTTCTATAGAAAACGTCATTATTATCAATAGTTGTGTTTTTGTTATACCATATGGGTGTCTTAAATAAAGAATGATTCTCCTTTCTATACATTTCTATTTAGTATTTAGTCAATGCCATGCCTTAAAACATGCTTCCAGAAATGTTTTTACAATTAGTCCCAATCTTAATTAAATACTAGCTATCACAATTTTTAAAACTATTTTTTTTTTTCAAAATCATACGCCAAAAGAGTTAAGTTTAACTAGCTTTTTATCGAAACCAATTTTAGGAATTCTGTGTCAATCCACGTAAATTAAATACCAAGAAGTGTAACCTTGTCAACCCCCCCGTTGAAAATAACTCGATTGGTGCAGAGATGGTGCGTGTTTGTTTGAAGTTTGTTACATCACGCACAATCCGGTAACTGGCTAGTGTAAGTCGGTTTAGGTTAGGATTGTATCTGTTTATTAGTGTTTTATTGAAGCATCATGTTTAACAACAATTGACTTTGATCTCTTATCTAACACGGCCATTTCCCGACAATTTCAATTGTATATCACAATATCGCAAACAAACTAACGTCTTTACCTCTACGGAAAACGCCGCCGTTGTTAACCTTTCGTCTACGCCTTAAACACCAGCGAAGAACACCATTTTTATCCGAAGGACTTTCAGGAATAAATTGTTCTTAGTTCTTATTACTTTTTTTATATACACAGTATTATAATTATCATCAAATAAAAAGTACAATTTGTTTAGAATGTATCATTCAAGGAATTACAGTAGAAAGACATAACGTTATAGAAGACATTGAAATGCCAACAAACGTTTGCAGTGTATTGAACGTGTCTGTTATATCCGAATAAATGCCATGGACAGTTGTGACTCCTATAATTGCAATGACTCTGTCTTCTAGTTCAGACAATTCATCTTTCTCTTCTATTTTTCCGCGCCCTGTTTTGTTCCGTTCCCTCTTAAGTTTAGCCTTCTTTCCCCTGACCTAACTTGCCCAATCTTGCCATTTCTTTCGGATGTCATCTACAGTTTCCACGCTGCTATTGACGGCATTCACAGAATATGTTATGGTTTGCCATTCCCATTTCTTCTTTGCATTGGACACGTTATCTGAGAACTTCCCGATAATAATATCCCGTCGATCCTGGACTCCCTCAACCAAAGCCAGCTACTCAGTTTCCGTAAAATTTGGCTTCCTTACTCGTTAAGCTATTGTGACTGTCGTATCTATTACTGTCAGCAACTTGTCAAAATATGTTCCACTCAATAAAGAGCTTGATAAAAAACACATACAACCCATGCGCACCATTAAAAGCACAGATGACACAGATGTGATGAAGTTTATTGTAGGTAAAAAAAGCGATGACCGGACTCCGGAACTTTAGCTCTTACCGTCCTCGTAAAATGCCGATATAAGGGAAGGTTAAGGGGTATTGAAACCCTATTGGGTAAATGATAGTCGTGCGTTACGGTTGCTTCAAGTTAAACACGTAATGTTTTCAAAACATACCCTTAAATCGTCCCCTTAATATTAGTGTTCAGGTGGTTTACTAGTTACATGCCCTTGATTCGTAGAATACCTTTATGGTGGGTCCATTACTTTAGAGAAAAAAAAACATGTCATCTTTTTCTAATTAGGCTTATTTTCTTGCATTTTTTACGTAGATTCCACATATGAAAAGAAAAAAGGGGGTTCTTGACTTACTTTCTGAGATATTTGAGCTGAAAGATAGCCATTTTCTGAAAATTTTACCTCAAATTATTAATGAAAATTAAGCAAAAAACAAAAAAACTACAATATTTACAAAACTTCAGTTTCCACCAAGTTGAATATTTTTTAAACATTATGTGATGTACTATCAAAGGCAAAAATATCTATTTGCTTAATTTATGCATTTTTAGTGGCCATCCATTCTCTCCAAAATGCAATTTTCAACCAATTTACATCGAACACAAGCATTAAAAACAAGCAAAAATGTTTTCAAAACCCATGTCATTTTTATAAAACTTTGACAGAAGACAGCCAAGTATAAATGCTTTTTGGTAGGCATAAAAAAGTGAGGGGTTCTCGATGAAATTTTGCAATTTTGCTCACCTGAAGTTAGAACTCCGTTTCCCCACCCCATTTTGCCTATTACTATTTTCATGGGTAAAAGGCAAATTTCATGTCATATGGCATATTGTTATCCATACCGTCAAAAATATGAATTCTTTATCTTGACCACATACTTATATTTGATATATGTTAAAATCAAGTAGCATTAATGCTCGGAACATTTTTGTTTAGAAAATTTCGAAGTTCCTATCCGTATTCCGGATCTTTGGACCGCCTCCGGGTACGGTATTATAAACGACATTATATTTCCATATACAAGGCTAGCGCACCATTCCGAACGTGATGTGCTTGATTTCACTGTTTGTTGTGTAGTTTCTGTATATACACGTCGGTATATGAAATTCATATTGAACAGATATTTGCTACTATTCCCTAGTCAACGTCTAAGTATTGCTGTAGATGTATCGTAACATAGACAATGGAGTTCAAAATCCGGTACAGTGTAACAGACTACGAGCGGAATATGTGGTTTCCGCGATACAAGTTTGCGGAACTGAAAACATTAGTGTCGCGAATTGTTGTGGTCATATGTCTTACACTTTTTGTATACACTGAGCATTGAAGACTGCTCTCGTCAAAATTATGTTTTTAATAGCTGATTTTAATACATGACAATTCTATGTATAAATGTAAACAATACACCTGTTTAGACATACTGTATTTTCATTCGAGCACTTGTCTTTGTTATTGCTCTTTTGGTCACACAGATAATTAAATATCAATCAGTATCTAAACCTACAGGCTGTTAAAGCAGTTCCAGTAGTATAATTCACAGCAGGTGACTGTAGAACTTGAGGACATCACATGCTAAGACAGGAAAGAGTAACACACTAGAAGAATATCTTACCAAGACACCCCCCACCCCCACCCCCAGTAAATTTTTTACTTTTAAGATTTTTTGAGGTGCACACAGTCAATTACATTCAAGGAAGAAGACATGTCTAGTCCCCAGTATGGGGTTCTTAGACTTCTTTGAGGAGGTGGTGGGGAGGTGGATGCACATTTACAATGTACTGTACTTGTGTGTTGTTGGATGAGAGGGGTCAAAGCTCATCTGCTTACAAAGTTGTATATGAGCACACAATTATCTGGTTACACATGATGAACTGTTATAAACACCTTGAAATAAAGGTGAAATGTGCATGTGATATTCAAGCTGAATCAAGGGGAGAACTGCAGATTTTGGAATCTTATACAATGTATAGTTCTCTGGACTCTCATCCATAACACAAGAAAACATATTTTGAATTTGAGAATAAACTACAAGTGTAATATCAGATTCTGATTATAAATCTGAACCAGAATTCCAAAGAGAAAATTCACAGAGAAATAAATTCTTGGAAAGTAATTAATATTTACCAAGTTTATGTATTTTAGTCTTTTTATAACAGGATCGAGAGAAAAATAAATAAACAAAACTAATTTGTAAACTTGCATTGATTTAATTCAAATCACATTTTTGAAACATAATACAGAATAAGAAATAAAGATAGAAATATTTGTCTTTGGAGTATGTACATTATAGTATGGAGTTTATGTATCAAAATAATAACACATTTACAGGACCTATACATTAAATTGTCCAGCGTTTTGGTTCTTTCCTGGAGTCTTCTTACATAAGTCTTTCTGCAAAAATATACATGACCTATAAAATTCACATGTAAAAGGGAAAAATAGATTTAATGATTTGAAAAAACCTGGTATGCAGAATCAATACTTCAATTACATGTATATTATAAGTGTATCTAATATGAAAAACAAAAATTGATTGAAATCCATGTAACAGGAAAAACATATGAAAATGAAAAAAAAAATCGCTGCTTTACAGCTCTTCAGGAGAAATTATGACTATATACATGTAGTGCTTTACAATATCTTATTGATAACCGCATAAGTCATAATTAAGAAATTACTTTATCAAATTATACTAATACTGCATAATTATACCTGGTCTTCAACCAAACTTACAGAAATGATAATTATTGATAGTAACACATGTAGAATACAGTCTTATTAAAATTAAACAAAAGTGGCTTTTAAAAACAGCTTATTCCACAATCTATATTGAAAAATATGACATATTTTGTGTAATATGTTTAGCTAAATCTATGAGATAGTAAGTCAGCTCACCAGTTTCCCATTTCTAAGTTTTAACACCATTACATTTTTCTTTAAAATTTTAATTAATCTTTTGATTAATATATCATAAGAAATCAATCTTGGTGAATGCTTGGATTAGTACAGAGGTTAATATACTGAAAGATACTATAGCAGCAACTATTACACATTCATATCAGGTATTGCAACATAAGGACTTCATTGTCAGACATGTTTGTCACATTTGATCTGACATTTATTAAACTATATATTGTTACTTTGTTATTACCTGGTTATGTACGGAACTGTACTAATGTTGTTTCTATTCATTTTCCACCCTTGTTGTAATGATGACCTATGCCTATGTCCTTATCAACAAAGTTATTGTGGCTGGTATGGACAGGGTTAACATCTGCATGGCCACTACATACAGTTATATAGCGATGAGTATTTTCTATGATTTGATATATCCAAGTTTAGCCCATTGCATTTTAGTTTCTGTCCTTACCTCCTGCAATGATAAAAAAACAAATTATGCATCTTTTAAAAATTTACTCGAATTTGTTCAGATATGAATTTGATTTAATCTCATTTGATACACTGTACACAATACAAGACAATACAATAACCAAAAAAGTGATTTGTTTATTTATTTCAAAATATTTCAATAAGATTGGATCCTTTGATGTTTTGAGTTGAAATGCAACCTGATTAGATATATTCTTAACGAAATTTTACTCTCTAAAACAGAGATTACATGTAAAGAGGAAAATACTTAAGAGTCATAATGTACTGAAAACTGAAATTACCTACAACACATGAAAACAATATATGTGTATATACTATTTCCTATAAGGAGCAGACCTTGGGAAATATTTGAAAAAGAAATGAAGGGAAATTACCTGTGATGTATTTCTTACCAGGTGCTGTTTTTCCTAAGTCTAGAAAGCTGGTCATGACTCTTGTTAGTACCTGATCAGAGCATTGGTAAATTGGGTTGGTATCAAATCACTGCCTTACGGGGCACATATCACAACTCGTGCTTGTTTTTAGACATATCATAACAAAGCCCCCCCCCCCCTCCCTAAAAAAAATAATCTACAAAAAACACGCACTGATGTTCATGAAAAAAATGTAAATGAAGGAAAATTACCTGTAATGTATTAATGCATATCCTACCACTGCTTTCCCCAAATCTAGAAAGCTGCTCACGTGTCTTGTTATATCTAGTACCTAATAAGAGCATTGGTAATAAATGGTAACAAAGCCCCCCCCCCCCCCCCCCCCCCCCCCCCTAACTGGTACTGGTACACAGAGAAATGCGCTGATGTCCTACGTGAAAACAAGTTAAATCATGGGTTTGCTGAGATTGTGATAAAAAAGTAATCAATCTGACAATTACACAAACGCATGCGCACTGTTTTGGATATGACACTATATATTTACCTCATTGTATAAACTCGTCTGCTCGTGTCTGAATGTTCGGTATGGGTCCCTGGGGACATTGACGTGTTCAGACTCTCTTTCGTAACACTTGAAGCTGTTTACACTGCCACGTATTACTTATTTCTGAACAAAATCCATGTCAGCAGTCAACACGGTATAGCTGCAATGCTTCGAATGAAATGTTCAACGTCAAGACCTAGCGATTGGTAATGGTCACAATTCTTCCATCGTACGTATAATGACCTATTCCGTTTAAGTGATGATGTGAAACTCTGTGTAATGTTTGTTTTCTTTCTATTTAACATGTAGATAAGCGAGCAATAACAATGGAAAGCACACATTCTTTCACTTTCAGGCTTCATCCTCAGCAGCTGTCAGTCATTAGCTGCGATGGTAAACTTCCGGTGTAAACGACGTTCGTTCTTATATACTGACACATGCATTTTAAACACTCTTCTAACCCAAAAAGATACCACTGTGACATCTCAAAAAGGTATATTGCCGTTCAGATGTAGCAAAAATCACGTCAAGAAAACTCACCAAGAAGCAGTTCCGGATAACAGAATTTCATCGGAAATATACAACCCTTAAATAGAGGCTTCTAAACCCAAAAAATTGAGACCACCACCAGAGGTTGCACTATGGACCAACTTAAACTAGCCTCTTGCCAGATTGTTCAGGATGTCACGGACTACAAACAAACACGCACCGTTTTTGCACCGATTGATTAATCAGAAGATCTGAACTTCAGCGCTTCAGATACAGACACAGATTAACCACCTACATGTATCAGCCACAACTATCTAGAATACGGAGACAAAGTGGACGCAATGCACGATAAGTGATACACCTGTAGATGAAAAACCTATGGAACTTACAAATTTCCGTTTGCAGGATTTATGGACTATTGGACACTGTCTAAATTAATAACCAGTTATACAGTTAGAATTACGCCCAAGTATCCACCTAGGTTCAGTTCGTTCTGCGTGCGGCTTGCGTGCGGTTAGCGGTAGTCTTGCGGCTAGAAAGCGATCGTTCACCGTTCGAGCACCGTTCGTATGTTTCGTCTGTTTCGTTCGTATCAGCTAAATCGTTCCGTTCGGTTATTTCGACCGTCCCTATCGTCCAATTATTTCATTGGGTCGTTTAGTTCGGCTACTCCGTCCGGCTGTTCCGTCCGGCTGTTTAGTTCGATCGTCTAACTTACTCCGTCTTTTTGGGTTAGGATGCGCACGCAGTTTATCAATTCATTATGATAGAACTGCAGAATATCTCACGTTTATCTTCAGAATTACGAACCTCAATTATCAGATACAGTGACAAAGGCTACGCTATTAGAAAGATTATTCGTTGTCAAGCACATACGCACGCCGAATTGCGTATTTACGGTATTTATAGGAACTCTTCAATGCGGGAAACCACGTTGTTGTCGGTAAACATAAAAACAAAATGGAGAAAAAGAAGAATACAGAGAATATTGGGCGAATTTAACTGGATTTCGGATTACGAAATTGTTTTCTGAGCAAGAAATGGTCAACAATTAAAGCCTGCTGTTCCAAAGACTGGATGACAAAAACGCAAAAGAAATGCAGTGTGGCTAATTACCGCCTGACTACTCGTAAGCTCCCCGAAGTGTTCATAAAATTCGCATTGTAAATTTNTTTCTCAGATACAGTGACAAAGGCTACACTATTAGAAAGATTATTCGTTGTCAAGCACATACGCACGCCGAATTGCGTATTTACGGTATTTATAGGAACTCTTCAATGCGGGAAACCACGTTGTTGTCGGTAAACATAAAAACAAAATGGAGAAAAGGAAGAGTACAGAGTATATTGGGCGAATTTAACTGGATTTCGGATTACGAAGTTGTTTTCGGAGCAAGAAATGGTCAACTATTAAAGCCTGCTGTTCCAAAGACTGGATGACAAAGTCGCAAAAGAAATGCAGTGTGGCTAATTACCGCCTGACTACTCGTAAGCTCCCCGAAGTGTTCACAAAATTCGCATTGTAAATTTCCCATTTATACAATACCCTTTTCACACGTTTATCAAATTAGTATGTCGTTGATTTAGTTTGTATAAAGTCTCGAGTAAGTTTGTACATGTGTTACACCTTAAGAACTGTACTGTACGTCTCTCTGTTCAATAGTATATATGGTAGGGAAAAAAGTCCCGAAACGCCCCTCCCCCCTCCAACAAGAGGTTTAAATTTCGTAGGTTTAAACAAATTATCATAATCAATGCACTATTCACACTTCCAGTACTACGACGTATTTGACCTTTGTCATACAAGAATTAATTTTGTCTCAAGCTTTTATATAATTCTCAATTGTTTGAATATGAAGATCAAAGGAACAGAGTACTATTGAATAAATATATATTTCTACACTTAGTGTAAGTGTAAGAGGGGAACATACAGCCTTCAGTATATACTAGAAGGATCATGGTGATGCTGTACATCAGATATTACAATTCCCTGTCAGACTTGGATCATAAATGTTTACCAAAACATGTCATTACATGTAAATTTCTTCATGATTAAAGACTGTGATAAAATGTATTTCTGTAAACAGAAGTTAATATTTGCTTATTTTAGACACTCTAAATAACAATTAAGTTAGGAATTATTTGATAAGGTAAATACAATTCGTCTTCTCCCCCACCCTTATTTCGAGTTATAAATTTTGGTGTATAACCATAAATATTATATTATAAATATTGAGATAAGATACAATTGCATGCAAAACATTTAGTACACAGGATAATCCTGGAGGGCATTGACCCCTCAAAAATGAAATTGACCCTTCCATGTTCAAATTTAATCTTACATAGAATAACCCTCTTAATTTTGATTAGTCTTATTTTTTACATTATTATTTAAGGGAATTAATGGAAAAAACTATAAGCATCACTTTCGGATAATATTAATGTTTCAATTAGTGATGAGATGAAGTCATGAGTCAATGGCAAGGTCAAAATGATCTTTTTACATTTGAGATATATATTTAATTGAAATTGTCAAGAAAAGTTAAACTTGCTTCTATATTTGATATGATTTTTATGAATTTCACGGTCAATATGAATGCCTGTATCATGCAAACTTATCCTCAACCATGCCATTTTTACATAATATTATTTTTGTATTTTCAGTTCCTATCTCAACTTAAATTGTTACCAGTCTGCCATCATAATTGGGGCCACATTACAGCAACAGATGCACCAGACGTGAAGGAAATCAAAGAGGAAGCAGTCATAATCTCTCTAAGACAGTCAGTTGTCAGAGGACATTTACAGCATAAATAAGGATCCATGGAATCTCATCCCAGAGTATGTCAAACTAGTCAAAATTGAATTACATCTCCTAAATTCCTGCAAATAGAAAACTCTTTTATGGACACTAAGCTGTGATAGTTACTCAGCAAAATATGTTCAAAGTTATATAACTAACATGTACATGTTACCTTGCTGAACTCCAGAATAATATTGATTATAATTTGTTGTTTTAGTGGCTAAGTGAGTTTGGATAGGAATATCTGTATCGATTAGCAGTATTTAAAATTATATACCTGGTAACTGGATAGTTTAAAGAGCAGTATATACCCTAAGAAAACCCTTTCCAGATGAAATTCACTAGATTTTTATCTAACCTCTGTCATCCATCTGTCTGGCGTCAACGTTATACTTTAAACAACTTCTTCTGAATAATCAAAAGGCCCAGGATGTTGATATTTTGGTGGTAAAATGTTGAGATGAATGACCTTGACTTATATTCAAGTTGCAATAAACAGGAGGCCTTGGGTGGTGTTATTAAGCAATTAACATGCTAGAATGAGGGAATGTGATGTATGTGAAATTGAATGACATTGACTAGCCTTCAAGGTCACATGTCAAATGTGTAAAATCCTTTAACATAAATTACTATTTCTGAATATCAGGTAAATCTTTGGTGTTGATATTTAGCCAATAACATGCTGGGATAAAGGGTTCTAAAATATATGCAAATGCTCTTGAATGACCTTGACTCAATTTTAGAGTGTATGTTAAATTGTTAATATCAGGGTCATATAATATTATGTTTAAATTTATTAAAACATTTAATTGACTTCTGAATAATAAAAGGGCTGGCTGAAGCTGGCTCAATATGATGTGTTAGAAGTGACTAAATGGCTATAACAACCAGCTTAGTTCAGAAAAAAAAATGTTCAAATCTTCCAATAAAGATTCACAAAGATAAAATAAGGTGTAGGAAAGATCTGCCAAATAGACCCCAAACATGCATAGTCTGATTGAACAGCTTAAAGACTTTCTTGTACTCTTTTTGATAAACATGTATTTTTCCAACAGCTTGAAAAATTCAAAATAAAATTCCAGTTGAGCTATCAAGGCCCCTGGGCCTCTTGTTTGTGAATAAAGTGAATAGATCTCTAGGCAAATTATGTATTTAACCAGTAGGTAGACTAATTGAGTTATAAACATTCATGTTTTGATATTTCAGATTTTTTTTACTATTCCTTAAGTATATATATATCTTTAGTCAAATTGTTATCGAATATTTTGGCTCAAATTTCCTTACAAATGTGTAATCTTTCTAATTTTTAGGTCACCTGAGCCAA
>NW_018407077.1:176735-265658 GCF_002113885.1 Mizuhopecten yessoensis
CCCATTTCAAAATATATTTCAAGACATATATACTATACCAGTGTATGTAATACGAATAAATTGTTTTATACCCCTCTGCTTTAACCGCCCGATGTTTATTTTTTAACTACAATCAAAGAAACAGTACTACATGTATATAAGTGACTGATCAGGGACGTAAACGCCTCTAGTCAGATTAGCCCGAGTTTCCTCTGGCCCTAACGTTTTGACACATAGATGTCTGTCTGGTGAGTCTGATGTTAAGGCCACAGGAAACTCGAGCTGACAAAAAACGATAGCTGAATCATTTACGTAATATAAGATCCAGGACAGACGATGTAAGGCGTGGGGTCTGGCTTTACTGAAATGAAGATGCCCAGGGGCGAAAATTGAAGTACCGATGGGGGATGATGCACCCCCGCTGAGGTAATTGGCTACCCCTGATAGCGGCCCTGGTCATCCTAACTAACAACCGATCTTTTCTGTTACATATCCAGGTAAATGACTTGACACGGTAGCATTTGCATTGTGACAATTAACATAAAAAAGTTACAAGCATTTTGTCAACTTAAAACATAGATTATGATTTTAAAGTAAAATAAGATCGTGGATTAGAGAAATAAAAGAAGTTAAAAAATATGAAAATTTTAAATAAATTCAGTGTAAAATTGTATTTGTTCTTTTGAAATGCGAAATGAACACTTAATTATCTCATACAACCTTTCGATTTCANCGACAAAGGAGTCAGTGTGCTAAGATTTCTTCATTTTCCTTGTTTAGAATCAGAGGTGCTAGTTTCAAATACTTTTTAGTCTTAAATCTGTATGCTAGATATTGAATAAGGTNTAATTATAAGATATTGAAAAATATCTTTTTTATGCAGAATAAAGAAAGGAAAAATAAAACTATTATGTTAGAAAAGTATTTTAAAAGAAACGTTGCCGTAATTCGTNTTTCATACCATAAGGATATGGCATAGTTATTACAGACTGTAAGCCATAATTTCATTTTTTTGATGGTAAAGGAAACCTATATTAGATACTATTGAATTATAGCCTTTGGTTGTGGTCGACACCTGGNGCAGTACTAGTGATCTGAAGCTCATATGAATTCAATTGATATAAAAAAAAACATAACGCATACAGATAGAAACACCAACNATTCGTTTGGAGACATGTCATAATTCTTTTTTTTAGAAACACCCAGTTCTTCAACAAAAATCACACCTCCAAGTCAATATCGTTTTTTAGCGGTGGACACGTGATGCACTTCTGGTCAATCACTTGTCGGGAATAAAATGAAAAAAATAATAAAAACTGATATCACCTGTATACTTATATTATTATTACTGAAAATGTACTGAAAATCTGTTTGAGATATATGGTGATTTCTTATTTTGAGTAATTCCATGATGATGTTCAGTTGTTATGTACATGTATTACTTTAGTGCCATATTTAGCCAAACTCTTGAAACTTATGTTGTGCTTGTTTTGACCAATAAAATTATTCTACAAAATTAAGTTAATTGTCTATTCAATGAAAGAGATTCCACATTGTTTATCATGTTTATCTAACTGCAGTTAGTTATTGATGAGCTGATAAGAGTTTTAAAAGTGAATGAGCTGATAAGAATGTTTCTGTTTAAAACTTCAAAATTAATAAACTATCTCTATTGAGATAAAGAAGCAAAATATGTTAAGGAGTTGTGGANCAATGCTGACAACAAAAAACTACTATGGCACAACACATACCTCACATGCATCGATACATGGATTATTTATTGATCCAAATCTGCTCTGATTATTACCAACAGCTGCTGAATTCCATAAGCAGAGTCCTCGAATTGGAATCGTTAAAAAAAAAAAAATCCCACCGGAGCGATCGCCAAAAAAGAGGCGGTCCGTAATCTTCTAAACAAAGAATACAATTTTCTATGTTCGGTCCGGATCAGTACGGTTTGTTGATTAGTCAATTCCATGACCTACAAAATGGCGTTCACTCAGGTGGGACATTTATTGAACGATTGAAATTCGTAACGCGCCGTCCTGACATGTGATTATGGTTACAATTCGCTTGCAATCATATATTTGAATTTAAATCGTGTCGTAATTGTCTAGGTATACCTGTACATTTGTGGTCATTCAGTTATAACATAGATTAAACTACCGCCTATTCAAACACATATATGTTGTAGAAATCGTATCATTGACTAACATTTTAATCATGAGAATAGGAGAAATGTTATTTTTAGACTGATTCGACATTATTCAAATAACACGGCTTTATTAGTTTAGTTACGGACTTAAATATATCTTGTGGGTGGTAAGTACAGGTGTAATTGGGTGGTTCGGTTATCCAGACGACTACTACTAGTTCCGTCCCGTGAAAGCGGGTGCATAGTTCGTTCGTTCGATCCGCCGCTATCGGCCAGGGATCAGTTTATCGGTCGATAGCGGCGAGGGATAATTAAGCAGTTTATCGGCCGATAGCGGCCGATAAACTCGTTCCGTTCGGGAAGCGGCTGTACTAGCAGCGTTAGGCCCAATCGGTAACACCGGTCCTATCGGTAGGCTTGCGTTCGCACCGGGTTCGTCCTGCGGTCGTATAGCGGCTCGTCTCCGTTCGGGAAGCGTGCGTCCTGCGTTCGTGCCACAAAAAGTGGATACTTGGGCGTAATTCTAACTGTACTAACATATGATTGTATGTGTCAATTAGCATTTCCATTCAAGCATTTTGTTTAACAACAATTGATTTTGATCTGTTATCTAACATGTTATTTCCAGGCAATTTCAATTGTATATCACATGATTACTTAACAGTTATTATGACGTCACATGGCGAACCCTAACTTGCACCGTAACTCTGTAAATGATACTGTACAATTGTTATGATGACGGTTGGCCTAGCCATCCGAAATATGTAGACCTACCTTTACGGAAAACTTGATGTTGACGCACCTACACTTACCTATTTATACTTGAATACTTCGGTATCCACCACGGATCGCTACACCGGTGCATTAACCGACCGCTTTCCACAGGGCGTTGAATTTCCTTACCTTCTAATTGTGTTGGTTTACCAATACCTTTATTTCTTTCTACATCTCGTATTAAAAAAGTGTCATCTGCATATTGAGAATTTATAATCTGACAGTCCTAAACTATTGATACCAGTAATATTTCTGTTATTTCTTATCGGAATTATCAATATCTCTGCACAAATTATAAAAATGTAAGGTGTTATTTGATCGCCTTGGCGACAGCTACGTTTTATATTAAAGAACGATTATAAGATACTCCCTGATTATTGCAGTACAAGGATTAGAATGTAATATTTTTACCCAATTTCTCAAATCTGAAGTCGTAAGGACTTTATTTATAAATTACCAAGAGACCGAATCAAATGCATTTTTGAAAATCAATTAGCAATAACACTCCAGGGATATTATGTCTTCAGCATATTGCATGATGTCATAGATGAGCCTAGTATTTCCCCCTAAATAACGCCCTGATATGAATCCTGTCTGATCTGATTTTATCAATTTTTCTAAAACTAATTAAAGTCTACTAGCTATAGATCCAGGTGTAATTTTGTCAACAATATTTCAAAGCTGCTTCCAAAAAAAGTTTTAAAAAAACTTCATCTGAACTCGGGCTATTATTTTCTAATTCCTTCTCTTTCCTATCCCAACTATTCCAAATTTATATCATGATGATTTTTAAGCTTCTAAATTTCATCTATTAGGTTATTTTCTTTAATTTGCCTTTTTTTTGTACTGGATGAGTAAGAAATTGATTTGCCTCTTATTTCCATTAACCAAATTTCTAAAAATAGTTGGTCATCTATTACTAACTGTAACACTATTTCAGGAATATTATTGATAAATTCTGGATAATAGATTTGGATACATTGTTGAGATTTTATAGCTGTTATAGTATTATTTACAAGGTTAAGATGTTCCTGGTCATGCAACAAAGAGTTATAAAATATCCATAATCCTTTACCTTTTTTTGAATTGGCTAAACTTTAATGTAAATTTTGGGAAGGAATGGTTTAGATTTATAGTCTGAATCAACACTTGTATTACTTACACTTTGAAAGAAACTTCCAGATACTATAACAAATCTAGCTTCGCTTGTTTTATTGGACTACTTTTTCGTCATGTGTATTTTTTGATATTAGGATATTGTTCTCTAAAAATATCAACTAGATCTTAATGTTCTATTGTTTCTAAACCCTTTTCCCAAGCCTTCGGATTGTTAATTTGTTTGTAATTCTTATCATGATCTAAACCAGGATTAAGAACCAAGTTGAAGTCGCCACACATTATACAATTATTATTTTTTAAGTTATTAAAAGTGTTCTCAATGTTTCAAAGAAAGCTTGGCTATCAGATTGAGGACCATAAATAGTTATCAGAGTAAGTTTTCTCCCCTCAATTACTAAATCCAGTGCAAAAAAGTTCCCTGTCAAATCTTTCTTTTCTTTCAGTACATTCATTTCAAATTTGTTATTTATCACAATTACAAGAATTGGAGTTAAACGAATTAAACTAACAGTCATAGCCCCATGCATTCCGTATTAAATCTTCCTTTTCCTCAGTTAAATGTGTGTCTTGAAGACACTATATATTGTATTTCCTATCTTTGAAATATGTAAACACATCCTTACGTTTAACTTGTCACCTAAACCCTGGCAATTTGCTGATAAGGTATTAATTCCCTCCACTACTGTTTGTAAAATTACTAATAGACCACCACATATCAAACTTGCTTGACGCAATCATAATTAAGAAAATTAAGGTATTTTTAGAATCAGGTAAATACAAAAAAAAGGACAATGAATAGCTGTAATATGCACTCTTATTAAAGACAGTAATTATATTTCCAGATATCTCCTTCCACTTTTTGCGGGATCTATCTCTAATTCTACAAGACAACCCTTTCAACAGAGAAAGGGAAAATATGAAGAAACATACGAAATAGTTAATACTCGCATATCGGTGATGTCTTACTTACAAAACTATTTTATTGAATTTATTTTTCAAAATTATGATAAAAAAGTTAAATTTTTCAGGGTTATTATTTAAATTACAACCCTAACAACAAGATAGAAACAATATTAGTACACATTCGTTAAACTTATCTGTTTTGAATACATTTCAATAATAATATTTCTTCGAGTTTTGATACCTTTCTCGAGAAGGGCACAATCTAATGAAAATCATATCCTACATTCACTACGTATCACATACTTAGTGAATGTAGGATATAATTTTATTCAGATTGCCTCGGTATGACCCAAGAGGGTTTCGTATTTCCTGAGCCCGATACGCCGAAGGAAATACGAAATCCTGTAGGGTCATACCATCCTGTATATCCTGCCAAAAATCCGTGTAACGAATTTAATACCCCATTTGAGTCTTTTATAATAAACTTTTCTGTTGTCAAATTAACAATGGCACAGTACCTCATTTAGTTTCGTTTTATCAAATTCCTCGAACTGTTCTTCCTGATTCTATTCTTTTAAATACGTCCTCAGCATATTTGCCGCTCGTCTGTTCGAGTTTTGTGGCACATAGTTAGCCCTTTTGGCGAGTATTTCCTCATCAGTATGCGAAGTGAAACGTTTTGCCATTTTATAAACAGCAAAGCAGATGACGAATGCGAGTTGTCCCCCGTTGCCCGGCCGCAATATACAAAGACACGTGACCCGTATATCCCTTGTAAAATCACGTGATTCCACCGTATTACTGCTGATAATCACGTGACATGACCGTATACCCCCTGATATTTTCGTATACCCCCTGAGATACACGAATGCGGTTTGGTACACTGTAGTTTTTAACCAATCATATTCCTAGGTTTTTCTAAAATTGGTAATAAGATGCAATGTTTAAAAAACCAAAATATTATTTACAAAGTCTTGTTCATGTATTGGTAATATAACTCAATTTCAAACGTAAATTGATATGAAAGTTCGAATGTATGGATTTGTATATTTTGACTAAACCGTAAATTTGATATGGTTAATTTAACTTTGTTGTCACAAATGTCAAATGATAAATTTACTTGATCTACAAAAATCCTTTTAACCTTATTGCAGTGTAGAATGTAAGAGTTATGTCCCTTAATTAAATTAAATTAGTCAGACGGTATTGTGTATGTTTCTGTTATCAAGGTAGCAGTGTAGAGTAGCGTACGGTGGTAATGGGTGATATGTTTTGTACAACAAATAACCACTGTATTATTATCTATATCAAAATAAATAATAAAAAAAAAAAATGACATATCATGATGAAATGGACTATGTGGGCTTCATAATTTAAAAAAATAAATAAATAAAAAATCGAATTTGGTTTGAGACTACAGTTGTGGGCATTTGCAAATCTGTGTCTAAACACAAAAGCTAGCTTTTCATGTAGTCTAATTTTTGTAATCAGCACATGTGTTAATGTTGTAAAAAAAATCCCCCGAAATGACCTATGCTAAAACGTGAGTATCTTTTTTACCGAGTAGGCAATATCTTATTTAAGACAGGTGTTAAGAAAACAAATACTACTTGCGAGGGTCAAATTTTGGGTTAAAGAATCGTGTATTTGTTTTGCAATTTTGGTGTTTTTTTGATGTGGCAACCATGGTTTCCACAAGAGTATCAGGAAATATTTTGTTAATGTGGTTTTCATTAATTTTTATTACGCAGTAATTTTTCATTCTATATATTGGATAATCTGCAGTGCGTTTTCCGTTGCATATAAACATGTATGTACCTGTACCGTAACGCGATACCTAAACGATGTATTATTCGATTCGTTGCCAAGTCAGAAGGAAACATCTAATGTTTTTGACAAAAAAAAAAGAAGTTAACATACCGAACTGACTATATTTTATATAAGTGTTATGTGGCTTACCACGGACTTCGGTCTATCTTCGTCCGTACCTGTGTACAGCTACATAGCGCACTTTTTGGAATTGAATTGAACTCATTATCGAATGATGTCAACTAGATTCTTAGCAGATGTTTTTTTGCATTTATAAACTCTATAAACAACTATATATATGTATAGGTCATGTAGGGCCCATATTGTGTCTTCCCCAATTTGATAATATATATGATACACAGATACACTTGGTAGCAGCTGTACACACATGTATACACACCGCCAAATGTTTACGTATTATGTGTAATTGAGTCATACTTACAAGGAAGTTCGGACCCCGTATTTGACTTGATATGTTTCTACAGAGTTAATTATTTGTGTTTGTGAAATACAACATCGGAATCTCACGAAGTGCCGCTTATATAATGTAATTACATGACGGATAATTAGCCCGACATGTTATTTCTACTGCTCGTATTCCTGTCATCGTCAGGTAAGTTATGTGTTGTTTTGTTTCATTTCGTATTGTATGAATTGTACCTGTATTAAAGTTCAATATGTTGATCTTCATATTACCGGATTATTACGTTTCTATAGTACATGTTTATAATGTATGTGCTACAATGTATTGCAAGTAATCAACACATAGGTTACATGTAGTGCAACATGAAACATTGGTTGACTAATGATATGCATACCCAGCTTATTGTCTCCGCGCTTGCACCAATTTTTGTCCGATTACTTCTCGAAAAAAAAGTATAGATCAATGCACATAGTAAGCATAACACTTTCTGTCTAACCTCATAAGTATTGGCAGCCAAATATCCAAAAACGAAAGATTATATTCTTTATAGAAGTAAAACATATGTCCATGTATGTTAATGTGGAATCAATTATATGAACATTTTGATTGATTTATGACATTTGATAACTTTCATATTGTCTTTTGAGATCATTAAAACCATGTATGTCATACAGTGATAATGATGACCGATTTGACCTATGACCTTTAGTCACCGATATGTTAATATTTAGTAAAACTGAACAATATAGTAGAATGTATCTTCGTTTATACATACACTAATTGTTTAATGTCATATACCATACATATGTCAGAAAGCTTTGGAACTCATGGCCTTTTGTTTTACATCAGATTCACCCAACTGTTGAATACTATATACATGGTCACACTTAACAAAAAGGAGTCAGTCGTTCTGCCAACGTATACATGGCACGGAGAGAAGTTCTGTTTGACATCTAATTACCAGTAAACATCACGCGTTATCGCGATATTAATGCAATACAAAACAAGTGTCTGACTTGCTCCTTAAGAAGCGATAAGAGGGTAAAATGCATAATCTTAAAATTGAATAACCATTGCAAGAGATATTTTCTGGAAAAAAAATATTGGCCTTGTGCGCTTCTATAGTCTTCGATGCTTAAAATTGAGGTCATGAGCATACATGCACTTTTGTATTTCAATTCAAATGATCATTTATCTTTGTTGCATTATGGTATTTACTGCACTGTAGATGCATATCTTTCTATTGTGACATACGTATATGGTACTGATGTAGATATATACCCGTCAGTTGTGACATCACAAGATGGTACTGATGTATATGTATACCTGTTTGTTGTGACGTCAGAACATGGCACTGATGTAGATATGTACCTGTCTATTATATCAACAGCAATAGTACTGATGTATATGTATACCTGTTGGTTGTGACGTCAGAACATGGCACTGAAGTAGACATATACCTGTCTATTATGAAATTAGAAAATTGTATTGATGTAGATATGTACCTGTCTATTATAACAACAGCAATAGTACTGATGTAGATATATCCCTGTTCATTGTAATATTAGTCGATGGTTCTGATGTAGATATATAAACTATGTATTTTCACATCAAAAGATGGTACTGATGTATATATATACCTGTTTATTTTTAGCTTACCTGGTCCTAATGATGTAGATATTTCTACGTTTTGTAATAGTATCCCAACGTGTTACTTTCTGTAACAATTCCGCCGCTGCCACCAGTTCAAACTTATTGAACAACACAACAAGTACATTGATATTTACACTTTAATTACAGCACAAGTATTTTAATCCGTCATATGATATACAAGTGTTCACCATTGTGAACGCAATCTTTCCACTCTAAGCTAATCTCATACTATCAACTGCAAGACTACACAGACCTAAGACTACAACTACAACTACTATTCTTATTAACTTCCTATTTCTCCAACTTTCTAACTCTCATCTATGTCTCTAGACCTCTCAACTCGGTCTCCCTTACTCAACATTTTCTCTCCAACTCCCCAACTCTACTCCTCTATTCCAACTCTTTAACTCTACTCCTCTGTTCCAACTCTTCAACTCTACTCCTCTGTTCCAACTCCCTAACTCTCCTCTTCTATTCCAACTCCCCAACTCTACTCTCCTGTTCCAACTCTCCAACTCTCCCAAACTGAACTACCTTATTAATCTGTCCCCTTATCAAAATCCTGCTACATTAAAAATGTTGATAAGTTAGCATAATCCTGCTAAATATGACCCCTACCCGACAAGGTTAAACTGGCCATAACTCCTGATAAATTTGACCCCAGGTCAGCATCAGCTCGCTGCGGAGGCACAACCACTATGTCAAAGACTAGACTTCCCCCACCTAGACTACAGACGGTCACACTAATGTACAGATCCTAAACTTTATCGCAAGCACAATGATCTACGGCTACTTAGCTACTATCTTCAAATAAAAGTCACTGACCACGAGCCAAGGCTAATAAAATGCATAGCTAATCATCTGTACACTTTGAACAATTAAACGGCTACTAAATTCGTAACAATATGTACCCGTCTATTGTGACATCAGACGATGGTACTGACGTAGATGTATACCTGTTTGTTGTGACGTCAGAACATGGCACTGATGTAGACATATACTTGTCTATCGTGAAGTTTGAAAATTGTACTGATATAGATATATACACTTTGTATTGTCACATCAGAAGGTGGTAATGATGAAGATATATACCTGTCAAAAAAATATGTGTATTGTTACATTAAAGGATGGTACTGAAGTAGATATATCCCTGTTTATTGTGACATCAGAACATGCTTATGGTGTAGATATATACCTGTGTAGTTTTACATCAAAAAGGGTACTGATGTAGATATATATATGTTTATTGTAACATCAGAAGGTGGTAGTGATGTATATATATACATATGTGTTGTTACATTAGAAAATGGTACTGATGTAGGTATATACCTGTTTATTGTTACATCTGAAAAGGGTACTGATTTAAAAAAAAAAATGCCAGTGTATTGTAACATTAAAAGATGGTTATGATCTAGATATATACCTGTTTTTGTAACATCAGAAGCAGATATGCACCTGGTATTGTAACATCAAAATATGGTACTGATGTAGATATACACCTCTCTAGTGTGCCATCAGCAAATGGTTCTGATGTAGATATAAATATGTTTATTGTGACGTCAGAAGATGATACTGATGTATATATATATACCACTCTATTGTGCCATCAGCAAATGGTTCTGATGTAGATATAGATATGTTTATTGTGACGTCAGAAGATGGTACTGATGTAGATATATACCTGTTTATTGTAACATCAGCAAATGGTAATGAAGTAGATACATTTGTGGGAACGCACGACGTTACACGATGTGCGATGTGCGCGCGATATGCGATGTGCGTGCGATATGCGCACGGAATGTGCACGATGTCTGCACGATATGCGAACGATTGACATCTGGACGATTATTGCTTACGCACATTTGTGCGGACGATGGGCGATGAGAATCGTGGTTGGTTTAAATTGAGAAATGACTTAATGATAAATACGGCCTTGTGTTCAAACATATAAACTTGATTTTTAAGTATATTTCTATATTCTAGCTATATGTATCAGCTGCTCTTTTTATCTATATTTTCTTAATTTAGAAATGGTGTTTTCGGTGATTTTTAAGCGACCCAAACCGTCACATTTAAAATAACACATACACGTATTGACACGGTCACGTCAGCAGGTAAACATAGTCACTTTTTATCTGTACCTGGACTGTAGTTTTCCACGCCCGGGACACTTACGTAGCTCGCCAAGGTGTACAAATCGAGTTAATGGGGTGATATATACCGAAACGAATGCAAATGACAACTACTTAACGTCCAATTGTGCTTTCACAACGGTAATACGGTATCACATATCAACTCTCTTTGTAAGGTACGGGTCAGGTAAAACTCCGGTCAATCATCAAAGAAAAAGTATTTACCTGTTCCGTTACTTGGAGGCTAAACACATTCTTGATAGTCCAACGGTCACTGTATTGTTGTGTAACACTCATGGTAAAATTAAACATAATCCTAATTAAAATGATGAGCAATTTATATATACAGTGCTCTTTATTCCATACGAGGGCTCCGGATTCTACGGAATCGCACATTTGTGCGGGGAGAAGCGCACATCGGGGCGAACGATTGTTAAATCGCACAGTTGTGCACACCATGTGTGGACAATGTGCGGACGGTGTGTGCGCGATGTATGCACGATGTGCGCACGCTATTGTTGGTGCGTTGTGCGGTCCCTTAACTGTATATACCTGTACATTGTATCATCAGAAGATGGTACTGATTGAAATATATATCTATGTATTGTTATATTAGAAGATGGAACTGACGTAGATATATACTTGTGTATTGTAAAGATATATACCTGTGTATTGTAACATATATATAACTGTTTATTGTTACATCAGAAAAACGGAACTGACGTAGATATATAACTGTTTATTGTAACATCAAAATATGGTTCTGATGTAGAATATACCTGTCTATTGTAACATCAGCACTGATACTGATTTATATATTTATCTTTGTATTGTAGCATCAGAATAAAATATTGATGCAGATATATACCTATGTATTGTAACATTAAATGATGATACTGATGTAAATATGTACCTGTGTATTGTAACATCAGAGGATGGTACTGATTTAGATATATACCAGTGTATTGTAACATCTGAAAAGGGAACTGATTTAAATAAATAACTTTGTATTGTAACTTCAGTAGATGATACTGATGTAGTTATATACCTCTCTATCGTGACATATACCTCTCTATTGTTAAAATAGAATATAAGTACTGGTGTAGATATTTGGCTTTGTATTGTAACATTAGTAAATGCTACTGATGTAGATACATACCTGTCTATTGTGACATCAGAAGGTCATATTTATTGTGACATAAACAGATGATACTGATATAGATATATACCAGTGTATTGTTACATCTGAAAACGGTACTGATTTAAATAATTAACTTTGTATTGTTACATTAAAAGATGGTACTGATGTAGATACATATCTGTCTATTGTAACATCAGAAGGCGTGTTTTTTGTAATATTATTGTTGAAGGAGAAGAATTTATATTAAAAAATGGAAAAAAATCAAGTAACTTTAGATCTCGGAATATTGTTTATGCAATGATCTGTGCAAATGGTTCTGAATTTTACAAATGCAAATGATAAATTCTATGTAATTCCTATATATCAAGCTACAGAAGAACTGTACAGCGAGAGTCAAAAGAATAAATGTTAATCGATATAATAAAACCTGGTTTGAATTGTTCTAACAGCACAGATTGTTGCATGCATAGATGTAGCTATACTCATGCCTGTAGCTTTATAAAACATATGGAGTTATGTAACACCACATGTTTGGTTCCTCAAATGTTGACATTAAACTGCATTGTTAATTTCGGTGTCAATTTTGGTAGGTTGTATTGTGATGTCACAATGCATCATGATGTCATCACTTTCTGTGTTGTGTTGTTGTTCTGTCAACATGAATGAATAAATTCTTGTCTTTTGTTTATGTATATAAAGGATCTTACATGAATTTCTATTTCATATGAGATTTTTGAAACAAGTCTAAGCATTTTCAATTTAGCGAGCCTCTGGCGAGCTAAAATGAAAAATTCGTGACGAGTTTCATAAATTTCATATGAAATGATAACGAGTGTAAGATCCTTTTTATCGCATAATCAAGATTGTGGCATTTATTCGTGTAAAACGGCGATTTTGATGCAACTTTGAAATGTAAAAAACTGCCATTTGACTCCAGTGCGTAGGTTTGTCACGTCATGTACCTGTCCTAGGCGTGACCTCGCAATTGAAACAATTGAAACTTAGAACCAATCACAGGGCTGATAGGTCATATTACATGGTTTAATACGCAAAGAAATAATACACGAGTAAATTCACTGGATAACACAGTACATTATGTGATAATATATTTATCTTGAAACATAGAGCGTATGTAGACAGGCTATTTCCTATAAACTGAGATTTTTTTTCATATCATCTTGACACACAATTTGTGAAAAGAAGGAATTTCAAGTTCTTCAAATCGTAACACTGCTATCAACAACCTATAAAACATATTGTTATATTTTAATCTTCGCCTTGCTGCCTGGTTGAAACAAAAGAAACCTTTAAGCAAACAAGCCTTGTCAGTGACTGTGGTGTTATACATAAATATATACTACATATGTGAAATAGACTATAGTAGGCGTTATGCATTCTGATATGGCCTATGGCGACAACCTCGTTTTGGGTGGGGATTCTCCAAGATGGCTCCAATGTAACAACATGTGCTATGTGTGTGTTTACAATCGTAATACAGTTTGTCATACAATGCCTGGGTCTGAATCGTCTGTACAACAACATAACAGTGACAGAGGTTGTAAAGATGACCGAAGGTTATCAAACCTAGACACGTGCGTTTCATTTATTGCTTTAGGGAAGCACTTTGATAGGTAGTACATGTACAAAAAAAAAAAAAAAAAAAAAAAAAAAAAATTGCATGCAAGTGAACAGTTCCTGACGGAATGGTCCTTTAACAATAAAAAGCATATAACAGAGATGTTTGTGATCGCCGGTGTAATGTTCAATAACGTGAGTTCCAAAGTATAGCGACAAAGAAAATTGTTCTATTATATTTCTATTCTACGCCGATGACATTGTACAACTAGCTTCACCAAAATTGGATTTATTTAAACCCTTATCGACCACGTTGATGGTATAAGTCATAAACACTTTAAGTTAACCGTAGCAAATCCAGTGCAGTTTATTTTCGCCATATCAGTCGTATAAGAACTGATAATCGTTCTATTTGAAGGATGAACTTATATTAGTGAAGGGCAAATAATTTTTTTTTACTTTGGACCGAGGAACTTACAAAACTGCTTACAAATAACTGTGTTTGTCAGCAAGCCGTACACATCTCCTAATCTACGGTGAGACGTTCACCGTAGATTTACAGTGAAAAGTGAAATCACTGGTTTCTAACTTATTGTTTATTTGAATATGATGACTGATACACTGTACATTGATACACTGTACACTGATACACTGATACACTGTACACTGATACACTGTACACTGATACACTGATACACTGGTACACTGGTACACTGGTACACTGGTACACTGATACACTGATACACTGTCCACTGATACACTGATACACTGTACACTAATACACTGTACATTGATACACTGTACACTGATACACTGCTACACTGTACACTGACACACTGATACACTGTACACTGATACAATGTACACTGATACACTGTATACTGCACGCTGATACACTGTACACTGATACACTGTACGCTGATACACTGTACACTGATACAGTACTGATACACTGATACACTGATAGATACACTGATAGATACACTGTACATTTGGCTTCCAGCCGAAACGATATGCATTATCATAAATATACTGTTTGTTTGATTTTGTTCTTTTCATGTATGCATTTTTATCATTATATATGTAAGTATCAGACGAAAACTTATTTGGCACCCTGTTACATTTGTCAATTTATTTCAATTCTTTATATTCATAAATAATCACTTAAAATAAATTGAGTCTAATCATTTGTATCTGTATTCCGCGTTCCGCATCCGCAATTGCTGTCGCCTAGTCTCTTATGTTACCTTCGTTTTGATTTGAATGTATGAGAGTGTGACGTAATTGTGTATGCTATTATATACCTGTTTGACCAGTGACAAACTGACACCTGTCGCAATGCGTGATATTTTCCGCGTTAATGTTTTCTTCGCTTCTTTATCCTAGCGTTTTTAATTACTTCCTATCTGTTCCTCGTAGAGGCAACATCGCCATACTTCCAGATTCTAGAGATACATACAGAAACATAACCTTTCATCATGATTATACCAGTTGATCCCCGGTACCACATACAGGAGAAATACATTACCCACTGAAATGAAGGCATTTAGTACTGGTCATCTTTTGTAAAAGAAGCTAAACACCACACAACATTGAATCTAAAATGTGTGTAAAACTATTAAATGAACAACTTAACAAATATGGAAATAATGATTGTTATAAAGGTAATTGACCTCATACCTTAAACCACTTTATGCGAAGTAATTTATGTTGTGACAATAGTCAAGATAATTTGCGGGTTCATGAAAGCATGCATCATATTATAAGTTAACGGACACGTATATATACGTAAAGGTACATCTCACAATACGATACGTTCCCGGTACGATACTTACGATACGATACGTATCACGATACACATTTTTGCATGAAAACTCAACTTCATAATTATTAAGTGCAGGATTGTACAGGGTTTTGAAATAGTCTTAAAAGGTAAATATTATGAAAATATATTTGTATAGGAGTTAAGAACCTTTGGGTATGACTGCACAGTTGATTCAATCTTTACTTAAGGAATTCAAAATAATATGTAAACTTTTTAGTGAAGAAATGATTGTTAAGCTCAGTATTTGTATAATGTATCGCTATACAGTCAACTAAAATAATTCGATCATATACCTGATACGATATGATGCGATGAATCGTTTTAACTCTAAAGTAAATCTTGTCAGTAATACGTCCCTTTTCCATTATAAACTACCTTGTAACACAGATGCTGTAACACTGACCGGGTCGTCTGAGTACGCTGTCCCCGGGAGTGAGTTTACACTGAGGTGTGACGTACCAGAGGAAGCAAGCCAAGTCGAGTTGCACCGCCGCGATGACGTAACTGCTATACAAGGTAGTATACAAGTACGTGATGGTCAGTGCTACAACACCTCTACTACTACTCCTGTCCTCTGTAGCCCGGCTATCTGTTCCTGTACTACCACCCCGACTGACTATGGTACAGAGTTCCAGTGGATCATACAGCCACAGACATTGGACCTTGGATCTCTGTGGTATTGTATTCGTGTCAACGTAAGGCTACCTGATGCTGACCGGGTCGTAAACAGTCCTGACTATGCACTTAGCGTGGCAGGTAAGTGAACCATGTTTGTGTTTGTAAAAAATAATCCATCTAGAATAGTTTGACTTCAGAATGGCTATAAAGGTTTGAGTTAGATATTGTTTATACAATGATCTGTGGCAGTTGTTTTGAACTTTACATTCGTTGTGAATTACGCCAACGTATCACTCTTCACAGACAACAGACACAGAGTGACAATCTGAGTTTTTAACTGTCAATACAAATATACATCCTTTTAGTGCAAAAGATAAATCCCGATGAAATTTGAATAAAGATAGTAGGAGTATCAATAGTATATATCAAGACATCTCTTAAAGTATTTTAACCCCACAAATCGTTTTATGAATGTCAGATTTTAATTGTCTACTGTTAGCTTCGAGCTATGGGGAATTTTCCTTTAGCTCAGTGGTAGAAAGTCCGACTAGAAAGTCTTGGATCGCGGGTTTGATCCCCGGTGCAATCACTCTACTCTCTCTTTTACACATGAAAGCATAATACAAATGCATTCGAAAAGTCTGTTGCTATACTCATTCCTGTAATGAAATACCGATTGCTGTAACTGCAAATTAGTATTTCCGCAAATGTTAACGTCAAAGTGCATTGCTTTGTTTTGGTGTAATATTTAGTATGTAGTATTGTGACGTCATAACTGATCATGACGTCATCATTTTATAGGTCGTGTTGTTGTTCTGTCAACTTGAATAACCACATCCCCTGTAAAGATGTGAAAGTACTTAGGGATTAAAGAGAAACTCATTTATTTTATATTTATGTAATAGTCGTCACTACTCTCGATATACGACAACTCCCGGGTTCGTTGTTTACTGGTTAATTACTTATAAAACCCTGTAACATGAAAGACATCATATAACTATACATAATGATACAACCATTCATACACTCAAACGATGAGATAAAACATGTCAAACATATCCCTGGGCGTATCCAGTCACATTAACTATTAGTTATAATAGTTGAATATGTCTACATTACAACTGTGATATTCAATCTATATATTATATTTACAATATCAGGGTATCTCATTATTCAACACAATTCAACATAATTACACATATATGAAATACCCATCTCTTCAATATGAAGAGGGTTTTATCGGAAAAAAGTCCGCCGAGTCCTCAGTCTAACTTGTTTTACCCCGGTCACACATTCACGGATCGTCTCGCCGGATCCACTACGGATAGAAACTCACAGATGACCCCGGAATATGGACCACGGTTTCACTACGGTTAAGGGCTAAGTTAGTTGACAACGGGGAGTGATATGGATTGCTGCGGTTTGGTTTGGTTTAGTACGGGTTAACACGAATAAGAACGGTCTGGCACTGATAAGTACGAACTCGCACGGAGCATAACGGACCTGCCACGGTAAGTAATCAGTATACAAACTCCCGCGCTCGCGTGTTCATTCCACGACTTATTTTTTAACAGCTCACCTGGCCCGAAGGGAAAAGTGAGTTGATGGCGTGGCCCGGCGTCCGTCGTCCGTCCGTCGTCCGGTGGCAATATTTTAATTTAAACAAAATACCTAGAGTGATGATATTTAGCCAGAAACTGAGATGAATGGCTACCAATTATGTTCAAATAAATAACATTCACCATTATTCAATGTCACAGGGGTAAAATATGTAAAAAAAACAAAACACTTTAAACAACTTCTTCTGAATAACCAAAATACCCAGGGTGATGCTATTTGTCCAGCGGCATGCTGGGATGAGTAATACAAAAGAGCTATGGCGGGGTGCTTTGGCGGGTTGCTATGCATATTTCCCAAAGTCTATCATCCGCTACAATGTAGTGCGCGCGTCCAACAGTGCACTGTTATGACGCGTCCTCAGAAATTGTATAGGTAGCTCTATCATAATTCCGTGTCTAAGAATAGATAATTGTAATCAGACGAATTTAAGGCCGTGGCTATTAATACATGCATTTCTCTATGAAGACGCAACAACATGTTTATTTTACGTTATTTATGTTAATCTAAAACAAAGCATACGCTGTATGTAACACAATAGTCTTTGTTGTGCATATTACATCACGTAATCAATAAAGATATTCAAAAGTTGGTCCTCGGATAGGGAAGTATTCAAGGGTTCTTTTTAAGTCTGGGAAGCCCCGTCACTTTCAAATATATAGTGAATATGGCTATATTTGCAGTATTATATTTACAATACCGAATATTTCAACAGTTCAACAAATCCTATTCAATTGGTTTAATATCTAATCCATGCATTTTCCCTACTAAAATATATTTACTCGTCGGTATGTTTTTCCTTTTTCTGAATAAAAGAATAATAAATAATAATATACAACATTTATATAGCGCCCTATATAATTTGTAAAATTACTCTAAGGCGCTTTGCAACATATGTATAATAGTAATGGTTATAGTTGTGAAAACAAACAGCAAAGGCTTGCAATCACTTACATTTAGCAACCAATGTGCATATAATTGGACAAAAAAGGGTGGTATTTACATGACGTCTTTGCAAAGATTCTAAAATGCAGACGTGAAGAGGTGATTTGTTATGTCCCTCTTGAACTTGGCCAGGGCATTTTACTTCCTAATAGCAGATGGTAAGCTATTCCACAACGTAGCCGAAACCCTACCAAAGCATCTGGTTCCGTAGGTCAAAGGACGAGATTTTGGGACACACAACAAAGATTCTGACTCCGACCGCACTGATCTTGACGGCTGATACAGGGTAACAAGCTCCTGTAGGTACTGAGGAGCTGTTCCATTCAGTGCCTAGTATGTGTATACCATAATTTTGTACTGCGACCTGTATCGTACAGGTAACCAGTGCAACGAATAAAGCGCAGGTGTGAGGTGCTCTCTCTTTCGAGTACGCGTAGCTAGCCGTGCTGCAGTGTTCTGGACCCTTTGCAGACGACTAGTTAGTTTGTCAGATATACCACAGAGCAGGGCGTTACAATAATCCAACCGAGAGGTAGCAAGTGAATGCACCAAAATCTTGCATGCATAATCAGTTAGAAACTGCCGAATACAGCCGATGTTCCTGATCTGGTAGTAACGGGATTTGGCAATAGCGTTCACTTGTTTCTCCATGTTCAGGGAACTGTCAAAGTATACCCCTAGGTTGTTAACAGCTGGAACAGTTTCAATAGTTCTGGCACCAACCTTGAGCTGGAGAGCCATTGTTTGCTGACACTTTTTAGAAAGGACGATTAGTTCAGCCTTTTCCTGATTAAGTTTCAGCATGTTGGCGTTCATCAAGATACTGATATCTGTCAGACAAGCTTCCAGACTTTCTGAGACTGTATTCCAACTGTCCTGTGAATAACCAGGATGAAGATATTAGGTCTGTAGCATGCTGGGAAGAATTGCTACCCAGTTGTTCAAATAAATGACCTTCAACCATATTCAATGTCACAGGGGTCAAATATGTAAAAAGAAAAACACCTTTAAACATCTTCTTCTGAATAACCAAAGTGTCCAGGGTGATGATATCAAGCCTGGAGCATGCTGAGATGAAGGGCTCCGAAGTTTGTTCAAATTAATTACCTCCACTCATATTCAAGGTCAAATGGGCCATTTGTCTAGAAAACCCTTTAACCCTTTAACCAACAACTTCTGAATAACCAAAAAGACAAGGATGATGATATTAGGCTAGTAGCATACTGGGAAGTGGGGCTACCAACTTCGATAAAATGAAGAACTTTGACTAAAATTTTAGGTTACAGGGTTCAAATAGTATAAAATCTTAAAACTTCTGATTAACCATAATGCCAAGAATGTCAATATCTTGCCAGTAGCATACTGAGATGAAGGGCTACCGAGTTTGTGAAAATGCATGACCTTGACTTATATTCAAGGTCAGATGAGTCGAATATGTTCAAAATATTTTAACAACTTCTTCTAAATAACCGAAAGGCGCAGATTGATGATATTAAGCCCGTTACATGATTGTATGATGGGCTACAAGGTGTGTTCAAATGAATTACCTCGACTTATATTCAAGGTCACAGGGATCAAATATGTTCAAAATCTAAAAACGACTTTTTCTAAATGTGGCCAGTAGCAAGCTTGAAAAAGGGGCTACCAAGTTTGGTAAAATGAATGACCTTGACATGTATTCAAAGTCACAGTGGTCAAATTTGTAAAAATCTTTAAACGATTTCTTCTGAATAACTATGAGGCCCCGAATGATGATGTTTGGATATGCATGGATGAAGGGTTATAAGGGTTGTTCATTTGAATGACATTGTCCCACTTTCAATGTCACATTTGTTCAAATATGTATAAACATTTAAATGATCTATTCTAAATCAATAAAAGGTATAGCGTGGTGATATTTGGCAAGTTGCATGCTGAGATGAAGTGCTCTAAAGTTTGTTCAACTACGACCTAATTCGACTTTTTAGGTTAAAGGGGTCAAATTATTTTAAATCTTTTAAAAGGTTCTTTAGAATATCCTATATTCTTGACTAATGACTTTTAATCATTAATACTGATATTTTACCTGTAGCTTTATTTTATATCACTTTTAAGGTTACAAACGTGAGATTAATACCGGGTGAGCGATGCAGGTCCATTGAACCTCTTGTTTTAGTACGGATTAGTGCAAGTACGTACACTTAGTTGACCGTAACTAACATTACCGATTGGCGAATTAACGCCGGGATGTACTACGAATAAGTACGGATAATTACGGTTTATTTCGGACTACAACGGATTAGTACGTGGTATTACTGATCAGTAAGGATGTACTACGGTTGTCTGATCCTTGGTGAATTTTTGAACATGCTCAACAATTGTCATATTTTTGCAAGTGCTACATGTACTACGATTGACCCGGGATACAATACGGACATCTACGGACCACTACAGATTGGCACGAATGATGCCGGATCGTATCCTTGGCTAATCCGGCGTCTGATCTGTGAATGTGTGACCGGGACATCTTACAGTGCACACTATATAAATAAAACAATACGCACATATATTAAAAACTTTCTTCTTCGAAAACACTTGTCTACTAAATTGACCACGGCCGAAATATTAATTTACACAGACTTTCAAAATATTAACTTTACTTTTAAACAAAAATATTAAGTTAATTAAATATATTAATCAATAGATACTCTAATAAAGTACACTAATATTTTACTTATGTTTACTGTTTTTGGCTGTAGTGCCCGCTACATCTCTCGATCTCTATGCTGGTTAGGTATAAGTTTGTATTGGTAAAGCTGTGCTTGCTCTAGCCGCTCTGTTCAAAGTGATAATTGCGCCAAGTAAACTACTCAACATTCAACACTAAGGATACCATACACAGAAAATGCGTTCTGGACAAACAGGTTTACGACACTTTTCATTATATCCGCCCAGTATCTCACTCGCATTTCCACGTGCTATTTCCGGGCGCGTGCTATAAGTTTCGACGCAATGCGTCACGTACAATATTACACGGAAGGCTGATTTCCGTTACATACGAACGCGTTTAGCTTACTACTAAAATTATGTTAAACGCAATGTTGACCAATAATGAAACTGCTATATTTAACCATCCCAAGGAATTTTTTTTTTTTCTCTATACACTCATATATACAAACTCGATTGAAGTCCTTGTGACAGGAAAATGATTAAAAAATGAAATCACAAGAAGCCTGCATCTCAAGGCCTTATCACTTACGTCACTACGGTGTATATTGTATTAATTGCGTCCTAGTGTACGTCTGCTTTATTGTTACGTTGATTGATTGTACCTTTAACATATAGTAATTCGCCTGAATATCTATGTAACAGAGAAAGGCCTTGATATTAAGTCTTCTTCTGATGTTTAGGTCACCTTAAGCTCAAGTGACCTACTGCTATCCGTCTTCGTTCGTCGACGTGCGTCGTCCTTTAACAGTTTACATTTTCAATTTAAGCTGAAATACCATCGCAGGGATTTCATTGATACTTCATGGACATGTTACTAACATCTTCATATTTAATTTTCAGGTCGATCAGTAATCCAATATGGCCGCCACAGCCGCCATTTTGAAACAAAAAATCAAACTTACAGTCAAGTTCTACTGGGCCGATTTAACTTTTACTTGGTATGAATGATCGACTCATGGTCCTGACGAAGTGTTGGTATTTTTCGGCTCGATCAGAAATCCCATATTGCCGCCATGGCTTCCATTTTGAAAAACAACTATTTCATACTTAAAGTCAAGTTCTACTGGGCCAATTCAACTGAAACTTTGTAGGAATGATCGACTCATGGTCCTGGCAAAGTGTTCTATTTTTTTGGGCCGATCAAAATCCAATATGGCTGCCACAGCCGCAATTTTGAAAATAAACCCACTTAAAATCAAATTATAATAGGCCTATTTAACTGAAACTCGGTCTGGGGCTTATCAACTTATGGTCCTGACAAACTTAACTTGACATCAATATATCCACTTCATATTTCAACACATACATAAATACTGTAGGACTCAGGTGACCGTTAAGGCCCATGGGTCTCTTGTTAAATTTTAGTATGTATTGTAAGAAACCATTTATTTGATCTAGTAATCCATCACTAAACACTTATACTTCTACGGGACCGATCCGGGCCTGTCAGCCTTTTAAAACAAAAAATGACATCATGCTCTCGGCATTGTCCACGACGTCATGTATTCGTGTGGAACCAGCTACCTGGCATGATACCTTTTGGAAAGAGCTTGTTCTGAGAGGAGATTTATTTTTCATGTTTGCCATGTTTAGTCAAATTTCCGTAGTAGATTTTCACTATTTTGAGAATCAAAATAACACAAAACTAGATAAACAAATTAATACTGAAACAAATCTTTTGCAACCATATATTGTATTACTTGCATGAAACGCAGCGGGTATGTTTATGTTGCAGTCATATCCTACTTCGATTTACTAATACAAAAAATGTTAAGATTATTAAAATCATATCCAACGTTCTCTACGTATCACGTTAGGATCTGAACAACCCCGGTTAGAGGTCATGTCCCGGTGACCTCGCTCTGACGAATACGATTAAATCCATTGGCCAATCAGCATGCTCCTTTCATGAGGCCTTTCGGTAGTAATAGAAACATAGCGTCAAAAAGCGTAGTTGAAAAATCCGTGAAGAACGTCTTAGATTATTTCAGCGTTGATGACTTAATACCTGAACAAAGGGAAATGTTGGACTGTTTGTTGGAGGGAAGAGACAGTATGGCAGTTTTACCAACAGGATTTGGGAAGTCCTTACCGTACCAGATGCTGATTCCAGTGCAACATGAAATCTCACAAGAGGATACCGGGAAAATAATTGTCTGTTGTCCATTGGTTGCATTGAGCGCATACAGAAAATTCCCCGTGTGGCTGCCGAATACAAAGGTTATTATTTTTATTTTACGTTTCTATATAATGAGAGAACTTGTCCGAATACATGCACAAGCTTGCATATTTTTGAAAATATAAACTCAATATCGTGACGTCGATACGACGAGATATCTGTAAGCCAACTACTGTTACCCGACTTCATATTTAATTCTATATAATTTTCTTGGGTGTGGTACAGTCATAAATTGCATGCCACACTGCTCCCATAGAAACTATTGTCATGTATAAACAACGATTCCGGGTTATTTTGCCCTCAAACTTGTTTGTCCCACAAGTATATTTTCCTTGGGTAGTAAAAACCCACTTTAGTTTTTCAATTTCCTTCTTCTTGATAAATTAAAAGCATCCTATACAAATAAAGATATCAACATGCACAACTAATAATAGCTTATATGAGTGTAAACATCAGTTTTTATTTGGGGCGAAACAACCCAGTCGGACAGGTATCGAAGGCAAAACTACAGTGTCTATCAGCATCAACAGAAACTTGTATAAAGCATTGAAAGTGCTAGGAGTAGTTTCTAACAGTTATTCATGGTCTTTTTAATTTTATCAAACAGGTGGAAGCACAGAAGGTGATGAAAAAATTCGTCAAGGTCAATTTGACTTATTGTTTGCATCACCAAAAATTCTTGTTGGAGACAAAATACGGAGGTCAATATTACAACAGTTTGATGTTTCGACGATTGTTGTTGATGAATTTCATACTATATCCTTATGGTATGTGTCAATTATTGTTTGGAAAATATATATTGTGGCGTTAGCTCACTTTTTAGCTTTTCTACTATGTTAATTTTTAACATAGCTGTATAAAATGCCTCTTACAGAGATATATTCATAAGTCTTACTAAGATGTGGAACTGTAACGTACAGTAAGGTTTAAACACATAATAGTAAAATTGTATAAATTAGGTCTTGGTGAAAAATGTATGTACGTGTGTATTTCATTATCAATATTGAGTAAAAAAATCATACCCCCAACGTCCTTAAAAGAAATTTGAACTTACTGTGACATATAGTCCTATGAGCATCCTCAGAATGTTTTATAATGACAAATAACGAATGATTCATTTCATTTGTCTATTTTGTAGGGGAGAGCATGAAAAGGGTGGAAAGGAGGCATTCAGGAAGTGGTTTTCTTACATAGGAGAACGTAGGTCACTCTCAGTTCTAAATCTTAAGGAGAAAACTTTGGAAATAAGGACATCTCCAGACAAGCCAAATATTATGCTGGTTGTACACAAAATTCCGACTTCACTACAGATGGCGATGGCTTGGCTAGTGGATGCACTTAGTGATAGTAATTGTCCAAGAACTATTTTATATTGCCATTCCATTAAGGATGCATCAAACATATACAGTTATTTGAAAACTGAACTGCCTGAATGTGACATGCTTGATATATTTCACTGTGAAACACCTGAAGAGAAGAAAACAAATATCATAAAGGAACTTCAGACTGTGGATAGTCAGTTAAAAATGGTGATTGCTACCAGTGCTTTGGGAATGGGAATTGATGTTGCAGACACCCATAGCGTTATCGTGTATATTGTGCCTAAACATTTGACCGACATTATTCAAGAAATAGGACGTGTAGGTCGTGATGGTAGAAGTTCTGTGGCCATGTTACTATACAACTCTTATCACTTAAATAAAGTCGACCCTGATGTAAAGGAAATGTAAAAAACACTGAACTGCAGCAGATTATCTCTCCTTAGTGCATTTATCACTGAACATGAACTTGATGATCTACAAAGCAAAAAAGGAAAGAGTTGGTTCTTGTTGCGATTTGTGCTCTGCTCTTTGTACAGGTAGTGCACGTTCGTTTGCACCGATTGAAAAATTCTTCTCTTCTAATAATAATGATGAAGAGACCGCACCATCAGATGACGGCGAAGCAATTGAACCATACGACCCATATGACTATGAAGCAACTTAACCATACGTCCCAGATGACTATGAAGCAACTTAACCATACGACCCAGATGACTATGAAACAACTGAACCATACAACCGCGATGTCTAACAACTGGTATGGCAACAGTGCTAATTTTTCATTTGTACTGTGATTGTTTTGGTAAAGAATTAAGAAGTGGTTATAATTAGTATGTATACATGATGTACCTGTGTCGAATGGAATGTGCAATATCCGATCAACACCTTTGCCACTGCACCAAGGCGATCCCTGTACTTGTGTCGAGAAGTGTTTGTTCAATATTGGACTATAAGATGACTGTGATAAGAATGCTAGTTTAATGATAGATTGGCTGAACATATTTTGATTTAATAAGTATTGACAGGTTGATTGATGCATGTAGTACAATTTAGGTATTGATGACAATGATAACAATAACATAATAAAGAATAACTTAATTATACTTTCACTTTGTGATTAAGTTATTTATTAATTCGCTGGACACAATGAAATCACAGTCTCATCGTTAACCAAGCCTCTAGGTGATGAACCTTTCAAACTGGTTAAGAATAATGCAAACAACATGATTGAACTCTAAAACAAAGAACAAAAACAAAACTAAATTACTGAACAATCAATAGGAAATTCCATTTCCAAAAATATACTAATCGACTTTTCAACTTTAACTAGCATAACAATTAACATCTAAACTATATCTAAACGCAATCATGAAAATTGAAAAGAACAACATTTTAAAAATATTATCAATTACAGAAATAGAATAATTCCAAATATAAAGCAATTAACTGGTTTGATTGATTGACAGTGTATACTAGTTATGATCAAAGCAAAAATACTTCAATTTAAATTAACCATATATCACATACTCATAGAGAGACATTCATAATAAATTTATATATTTGATTATTTGTATGAAATGCTTCCTTTTTGATACATACGTATACACTGTCCAAGTATTGAGTTAATTAAAATTCATTTTTTTTCCATTAAACAAAAAAAAAAAAGAAAAAAAATCAATAATGACATGCTCATTAGGCTATGTAAAAAAATCTCAGGTTCGCAAATAATTAATTCTAAAACTGACACGGTAGGTTTGGGTTTTGTTTTATCATTTTATTTTTAGAGTTTAAAAAGACAGTTTCTGATTCATCAGTGTATTCAAAACGATTTATTCAGAATAAAACCACTGTCCCAGTAATAAAACATTTATACGGTGTTCAATGTACTTCTAGTGCCTGAATCACTACTGTAAAACAATAGCATGAGTGAGGACACTTGCTAATTTTTGGCTGTTATAAAATTTTGCTCCTAGAAGTCACATTTCAAGATTTGTCTATCTGAGTTCAAAAATATTGGATGAATATTTTTCGCACGTGTCAATAAAATGGTTTCCTCGACAGACATTTTGTGTATATGACAGCTGTATCCGAGAATGAGATACTTGTTTTACTTGGCCTAAACATGTTTAATTATTGGTTCAATGTTTTATAATATACTTCAACTTCTCCGTGTCTTGGGTTGGAGCTGTTTCAAATGCTGTTCCTAATGACTTCTTGGCAGTTTTCTTTGGTTTTGTCGACTCAGAGATCCTAGTGACAATTGTGATATCAGCAAAAGCAGTCGGTTTAACTGGTGTCACAACCTTTATTTTCAGCGGAGGGTGTGATGATGTTCTTATGTATTTCTTGGTTTGTTGTGTCCAACTGGTCCTCTTAACATGCGTTTGGTGAGAAACTTTCGTCGGGGTGAAGGCATGTTCGATACCGATATTGTATTGACATTGTTGAATGTCTCTTTCATCTTCTGTTGTGTGTCTTTAACTTCAACGTGAACGTCTAGAAATTGTTCAATGACATTTCTCCGTTCCGTGGACAGTTTCAACTTTCGATCAAAGTATGTCTTTTGAACATTACTTCCGTCATCAGCAGTCCCTCTTTGCATAAACGCAAAACCACATACAATACATATATTGTCTAATAAATAGGATTTTTTCGGTGTATTAATAATACCAACCATGGGCGCCGCCATCTGGTTTTGTTTCTGAAAACTGCGTTCGGTTATTCTCGGATATTATCATATTGATGGGAACCATCGCGAGGCAATCGAAGCGCTTGCTCAATTTTAACAGCGCTAATTTGATTGGACGTTAGAAAGGTCACCGGGACATGACCTCTAACCGGGGTTGTTCAGATCCTAACGTGATACGTAGAGAACGTAGGATATGATTTTAATCAGATTGTTTAATCCCCAGTGTTTTTTCCCGATGCCATCACAAACGTGTACTTACTCAAATTTGGCAAATCATCAAATCACTAGATTTTGTTTCTATTTGCAAAATATAAAATAGATTTATTGGTGCAGGAGTATTTAAATCCATGCTTAAAGGAACTTAAACGGTATATTGTTTTATTTTCCTGAAAACGTTTTATTTACCGCCAAATTTATGAAGTCATCATGCACGAGATTTAAGGGGAAAATCAAATGTTTACACTACGTTTCCTATTGTAGTTTATATCATGAAATTTGTAATTTTAAAACGTAAAACACACGGGGAGGAGAATGTTGTTAAAAGGATGAAAGTCTGTTTCTGGATAGTATTGGATGTATTTACCTGTATTTTACCTGTGTTTTCACATGTGGTTAATTGTTCAAAGTAATTAGATATGACATAAGGTATGTCTCCAGAGCAATTCGATTGTCGCACTTGCGCAACAGATTCAAGACTGCTGTAGAGACTGCGTCGCATACCTTAGGTACTCATGGCAGACCCATTAGTCCTCAAACTGCCAGGAACCACGTGCGTGCCGAGAGAATCATTGCGCACCGACCTTATGTCGGGCCACCTCTGACACAACGAAGGCGGCAAGTGCGTCTTGACTGGATGCGCAGACATGGCCCGAATAGGTCTTGGATGCGTCGATGGAGGCGTGTGAAGTTCACCGACGGGTCTAAAATTCTGTCTGTATCGCTCAGACGGAAGAAAAAGGGTATATCGCAAACGCGGTGAGCGTTTCGACGACGCATGCGTGGTTGAACACGTTAGCTTCGGTGGGGCTTCTGTAATGGTTTGGGGAGGCATCTCACATGGAGTAAAATCCCGCTTAGTGGTCCTGGATCAAAACCTCAATGCCGTTCGATACAGAAACGAGATCCTCCAACCGCATGTCCTTCCACTTCTCAGACGTCATAACCTAATTTTCCAGCAAGACAAGCTCGACCGCATGTTGCCAGAGTCTGTCGTGCTTTTCTTACTGCAAACAACGTTCAGCCTCTGAAAAGGCCCCCATATAGCCCCGACATGTCTCCCATTGAGCATTTGTGGGATGAGCTGGACAGGCGTATTAGGAAACGTCCCCCCCCCCCCTCATTTGGAAATAAATGCTTAAATAAGACCATATCCAGCATCTAAATCAGGTATTGAGTATTAAGATGCAGTACAGATGAATAATCTATCATAGAGAAAATGAACAATGTGCTAAAGGAGGGGTGCCACTTTGGACCTTCTGGTGACTATCACCGAAAAGATTTTTTGTATATTCATACCTTGGGGTTATGCCATCATGATATGACATACGGGGGTTAAATTGGGGACCAACATCACAAATGGACGCTTTTTTTACAAAACTACATGGTTATTTTTCAAAGTTTCATCGTCGTTTTGGTATATTTCGTAACTTTTTGATATATCTGAAAGTCGGATGCATGTCAAAATAAAAGTGTGACTTCTGTGCTAACACGCTGCACTTATGAATAACACATACCAACAACAAATCAAGGTATTGATGAAGTTGTTTTAACAGTCACGGGACCAGGAAATATAGGACTCTATCAGCAGCTGATGCATTTATTTCAATTAAAAAGTCAAGATTTAACATTGGTCCAAGTTTGGTTGGTGAAGCACCTATACTTTAATATAGATTATGACAAAAATGCTGTTAAACTGAAGTACTGATTTTAACAGCTTTGTTTTGGAAATTTGAAATTTGAAATATTGACTATTCTTCGGTAGGTGCTATACAGTATCAATCATTTGTATTATGTGATTAGTCAATGTTATGTATATGCAATATATTGTTGGATTTGACCGCTAAATATGCACTTATATGCAGTGATTGTTATATTAGTGTAGTGTAATGTTACGACAGACTATATTCAAATAATTTAAGATAAGATTGTTTCATGTGTAAATGCATTGATTAATTCTTCAAATGTGATTGATGCTATTGATTGGTCTATTTTAAGGTGCCCCGAGCCAAAGACTCGGTTGACCTATTCCGCTCACCTATCGTCCGTCGTCGTTCGTTGTGTGTTGTGCGTACTCCGTAAACTTTTAATACTTCTGACTTCTTTTAAAGAACCAGTGGTAGATAGTTTTAAAACTTGTTGAAACTCACTCTTCAATACAATTTTGCATTGATTTGAAAAATATTGTTTGACTTAATTAAGGTAAAACAATCACATGCCTATATATATAATCAAGTTGAATCAGAATGTGGATTCGAACTTGCACTGTTGATTTCTACTGGTCACAAGTTCACTGCGTTACACATTAGGCTATTTATGTATCGTCTTCGAATGAAGGAGAAATACTGTATAAGTACTGGTTCTTCTTCTTCTGTTTTTTGTCCGTAACAAAACTTTTAAACCGTTAAAGATATATTGATGACACTTGAGGCATGCATGCATCACCCACAGAAGGTGTGAAGTGCACTGGAGTAAGGTCACTGTGACCCACACCTCAAGGTCAAAGGTAAAATAAGTATAACATTTTCAGTAAATTCTTGTCCGGCCCGTACATTTTAAAACGTTTAAGAAATCATGATGAAATTTGAAATAACATGCATCACCAACATAATGTGTGCAGTGCACTAGAATTAAGTATCGTGCCCCACTATATACAAGTTGTGGCCCTTTGTTTATTTTCAATACCGAAGTTTGTCCACGGCATAACTTCCCTGCTATTTCACCTACGTTGACCAAACTTGCTATAGTTCTGTATGTTGGACGGTAGGGGTGTCACATTTAAAATCCGGGTCTCGAATCCCACTTTATAAAGAGATGGAGTCCTTTGTTAAAAAGATGTATACCGAAGTTTGTCGATTGGCTAATAAGGGAAACATATGCTTTTGTTCATAAAACAAGTTTCTAGTTTGGACATAAACCAATATGGAAATACAAACTTTTTAACCCAAGAAACACTTGTCACAATTTCGTGAAATTTGATCACCCCTGTTTTTCATTAATTTGAGCACTTTCCAAAAGGAGGACCACTTTTCCGTCATACGGTTTGTTATTGCATATCGCATCCCGGAATCATTAAGTTTATTCAAAAGTTGGTCCTTTTGACGGAAAATGTTCAAAGTATTGTTGTTTAAGTCTGGGAAACCCTATCACTTTCGTAGATACAGTGAATATGGCTATACTGTCAGTATTATATTAACAAAACTTAATATCTCAGCGGTTCAAACATTTATATTCAATTTACTCATGCTTTTTTTCCGTTTTCATAAATACCTATTAAGGGAAATATGGGCAATTAACTGGTATCCGCCACAGCTCTTTCACATGAATTTTACTAGTTATGCATTATGCATGTTTTTTTGTATTATTTTTCAGAAAGACTGGATTGATCTTTTGCTAATTTCACATGCATGTTCCCCATAGTCCCTTGTCATGCATATATTGTTTTTGGACTGACCTGAAAACCCGAAAATCTTTCTAAACTTTCACATGAATTTTTCCTATGGTCTCTTGTTATGCAAATCAAACGTTTGAACTAAATAGGATATTACGATCGCAAACAGGCAGCCAGATTGAATTTAAAGTTAAAGACTGTTAGTGCTATTTCACCAAAAAGTTTGGAGGGATCTTTCTCATGAAGGTTTCTCTTGGTTCTTAGCTATGCATTTTTACAATACAACAAAGACAGAAAGGGAAATTGAACTAAGGTTTATTAGCTCATAATTGTTTTACTGTACATATATAACAATTTGGCATTCTTGCGGCTACTCTGTATGACTGCCCTTGGCAGCTGATATATGATATCTGCCAGTGTAGTTAGTATTAGTACATCATAATTGGAGCCTGTAGATAATCGCATAATGTTAGTCTACAGGTGCAATGCTGTAATTAGGGGGAGCCCGACAAAGACAGTCTAATCTGTATTGTCACATGATACAGATATATATTAATTACTAGCAGATAATAAGGGTACTAAATGTTGTAATGGTAGTAATGTATCCTTACTGGAGCATGTAGATAATCATCTGCTAGTCTACATGTCCAAGGCTGTGATTGGGGGTTATCCCGGCAAAGACAGCATATAACCTTCGGGCGTTCACAGGATACAGCAACATATTACATAAACTGACAGATAAAATGGTATCAGCTTGTAATAAGAGTAATTATTATTAGTGTATCCTTAATGGAAACTGTAGATAATCATCTGTTAGTCTACAGGTCCAAGGTTGTAATTAGGGCAGGCCCGTTAAAAACAACCTATAGTCTTATCACTGAATACGGAGAAATACTAATAAAAATGGTGGAAAGACTGAATTGGATGTACAATTTAGTTTATTGAATTTATTGGCCGCCTCGATGAATTTATTGGCCTACTATTTATCAAGTCATTTATCAGTCATACAGGTACCCCATTGTAAATTAAGTAATGCAAGAAATATGATACAATATCTGCTTTCCCTTCAAACGTTTTCTAGCAACTTGCCTATCGTCACTATACTTACTGACCATTGGTCAATTAGTCACTTGACCACTAACGAATATTCTAATCTCATAACTTTATTGCACACGTTACCTTATTGATCCTTCCTCTGAAACTAATAGCTGTCACCCCCCTATAACATGTACAATGGTTATGATCCAAGCAATTACAAACAAACTGTATACACACACTGCACACCAATAAAATATACTACTTTATCTAATAAGTAACTACATGTCTTGCTAGACTCTCCCTTTATTCTACCTAATAAAATACACAACACAGCATCTCAACAAATCAAGCTGTTTTGAGCATACAGGTAAAAGTTGTTTTCTATAAGCTTGAATTTAATCATTAAATTAATATTATATATTTGTTGGCCTGATCTGAAAAACAATGTGTAGGTTCCCCTTGGTCCTAGGTTATGCATGGTTTGAGACTGATCTGAAGAACAGGAGAGCTGCCATGCAGACTGACCAAACAGATAAGAGAAAATTGGAGAACAGATTGAACTGACATAGAACTAATGAAAATGGTACGATAGTGGGCGCCAATTCCTATGGGGTCATTGAAAAGCATTTTGATACATATAACATTTTGTATTTTAAACTTTTTCAATCAAATTTTTATCTTTCAAAATCCAAGAGATTAGATCAACTCTTATTTTCCTCCCATGAATGTTGCTAGTTAGTATTTTTTTCCCAGTTACACCTCAAAAACATAAATAATAATAAATAGCATTTGAACTAAGTTGACCAAATACTCCTATGACTATTGTCAAAAAGCACGTTAAACAATATTGCATCTAAAAAACACCATTAAATATTGAATGTTAGGACTTGATAGGGCCGGGGTCAACAGGGCCAAGCAAGTACATGTATGTCTTCTTTAAATTAAATGATTTTGAAACCGAAAACAAAACACATGAACACATGATCGTTTGCCTTTATTTGAGCAATTGTGACGTTATTTTATGTGTGCCAACCCTTCCTCTTTCGGTCTCATCCCTACGATTTTCACATAAACAAATATGCCTTACAATTCCTATTCACTGTATGATGTTGTATTACTTTTTTCCGATTCTGGAAATGTCTGGCCGTTTCCGCATCGTTTCATTATATTATCCGTATTGCAGTCTTCCCGGCTCGTTGAATAAGCCTAGAAATTGAAGCATACATGTGACGAAAATGTGCTCTTGACGAGAGAGATAAAATTGATAATTCAGGTAGCCCACCACAAAATATCAATATAAAAAAGCAGTTGGATCAAAAATGTTATACTAGAACACAGATAATAACATTTCCTTTGTCATTAATCAATGTTACCCCCCCCCCCTCACCTCGCTGACATCTCTTGTCATCACTGACACTTGCAGATAAAGGGTGCTTATCACCTGCAGCAGTACCTCCATTTGACCTGATGGAGAATTAGCGACAAGCTATTGATCCAGTAGTGCTGAAGAGCATAGTGTTGAAAAGCTGTGGCCAACAACCCGTCTCGAACATTGACTTGGACGACAATGACTGACCTGGAGCTCATGGAAAACCATAGCCTGATCGCTTAAATGTCCGAAAATCGGCAAGAGTTGGGAGTCACATCACGTAGGGCTGGAGTTCAACTTACTGTCTTACTATGGGCCATTGTGCGACCTTAAATTCGTCACTTAGTTGTACATTGTAATGCTTTACCCTCACCTCACTAAATATTTCGCAGGAATATATACCATATATGTAACTATTAGAAATTTTATTTCAAGATATTCAACTCCATATTCGAATTTTTTGTCACTTGACAAATTGTGTCATTTTTTCCAGCTTCAACATCTTTCTTTACCCTTCAGTCTCTCGGTTTGTTAGAATTTCTTTGTCATTGTTTGCACACACATAGCGTCAACGATGCGGTCCATGTACATTCTGCCTTCTTGTTCATATGTAATGTAAGTGTTCTGTGTTTTTCTGTGTATTTTTCGATGTCTTGATAAAGAAGTGGATTGCTCCAAATTTTGACAACTTTGTATTGTCTACATTGTTGGAAAAGCTTGCTTGTCCAATAAACAATGTTTATAATGTATTGTAGGTGGTCCACGAACTGTTAGACTGTCCCCACCGGCCATTACTTACACCAGGACTGACGGGGATATGCTACCGGACATCACCTGTACAGCTTACTGTATACCTGGCTGTGCATTTGTCTGGACTAAACCTGACAACACCAACTTTACTGCCTCAGCTGTGTTATCACTGGGACAACTGGACAGATCAGAACAGGGAACATACATATGTACTGTTTGTAATATCTACGGATATTCAACTATATCAGCTGTGGTGACAGTACAGTGTAAGTTATTTTATACATAACTGATTTTTTCCGAATTCGGTGACATATTATTTTATTTCTATTTTAAAGTTTAACTATATGTCATCACAGTTGTCTACAAACAGGCTGAATCAAATTGTCTTGGTATGAGGACAATTAAATCCCACATTGTATCCAGATAATATAAATTGAAATGCTTCAAAGACACCTGAAGATAGGGTATCGATACCACACATATGCTGTGTACATGTACCATGGTTCACCAATAATATTTATATTCATATTATGCCTATATGAACCAAAAAAATATCAAGAAAGGTATACATCTATTTGTTAGTCAATATTCACCCTATTAACCTTATGTCATCACAAATTATGTTATAATACTATCTGTTGTCAATAAAGTCTGTCTGCTAATTCACAGTAAAAAACATACATGGTTATACTTATATGACATGTTCAGAAATAACGTTCAAAAAATACAATTTTATGACTATCATAAACAAATCATAATTATAAAGTTTGTTTTCACAGCATGATGGAAATTGATCGATGAAATATTAATTCGATTTTGGAATGTCATGTTTAAAACTTTGTTGATATCAAACGTTTCTATCTCAATTGTAAGGAGATATGTTACCGTTGTGAATATTAAGGGGTCCTATGTTAGGTGATTTAGCGTGTCAGATAGGAAAGGAGATGCGCCGATATCAGCCACATAATGCATTGTTATTAACGTGTAATCTGATGATGAGGGAAAAAATGATTTTGCTGTTATTTAATAGTAACTTCGTGTCTAAAGATAAAGCACCTGTACAGTCAGGCCAAGTATCTGGGTGTAACACTATCATCTGACCTTAAATGGGATTCACATATAAATATTATCTGCCCAAAAGCAAATTCTACGCTAGGCTTTTTAAGACGAAATCGTAAAATTCGCTCAACATCAGCCAAAGTACAGGCATACAACTTATTAATTCGACCATCACTTGAGTATGCCTGTACAGTATGGGACCCTAACACCCAAACAAATATTGACAAGTTGGAAATAGTCCATCGAAGGGCAGCGCGCTATGTGCTCAATAAACACAGGTACAACCATCGTACCTCCAGTGTGTCAGAAATGTTGGACCACCTAAAGCTGCGCCCTCTAGAGATGCTCGTCTGACCATGCTTCATAACATTGTAAACCAGAAAGTCGCTATCGTAAAATCAGACAGATTAATCCCTACAGTAAGAAAATCCCGAACAAACCACCAGTTTTCGTATCAAATCCCCCACTCAAAAACTCAGACCAGAAAGGCATCATTCTTCCCTCGAACTATACCCGAGTGGAATAAACTCCCACCTGACATTATTTCTAGCCCCACAACAAAATCATTCAAATCACCCCTCTACCGTCACTTTTCAAACGCAAATTAGACCATCTCGTATCTTTTAAAAACAATCTCTTACCATGTTTCACTCCTCGTCTGACATTTTATCTTCAAATTGATGAAGTTGGTCAGTACCATTTAGAAGTAGAAGTAGAAGAATGTGTAAGCGAAGTTTCTCGGGAAATTTACTTAAAATTGCGTAGGGACGGCTAGACAGCAACTCTTTTTTTTATTAGAAGAACTGATGTATAAAAACAGCAATTGCAATAATTACGAATGCCTATTGTTCCAAATCACTACAGGTGAAAATCAATCCAATGAAATATGAACAACTGTTGCAAAAATATCTCTGACACCAAATGTTACCAAACCATCTTATACAACTTAGTTCTATATGTATCAATCTATATTTTTTAGACGGTCCTGATACTGTTACCCTATCCCCACCTGACACTTTCTACACCAGGAATGAGGGGGACACGTTGCCGGACATCACCTGTACAGCTGGCTGTAGACCTGGCTGTACCTTTGTCTGGACAAAACTTGATTACACCAACCTTCCTGCCTCGGCTGTGTTGTCACTGAGACAACTGGACAGATCAGAACACGGAACATACAGATGTACGGCTAGGAATGTTGTCAGGGAGTTGACCACAGCCATAAGTGTAACTATATTATGTAAGTTTTCATCTGTAAAACTAATATATTTTCTGCTGTAATTTTTACCTGATTTTGATTACTTGTTTATTTAACATTTATTTGTAAAAGCTATTTTTTATCAATGGGCAAATTCATCTCCATTGGCTTAATACAAGTGTTTTAATAGTTTTTTAACATACTATTTGGCACTTTCCTCATGATTCCCTTTTGTATTATTTGCTTTGACCATAATATAATGTAATGAATAATGAGTGGATACCAGAAGTCTAAACAAAACTGATAGCCAAAAGCTTTACGTTTTCTTTTAAAAAACAAAATTTGCGATGGCTATTTCTTAATTAGCAGGGGTGCATTATGACCCTAACTCAGCAGGGCGGTGATAGCAATTATTACTGTAGTGAAGGTCAAATTGCAAAAGCCTGTAAACATTATTAACATTATGATAATTATGACAAAGTTTGGTATGACTCTCGCTGATACAAACTTCAACATAATGTCCGAAGCTGGTGGAGTGCTTCTAAAACGTGGTTCAAGAAAACGAATTGTGGCTGTAAGAACAGCGTAGACATCCAGATATATACAATTTAGAGCCAAATTCCACTGTGTAATTGTCGGGCCATTTCTGTTGCCTTATATAACGAATGGATTGATGGACACAATGCGGGGCAGTGCATTTGGTAATGATAAACATGTATGTACCGGAAGTTAGTTGCAATCTCGTTGCGAAAAAGAAAAGTGACCAGACATCTCTGTGACGTAAATTATCTGTTACGATGCTGCTACCACACACATTATTCCGTTGTTCATATCAATAAACGGCAAAAATATCAAAAGGATAGAGAAATAGTTCGAAATTATTTGCCTGTTGTAAAAGATAGCTCGACACATATTAAGCACAGCATTTGACACAAGGTTTTTCCAAGTTGTTCCGCAAAAGAGTATTTACCACCTCGTCAAAATATCACATGAAACGTTGCAGATCTACCTCGAAACAGCCCCCTTGTGTAACGACGAGTTGAACAGATTGAGTAATGTGACATATGCGCATGCGCAAGTGCATCAATACGTCACGAACATGACTAGGAGCTAATTTTGAATTATAAGTTCCAATTGAACAGAGCGATTTACAATTCGGTGTAAGGCCGCGGCAGCCAAATATTCACAGTATGCAGCGTCATAGAGTTTCGACCGTTATGCCCTCGATATCCATGTCTCTGCAACTTGGAATTTATCAAATCGAAACTTCAATCGATTGGCTCTAGACATTATATACTAATCATTAAGCGTTAAGCAACTTGTCCGTTGAAGATTGAAATTTGCTTCACCAACATATATACCGTTATGCTGGCGCGCAATTTATTTAAAATATATCAAAGGGTCAAGTTCGATAAATCAATAACAGTTTCGAATTAAATTGTAAAATAGCATCCGCATGGTTGCGCGAACACAGCCTTCGTCTAAACTGTGTAACAGTACTTATCCATGGTATGCTGGTGGGCGGGAGTTTAATTGCTGCCATTAGTGCAACTTGAGCCGGACCTCTAAACAATGTCGTAACCAAGTCATTTACAATATACTGTCTATCTCTATATGACTGGTAATTTAATAAAACAAAACGTTTGCTTATGAACGGCTGCACTAATCGAAATATAAAAATGCACCTATTAGCTTGAGTGAGATACATTTTAAAAGTTGTTTCATTACTTAAGAGTCTTGATTGATATATATATATTAAAATGGTAGATATCATATTGGTATTTTGAAGTGTTAAGGGTGTCGGATAAACAATCTGATGGGTTTAAAACACGTTGAAATTGTGTACCTTTATAAAAAAAACAGGTAAACTATAGCTTTACCCGTCACTCTTTCGATGAAGATTTTGTATCACGGAGGAAACAACTGACGAAGCTATAGTTATACCTGTCACCCGTTCGACGAAAATGTTTTGTAATTTATTAATAGAAAGAAGTGTTTGTCAACTTAAGAGATGCAGGTCTTTTCTTTTCATTATTATTCTTTTTTACAAAGTATGAAATTCAGGCAAAGTATTATTTCATATCAACATGACTTAACATAAATACCACATGCCAAAGGTAAAACTATGTCATATCGCGGATACACATAATTCCATGTTCTTGCTAATACTATTGCATGTGAGGTAGTGATACACTTTTTTACCAGATAACACTACCTAACCTTCATCTCATAACCACGCATTCAAAACATCGAAAATTATAATTTCTTTACTAAACGTGGATATAACACTACAGGCAGTCCTAGCTGTATAGAGTACATGTTCCACCTGTTAATCTTTTCAGATGGTCCTTCAAATGTGAGTTTGACCCCGTCGACCACATCCTACACTCCAATAGAGGGACATACTCTCCCTACCGTCACGTGTTCGTCTGACTGTAACCCAGTCTGTACCTACAGCTGGACAAAGGATGGACAGTCCCACACAACAGGGTCAGATTTACAGCCCACCGATATAGTACGTGGTCAGACGGGCGTGTACAGGTGTATGGCCAGTAATATATACGGGAGTCGGACATCTAGTGACGTCAGTGTTACTGTAAACTGTAAGTATTAATAACAGTGACATGACCGTCTCTTGATAACTCTGTATCTATGCATGCTTAATGCATTTTCCTTTTCCTTGATTGCATGATCGAATTGAAATGAAAAATAAAATATGCAAGAACATGTCATCAATTTAACTAGCATAAAGAATAAAATTGTATGATCATTTCATTGTTTAGGGAAATACAAGATATGATTTTGTTCATTACAAATGTACTTATGTATTCATTTACAACATATATGTACATATATATGTATATGGGGCAAAGAAGTAATTCCAACAGTGTGGACAAGTTTAAGTTGTCAAATTTTTCGGAGCGATCCGCTCCTTTATCAAGACACAGTGAAACAGAACAGTCACATGCACATATACATGATATTACAAGAAGATATGTATATATATATATAACTAGTCATAAATCGGACGGACGAACGACGGACGCCGCACCGTGACGGACGCCGCACCATGACGGTATTTTCCTTTAAATAACTTCTGCTTAAGAACGAACAGGTATAGAGCCAAAGCTCTTTTTAAATCGGTTTTGGAAATATTTCCAAAATAGGTTTTTATCAAATCATTGTTTTCCCATATCTTATTTCGAGACCGCTTCGGGGATGGAATTTCACTTGAACCTAATACTTTTTTTTTTTTTTTCTGATTGGACGGTCTGCATGTATGATTTATCCTGAAGCCAAGCTCGACTAAACCCTCGACAGACATGTATGACATTTATTATCAAAAAAACATATATAATAAGTTCACGCTTTTGTATAATAAAATCGTGCAAGTATGTGAGTAGTTGTCGATCACCTCACGTAATTTATAACAATTCCATGTCAATAAGCCTTTGGGCAGACCGTGACTCAACTCGACATTGAATAGCGATAATTTGTTTAGAATATGTTTGCTTTGGATTGCAGCCGGTCCAGATAAATAACAGGACCGGAATGAACATGTTGTTTTACATGGATTAATATGCCAACTTTTGTGAAACAATGCTGGTTTCCGGAATGGACATGGTCTGGTTTATACATGGTTTAACTACTATGAATATATAAGGAATATGTTGGGACTGGGACCACAAATCACAGCCGGTTTAGACTGGGATCCGGATTACACAGAGGCCGGTTTAGGGAGGTTATACTGTACATACTCAGTGGCGAATACTGATCTACAAGGTTGTCTGCCCTTTTCCCTGTTAAGTTGTGCACATATCTCAGGAGGTACCATATGTATCAATGTTATGCCTCCCAAGAAAAAATGTGAACGACAGTCAGTCTATGTCTAGTTCACAGGAAGAAATCAACTGAACAACATTTTGATATCATTGTTATTAAGTTTGTTGATCTTAACCAGTTGAGTTTTGTTATTTTAAGATTAATGTACACGTATTTACTTAATAAAAGTGTCATTAATAAGCTTATTCCACATAGACCCAATTATAAGGCCTTGTAATGTTATATTGACCCTCGGCCTGCGGCCTTGAGCAGATATGACAGACCTTGGCCTCTAGAGAATTAGATGATTAATAACCCTATAGTATAGATGGAATTAACACTTTTGGGTTTATTTTGTCCATTTTTTGGTAGGGGAATAATTAAACTTGGAGATAATCATTCTTAGAGGTTAAGAGTTAATTAAAATTGTAAAACTGGGATTCCTGCCCGAAACCCCAAGGCTGGGCGGGCCCCAAAAGGAAATGTTACCGATACATGTATTTACAAAATAATCTTTTATCAAACCTCAAATGTACCAAAGTCAAGTTCTCTTCATGGATGAAAAGATCATCAGTTGCTTTATTTAAATTGTAAAATCCAAAACCCATGAGCCATTCGATCTCTCTTGGGAAGAGGATACAATTTACTAAAGTTTATTTTAGGGAAATCTCACTTTTGGGTATATTTTGTCTATATATAGTAAAAGGTTATTTAAACTTGTTGAGCATAATCATTCAAGGACGAGAGTTTTTAAATGGAAAGTTGGGATTCCTGCCCCGACTCCAGAGGCAAGGGTGGGGCCTCAAAGTGAAATTCAGTACATTCAAAATATTCTTCTCCAGACTACAATAAAATATCTGTATGGATGGAAAGGATATCAGTGGCTTTATTTAACTTGTAAATTTCCTAACCTCTGGGTCATCCGTTTGCCCTTGTTGTAGGAGTTTATTTAAATTTATATTGGGAAATATATCGTTTGGGTCTATTCTTTCTCTTCTAAGCAAGAAATAATTCAAACCTGGTTTGAAATTAGAATCAAGTAAAGTCCTGATTGGACAAAGAGGAAACTCGGTCAAATGGCAATATAGATATTGTATTTTTCCATAGCAACATAATTAATTTGAATATATTTTAAAGTTCTTTTCCTTTGGTGACACTGCAATCAATGCATTTCATTTTGTTTACGTGATGATTTTCAATTCACATATCAACAATGAAATTAAGCAACCTATAATTTACCTCAGGTGACTGTTGAGTTTGGCCTCTTGTTATTTTTATGATAGGTTTAGCCCATTCTTATTCATTCAACTAATTTAAAATATACATAGGTATCATTGTCTTAGTTGCTTGACATTTAACACGGAAAATCAATATGCTTGGTTTTGACAATAAATATACATTTAGTACACATTCATATATGTATTTTGTTAAAGTTGGCGGAAACGTTTTCTTAGAGCAAACTTGAAAGCCCTTCATTCATGCAAGATACTGCCTAAATTCAATTACACTAGACTTCAAAGCTCTCTGCAAAAATGGTCATGCTTTTTAACACTTATGAAACTTGTGGTATTTAATAACAGTTATTCAAATTAACAGTTTTGTTTCCTGGTAAATAGGCAGTGGTCACTTTAAACATATCCTGGTTAATGGACCTAATATTCAAAAATGACTGGTTACAAGATCATTCAAGAATAAAAAAAACAGATTTTTTTTCACAAAATTTGTAAACTCGATCTGATATTGTGATTATCGAGAAAGGTCAACAGGTAAGAAAGAAAGCTTGCCTATAAGATATCTGATGCATTTATCAACAGCTTTTTATAGTATTGCTACATCGATATTAACACATGGTGGCCAAATCAAAGTTAATGCTTTAAATCTAAGTTATTACAGTTCTACTTCTTGACAAAAAGACATCTTTACAACAGGAATCAATTTCACTATTTATTCATACAACAGCGTGATTATATCCAGTGGTATAAATATTAGAGTCGGTAGTTAATAGGAAGAAAGTTTCACTTTAATGCTTTAGGGCTTTATCTTTTAAAAGCCCACATTCACTGTTTTTACTTGTTACCAAAAAGCTCGTATGCACTTTAATCATTTACACAAAAACCTTTATCACTTAATGTATTGTTTGCTGACATAAATCTATCACTAAGCTTCCTAGCTAATAAACTAAAGGTAGAGATATTTACCCTTTGGATTCTAAAACTTGACCTTTCAATTTGTGACAACTCTCAACATGATGAAATAAAATAAGTCAAAAGCTTAGGGGGAATGCATTTCCCTAACAGCAGCCAACATATTTCGTTAAAGGAGAACAAAAAACTCGAGTAGTTTTGCCTATAATGCTTTCTTGACATGACAAAAAAAAAAAAAAATCTTGTTAGTATTTATATTAAACTTGTTATGAATATCATTTAAATGTATACCATTTGTATAATTATGTAATAGATATATTGTAAATTTGTATGAGGTTTTGATGGTTAGCTGTAATGAACGTATCTGGTCGTATGTTTGATCTTATTCCTATATCTATTCAAATAAAAATATTGAAAATTGTCAAAAAAAAAACAGACACTAAAAATAAACTTAATTTTTTTTCCCAGATGGGCCAGGAGACAGCCTAACGTTCGAACCGATGCAAGATGTAGTAGAGAGGTTTGAAAACCAGACTGTCCCAAACATAAAATGCTTTGCTGACTGTATACCCCCATGTACGTATAGCTGGTCCAAATCAGGTAAAGTTCGTCCAAATCCACTGTCTCTGTCGAAGGTCACGAGGAACAACGCTGGAACATACACGTGTACAGCTAACAACATCATCAGCCGAGGAACAAAAAGCTGGCAACTAATCGTCAAATGTAAGCATAACAAAGTCGATTTATTTGTTTCGTCAGACGTTAAACTGAATAAAAATCTGTAAAGCCAAATCTTCCAATTCAAACCGAAACTTTATTTTAATACATAAATACATAATTAGTTATTCTACATTTCAGTTCCTCCTGAAATAGACAGCCTTGATTACAACCAATGAGACGCTGGTGTGACGGAACACGGATCCAAGACTCTCATTTGTAAGGTGGATAGTGTCCCATCGTCTACAATAACATGGTTCTACAAAAACAATGGCACTGAACTGTTTACCGCCACAGATGTACTGGAGAGTAGCTACACCCTGACTGCAGTTAGCTGTCTAGACACAGGACTGTACACCTGTTCTGCCAGGAACAGTGTTTCTAATACAGCAGTGGCCAAGGACATAAGGATCAACGTTTTGTGTATGTTGTATTTTCTTTATTGATTCGAAAACCACGAAATTAATATCTGACCGAATTGTTGACGCTATTTTTTTATTTTTTAGTCATTAGTAATACATATATATATTCTTACTAAAATGACCCCATTTCGACATTATGTTTAAAATCAACTTTTTTTGCAGCGTTTTACTTGAGCAAAAGCGATTGCCGCCAATCTTAAGCTAGAATCACTAGAATGATCGAAAAAGTAAGCAACCGATACATGCACATAATACAAACGGCGATTTTTATATTATTTCCCATCGAATATTAACGGCACATCAATTTTAGTTGATATAATCACAGATAATATTGTTTCTCCGTAGGTCAAATATGTTCAAAAAACGTAGGCAAGTTTTTTTTTAAAATGAGGTCTTTTTTGAAAAAAATCAAATAAAAATGGCTTATCTTTCCGTCGCTTACTGCTTTTCGTCTCCAGATTGAGAGTCATAAGACGACCTAAGCTCTAAGTCGTGACCATATATCCTGTTCGCGAACAAAGAAACTAAAGTCAGTGAAATAGTCAACGGTTGATAAAGTCGTTGAAACCATGTCGCAAGGTTAATTTTGTACTCTGAAGTAAGTTGAAAACTCAATGCACATCTATTATCCATTCAAATTCTGCAACCTTATGTTCCCGTCCAATCAAAATCGACAAACATATCTTCCCGACCATTCAGGTCTCGAATGATCAGATAATTCGACCGTATCTTTCGACAAGGTGTCACATCTCACCAGGGCTCCTTTAAAAGGAAACCGGCCAAAGACATAATTGAAATCGTTTTCCCGACGTAACATATTACAACAGTACTTATTTCGAGGAAGATACTAGGAGTGTTTTCCGTTTTATGGCAATAGTCCTGCAGTTTTCGGTGAATTTCTCAAATTAATTAAATCATTTTATCCATATGAACAAAGGGGAGGTGTTTTAGATCAAGTTCCAAACTTTCGGGTTTTGTTTGCATGTTTTAAGAAAATGTCGGTGTCATTGAGATATTGAAAACAAAACAACAGCAAGAACACTTTCGATGTTTCATTAACAAGCACTCTAGAAATATTGCGAAAACGTCGCTATTTGCATTATCCATACCCCTACCCATAAACACAACATTCTCCATACTTTTGAGATCAAAGGGCGATATCTGCGATTTTCATGAGATTCAACTATAAAGAAAGTATTTGTATGAGGGGATCACACGAAATGACCAAGGCGCTTATTAAAAACATTCTTGCTGTAATAAGCATTGCAACGATGAAAATATATGACTTCAATCCAGGGTTCACACCAGCTTTAAAACATTCTTACGTTCAAACTTTCGCCGAAGTTAATTTCCTTGGGCCAAATTTGATATGAATGAGCCAAATAGTCTAACCCTTTCACCACTGTAGACCATAATGTACTTATCCAGATTAATGCATGGACGTGTTTACTAAAGTTGCATAGGGGTGAAAGGGCGCCTTGGTCAAACAATTAAGTTCAATACTTCCCTTTTTCTTTCAAAAAATCCCACCCACCCCGGGAACTATAGAATAACACAAATCTTATACATTCAAAGATATTGATAACAGAATAATTCAGAATAAGTGTAATCACTAAAAAAAGGTCAATTGTTAAACCAAAATTAAAATCCTTAATTTCGGTCCAGATCCGCTATGACACTTACATGTGTATATATTTAGTCAGCACTTAGAACTTCTAGTTTGTCCGAAATAACGTTTTTGGGGAGGAACAAAGAATATAGTAAAACTGTGTCCACATTAAATCATGTCGTGAAATGTTTCGACAGTCTGACTTTTTACTTTTTTGCAATTTAAGTTGTTTTATTAGCATTACGTTTTGAATAATCGCGGAGTTGATGAACATATTGGCTTAGATATAAGGATCGTGTTTCATCGAACATTCTTGTTTGCTTTTATATACCAGTTAACTGTGGTTGGATGTATTGGATAACGATTCATTAGACCTCTCAATTATATCCCCATTACCCTTGGTTAGTAGTTAGGACTCCTGACCACTGATGATCACGTAGTGTTTGCTACGTACATAGTGTGCCAATAGGCGTACCATTCATATGGGATTAATGATTGTAACAATAGCGTAACACTAAGCAGTTAATTAGGCAGTTAGTTCACCAGGATGTGTCAGCTAGATGGTCCCTGTTTACCGTTACCATTTGATACGGCCATAAACTGACACAGGACACATTTTTGTAAGATATCGACAGAGCAACTGGCATTATTATGCGCCAAAAAATCGTCAGAACTATTTGTATCCCCAAAATATTATTATTTTCGCATTTAGCTCTATTAGCGACCGCTGACGTGAACCCTGCAATATGTTCTTCGCTTGGTAACTAATCACGAAAGTAGAAACAACGTAATCAAGATTTGTACAGAATGAAAACAACTCGAACTTTACTTAAATGTCGTCGCGTAAAATATGTTGAAATGCTAATTGTAAATTCACTTGAATGATGATAACTTCGGTTTAAACACGTTTGCATGTGAATGACGTACTCCAAGGTAAGCTGTAATGTTTACAACGTCGTTAAAGAAAACGCCGTTAGTTTAACAACGTAATGAAAAGAGGCCAGTAAAAATAAAAACGTTAAGAACACGCCGCCAGCTGATTACATACACAAATATCTTGTTAGCTTGATAACGCACTCTATTGTAAGCCGTACGCTCAATTACGTCGAATGAAACCGATAGCCAGCTTGAAAACATAAATAAGTGCAGCTAACACGGTCCATTACGTCATTTAAAACACACCGTTATCTTCATAACGTAACTTACGGTAAAGAAAACAGTGAATACACTTTTTAAAAGTAAAAGAAATATCAGAATAAAATCCAGTGATAAATCAATTAATAAATTGTTAAAAGCTTTATATATGGACCGGGACTTGAAAGTCCTGAAACAGAAAAATAAAAATAGAATCAATCACGGCAAGTTTAGGTTGGTAGTAGCTTTACGGAATTGTTTTACGTCCAGGTATTTCCAACAAAAAAGTGGCCTATGGCAATTCACACCACATTCACCATACATCATTATACTATCTTTATGACAGTAATTACATATTAAATCCTATTTGTGTGTATGTGAGTGGGTTTGCGGTAATACGTGTGTGATACTAAATCGTAGAGCTAAGTTGTCTTATTTTGTGTCTTTTTTTTTAAAATTCCATCCAAATTAGGTTCTCCGCGCCTCGATCCAAGATTGTTCACAGTCCGAAAGATGTGGTTGGCCACTCATGATAATCTAACTATGAATGCCATGTTTCTGTCAAACCCGGAACCCTCATCATTCACATGGACTTTCCAGGACTCCTCACATAATTCGTTTACTGAGCTAAACGACGGGACAGACAACTTTGTTATACATAATACACCTTTTTCATCGAGCCTGTCAACTTTGTCAGTTGGGACACGTACGAACATAAAAGAGGCCTGGTTTGGATTATATAACGTAACGGCAAGAAACAGTGAGGGCTACGGGACACTCACTTTCACAGTTGCTGATAAAGGTAAATTAATAATTTAAGCATAAAACCGGCATTTTTAGTAAATTCCAGTTGCTTGACCTTGTTTTTCTCTTGGCGTTTTCGTTGTGTGCTGATAGTGCATATAAGACCATATCTGGTGCAGGCGTATTATGTGATATGGGAAATCTTTCATATACTTTATTTTAGATTTTTATTTCTGAGATACATTATGTATGCTTTGAACATGCGGTATCAATTTAATCAACACATGCAAACTGACATTGTAAAAGCAGTCCTGACGGCTAGACTTTTTGTTTTTTGAGTAAATAGGTATTTACATAATCCAATCCTGATTTTGATCTGTTTGCGTATTGCGAAAACGTTTTTGTAACCCGGGAAATCCTACTCACTGAGGTGTGAAACTGTCATGTATCATACACTGCAATAGCCTGAACGCAATTTACAAATTCAATATACAGTTCTGTTAAGATAACTGTCATATCACTGATGTACCTTTTGTAACAAATACTGATGAATATAAGCAAAGCAAAAGTCACAGACACCTAGCAAATATGATCTTCCTGTTCTGATACGTGGTACCCTGGGGGACCCCATTCTTGACAGTTTTACAGTCATTGTAGCATGTTCTGGATGCTTGGGATAAATACAAAATAAATAGATCAGTAATTTAATTCTTCCTTATTTTACACGAGTGTTCCGGTATTTTGTATAGTGTGTACTGCCCTCCGGATCAAACGATGGTTAAATGTTCAATTCTGAGCACGATTTGTGGAAGATAAGTGGATCGTGTGCGCACGGTATTGTTGGTACGATGTCATAGACTCACAAGAACCTAACATATATCTCATGAGTTGGTTTTAAGCAACTGGAGTTTTTAAGAAAATAAGGTTCTGAGAGATACAGTTTAGAATATATGCACCTTCTATGGTTTCATTCGCAATCTTATTAAATACATATGTCATGTACTAATATGGTATACGGGTCGATGCTTTTGATTATGTTCACTTTGTTGTTTCTTTGTCATTGTTCCAGGTCTTACTTTTAATTTATTTGGCTTTGGCCTAGATATACTAGGCAGGTATCGTTGATAAAGCAGAGTACGCTAACCTTTCCGAAACACATTGTCTTATTCTTTTTACTTTCTATTGTCTCTTTATCATACAAATATTTGTACTTTTCATATTTTGCCATTATGTTATTACTGTTGAGTTCGAACGACTTAATAAATGCCACTTTTAAGTTGACTGTTTGATGACAACAGTTCACTTAATGAATCAGGTATTTTTTTTATCATATATTGATTGGTTTTTAAAAGAAATACATATTCTACCTTTTGCTTAATAAAGAATGCTCCTGCAGTACTGACAGCATGTATGTAACAGGAGTTACCCTGATTTGTACCAGTATTATCACGCTCCTGTTAACAGTTGGACTTGGAATATTCATTAGTCGTACGTACATATTACTCAAATCTGTATTTGAAAAAAAATTGAAAAGAAATTGCAAAATTCATATATGAGTTTTATCAGCATTTTATATTGATCAATATTTTTCACTTGTTCTGTCTGATTATATATATCACGGATTGAACATACTCAAGACAACTGAATAACTTAAATGTACGTTCGTTATCTGATAACGTTTAACAAGTATACACTACTTTTAACATCTACCTATGTTATTTTACAGGAAATGGTAGACTGCCTTGTATGTAAGTAAATGAATGCCGACACCAAATCGACATATATTCTATTTAGGTGTTTATTAATTATTTCGTCTTTTCGTAAATATCGTGCTTATATTAATGATAATGCAATGTTGTAAAAATCAGTTTAGTTTGAAAAGCGTGCTTACTTAAAATCATACGATGTTAAGAAAATCATGTTCCGAAATTTGATGGTACAGTTGTGTGACCGCACAACGCACCAACATTAGCGTGCGCATATCGTGCTAACATCGAGCACACACCGTCCGCAACTTTGTCCCCCCATGGTGCGCACAATTGTGCGATTTAACAATCGTTGTGCGTTTCGCGATTGGGTTCAATTGGTTAATCAATATTACGGAATGAAAGAAATTCGAAACCCTCATATGAAATAAGAAACACTGTATATAATAATTGCCCATCATAGTAATTATGATTTTGTTCAATTTTACAATGCGTGTTACACAGTAACCATTAGACTTTTTTTAAAATGGGTTTGGTTACCAGGAAACAGAACTGGTAAATAACATTTTGACTGAAGTTTTACCTGGCCAGTCTCTGAAAAAGAGAGCTACATATACAATATGTGATGCCGTTTGACCGTAATTTATAACACAACTGGACGTAAAGTATTTGTTATTTGTATCTGTTTAATCTATAGCTCCAGTTCATCTTGATTCTAACACCTTAAGTAAGTGCCCCGGGTGGGAGAAACTACGTTCCAGGTACAGATACACAGCGGCTATGGTTACATGTACCTGGGTCCGTGTGTTATTTTACATATGTCGATTTGGGTCGTTTAATAAACGCCGTTTTTAAATTTAAGAAAAATACAGATCGAAAGATCAGCTAATATATGTAGCTAGAATATAGAAATATACTTAAAAATCAAATTTATAGGTGTCAACACGAAACGGTATATATTGTTAAAGCATTTCTAAATGTACACCAATCACGGTTGTCATCGCACAACGTTCGTTCATTATTAACAAATGTGCGCAATCAATAATCGTCCACATCGCGCGCACACCGCACATTGTGTAACGTTGTGCGATTCCACAACTGTATTTTGTGAAGTAATAGCTGTGAATTAAAAATATTTAGTAATTTCGTATATTGTTTTCTAGCAAAGGTCAGCATCTGAAACAAAGGGAATTTCAGAACGTGCAACTTTCAGAACGAGGTAAGTTCAGTGAAAAATGCTTGATATTCTGGTACACGTTGTGTAAGTGATCATGTCCAACATCAATAATTTCCTTTTTATATACAATTATTCATGTTGAGTAAATTTCGCAATATCGGTTAGGTTGTATACATTGAAATACAAAACAATTCAAACAATACCCAACTCTATATAACAATCGTTAATTTTTTTTTGGTTTCAGCTGTGACACCCAATGAAGAGGAAGACGAACGGTAATCTTGTTTGAACATTCAACACTTACTCAAAACAACATTTTAGCGTTATGGTTTGGTTTTATTTTATTCAAAGTCCATTTAACAGCTCGCTGAAAAACAATGCCGAATGCACCCAGCATAGCATTCCGTCCGGTCACATTGAAATGACAATGGGTGAACTACTTGATGCCATTTCCCCAAATGCTGAACGTTAAGCCGGGAACAACAGCTACCATTTTAAGGACTATGGTATTGTGACGTTTCCCAACATGGTCCGTACCAGTCACACTGAAGATTACGGCGCTATGTATCCAACAGCTCATTAACAGCGAAAACTCATCATTTTTTTCTTTTTTTTCAAACAGTACACAATATACTAAAACATTACGGGCATTTACTGGAATCCCACCGTTGCCGCCAATTTATGTGACGTTTCCCCTATGGTCCGTATCAATCACACTGAGTACATCTACCCCAAATGGGGTGCATCTATATTCTAGTATAGATGCCAATATATACAGATAAGTTAATCTAGCTCTGAAACATTGCCTATGTCCGAGCAATCACTGCTTGTGATCATGTACGTTTTGTACTAATAAATACCTACAGGGGATAGATACAAAGCAGTACCAATGTAACAGTAAATTCAAAATAACTACGCATATAACAATATAATACCTCATGCTAATCGGAGCGCTCCTACTACTGATCGCTCAGAACGTGCATATCTTTAGAACTCCTCTCTTGCTAATCTTGAGTTACACTGACAACTAACGAGCAATCACAGTGCCCGTGATCTATCAATGTAGCGGACCCGAACCAACACGATAGCTCGCCCTTGTAAGGTAGGATGCTTTCGATCGTAATGGGTAACAGTCTTATTCAGACATAAACTATCATTGAAAGCTCGCTCTCTAATATGCTTACAACTAACTAGTGATGGCCTGACACAGAATGACGAATGGCCGTGGCCATGCACGCTGGCCGACAGGTCGTGACCTGAAGGGCTGAAAGGCCGTGGCCTGAAAGTCTGTGCACGCTGGACGACAGGGCCGTGGCCGAAAAGCTGTGCACGCTGGCCGACGGGGCCCTGCAGTAGGTTTCAACATCAATCGCCTCTTACGATGCATGCAACAGGTAACAGCAGGTCTATTGTTTTCTCGATCTCTGACCTGCAAGGATGTGGTGTTATGTTAAATAGTAATATGTCTTTTAACTGTTAAATATTAGTATGTCTTTTACCTGTTAAATATTAGTATGTCCTTTAACTGTTAAATAGTAATATGTCCTTTAACTGTTAAATATTATTATGTCCTTTAACTGTTAGATAGTAACCATGTCCTTTAACTGTTAAATACTAATATGTCTTTTAACTGTTAAATAGTAATATGTCCTTTAACTGTTAAATAGTAATATGTCCTTTAAATGTTAAATAGCAGCATGACTTTTAACTGTAAAATTGTAATGATTGAAAACAAATAATTACATCGTTGTATTGGTTTTATCTTATATCTTCACAGATCTCAATATGAACAACTCGATACGAATGAAATTGCCAAGGCATCTGTGTACTCTGAAATAGGAAGTCATCTTCAAGGTAAAACGCACGCAATTTTCGTATTATAATGATACATTTCTATATACTAGCCCACAACAGAAACGTTAGATATACTTTCTTTAATGTACTAGAAATGCTATAAATTTACACTTTAAAAATCAATATATGTTGTGTCAGATAAATAAAATTATTCAAAAGTTTCCATGAAACGACAAAACTAGCGTTTATTCAGCGTACATAAAAAACAAATTCACAGAATCAATATTGCGTGAACGAACCTCTGGACGTTGACCACAACCTAAAAACTACCTCGCACGGAAGCGATGAGTCGGTTCAAAGACTTCATCGGGAACTTCTGTCACTGCACCTGTAGGACTGTCCTCCAATTGTTGCAACGATTAAGGCTGCTGACGTCAATTTCTCACTCGTCAGTCCGACTGATCCCTCCTCAGTGGGATTAAAATCTGGAAAAGGCGATAACCACTAACACACATTGACATTACGTTGACGAACAAATCCCGTGTTGAGAAGGAAAGTCCGTGTTGACGCGTACGACACCAGCACATTCGTTATCCTACTGAAACGTGTCACCATTTGTTATCATTAAATTCAGATGTAATGATAATGCCTTTTTTAATTATTTAAACAAAAAATAAATGAATATCTTGTTGGTCCTGGTAGAGGTCCCGGGTGGTTTTAATGTTGGATGAAAATACAGTGTTGTTTCATCTGTATATAAACAGAGTGTGCTCGGATTTGAATGCATGGAATAAAACTTATAAAAAAACTGTGGTATTTACATACAAATGAATGTTTCCGGGGGATAATATAACTGTTTTAAGGTTGCTTGTTTTGTAGGTCGCCGGCGAGATCCAGTCAATGACAAGTGAGTTTGTACCAATACATATTTTTAATTACCATGACTTGTAAACACATGTAATATAACTGTGTCACATTATTCATTATCTTTCAACGTTTGGTGCTGGCAAATTTAGGATGGTGCATAGTTTATAAGATATTTTAATTTTGTTGCAGCAGAGAATACGAGTCATTGGAGGGTCGGTCTAGCCCAAACGTCTATGAAGATCTCCATGGCACAACATCTGGTAGGTTTCTATATCGTCTGTCAGATAAGCGATACATGAAATAGAATCAAAATATTGCACAACTTTAAACACAGCTTTGCAATTATATTAATTAACATCAAAATGACCATGTCAGCAGCCCTCACCTCTGCGATTGTGACAGCCGCGGTTATAGTTATTGAGCATGCGACTGGTATAATTTTATGAGTATACATCCGTTACAGTATGGCAGAAATATTGCGTTTTCTAACGTACTGTGCTATTCACGAGCTTTATCTGAAAACACAGGGAGATATCTACACGTGTGATTGACTTAAATGCAGCGTGTGCTACTTGGAAGGTGCATATTGTGTTCCGCTCCAAACTGTTAATGGTACAAACAGTAGTTTGTGTTTTCAGCATTATAGATTGAGAGGTAGATCGTCGAGGGAGTTGTAAACCTATCATGTCTTGATATGTATATCTACAATAGGAAGTGCATTGTCCTAACCGCACGACAGCACTGCTAGGATTGTCGCCCATGTATGGATTCATCAGTCGCCTGATGACAGCCAGTCAATCAGGCGAAAACGCTACCAAGTATGTTTATAGTTTATATATTCCCATTGTACAGAGCACACAGGCACTATGTTATTTATTTCTCTCTCTATATATACCCTTAACGACGAATCCCGAATTACATTTTACTGTATATACCCGTATGTCCTGAATGATATTGTAGTAATGTGATGCGACTGTTAAAAACTCGAGAAATTGTAGACTAACAATTTGACGGCAATTTTATAGTTTATTTTTCCATTTAAACTTGAGTAAGACGCGGTTAAATGTTTACTGGCGCATAAGGCGAGTATTTATTTCATGATTTTTTTTTTCAAATTGCAAGATTGTTTTTGAAATTCTGTTTGCGTAGAAATATGTAAACTAAAAGTCTCGTAAGCGATATGTGTGCAATCACTTCATTCCGTTTCAATTAGCACGGACCAAATTGAAAATGCACATGATGTCATATTCCCCTAGGAACATTCGTCAACCAAAATAAAAAGGTGTATAAAGTTTGGTTAATACAAATGTAAATGTATGTTATACAATATACGAAGTAACGCGACAGAAATTAGCACTTGAATTATTTGTTAAATTCATATGTATATATGTACAGTATTCTAGAAGATGTAGCGTTTGCTAAATTATTGTATAGATTTAATTTGTTGCTAATTGATTGAAATTCTATTTAAATAGTATTGTTGTATCGGTTTTGACAATTAGGTATTTAGATTTATCAATTTTTAACGTGTCTTCATTTTATTCTTTTTGTTATATTACCAAACAAATGTTTGTGTCAAAAGACCCAAGTAAAACTGTTCATGTAATAACCGTGGTTTTATATATCGTAGTGCTACCCTTCAAGTATCTATAAATCAAATAAATCATGCATGGATATATTTCAACTGGCTAGTAGCTACGTTATATTTATGTGATGTTTAAACGAGTAACTGATTTTGAATCATGTGAACTTGAATGTCAGTCAATGTCGTACAGTTTAACAAACTTCGAACCCATTTACGCCACCATAGTACTGTACTGACCCGATTGCATTAACGTAGGACATATGGTTATTCAGGAGAAGAGGTTAAAAAAAACAACATATATAGGCTAAATTAATTTGAATTAACTTGGTTATCCTTCATCCGAGCATGCTTATAGCTAAATATCCTCACTGTAGGCCTGGGTATTCAGAGCACGTTCGTTGAAATCGTTAAAAACAAATAACATATGTGATCGTAAAAATAGATGAAAGTCAATCATTTTAACGAATTCCGAATTCCTTCATCAAAACACACTACTGGTTAGAAATACATGTATGGCCCTATACTTCTTAAAAACACGAGAACAATGTTTTAAACCAATACAAACAACCTTATTTGATCACTACCGTATCGCAAATGTTGACATTTTCCCTAATAATATTTCCAAAGAAAATTAAGCAGTGGCGTCCTCTCCATTATACATGAACAAACAAGGAATACCTTGTTTTTATTGTTGGTAATGTTTGACTCTTTCACATTACCTTAAATAGGTCAAAATTATAACTTCAAACAGTTTCGATGGTAATCCACCTAGCATGTAACAGGTAATATATGATGACTTTTCCTTTGTCTTAATACATAATCAATACAAATGAATAATAAACTGCTGAAATACTAAATAGCCCAATGTCTTTTGGTGTATATGTGTATGTTATGTACAGCTCTGGTCTTGGCGGTTGGCGTGATTGAATCAAATCAGAACCTTATAACCATACACTCCAGTCCTCTGCATGGTTCGGTATATGCACAAACAAGAACCTGCCGACGTTGATCCTGATAGCATTTACAATAAGTGTAGGGTGTCGAAGATGTTTATGATATGAGAGAGCTGATGCTAGATATGGCAGGTGGAAATCTATACCAGTACATATCCGTATTGGGGAAACTAATAGTAAGTATCTCCTAGTCATTACAAAATGATATAAGAAAAGTTCCACGGTAAAGAAATATTATGTCATTTTAAAAATCAAAACAATGGGAAACTTGTTTTATTAATCATGATGGAGAAAGATTTCCTTTTGTTATTGTGGTGTCTCCTTTTTGCAGTTTTTTTCTATGTAGTTTGTTGGCTATGATTAAGACCTGATATATTTTCTCCATTTAATTCTTTGTGACATTTAAATGATTTTTAGAAATCAAAACAAAGTTTGTGTTAACCTACTACTGTTTGTTATAGTGAAATATACTGTTGGTAGTATTGTGATTTTAATGTCAAACAAATGGTCAAAATAAAGTATCTGTTTTTATGAAGAGTTTGGGCATCCTTCAACACTAGGGAATAGGAATTTGGTGTCAATGCATATTATGTCACACAGTAATAGTTGCTCAGCCTCTATCAGCACATGCAAATTGGTGAACATAAACTGTCCTTGTCGTTTATAATATATCGAAAACATTGATAATGTATATTGGCTATAGTTATCGTATATTTCCTTAAAATGATGTCAGAAAACAGATATAACCAGTAAATAAAATGAAGGATGATATATCAGTCCCAATAAGGTATTATGATCGCAACATCAAATACTCATTGTGAGGTTAGCGAACGGTGCACATAGTCATTGAAATGTAGTTGAAATAAAGAGTAGAACTGGATGTGGTAATTTTCTTGGGTCTAAAAAAAATGAGCAAACGTTTAGTGACCGAAATAACAAGATATAACCCGACTTTACATTATCACTTCAACGCAAGTCTGTTGATAAGTAATGCGCATATGTGTCTGGATATCTCTAATTCAATAACCTGACTGAAGTATAAAACCAAATATCACATCTTAGTTGTAAAACCTGCCTACTCACATTTCATCTAATACGACACAAACGCCCTAGACAAACAGCGGGATGGTAAGCACTCTTCAAATACTTCCTTGTTAGTTACCGGATAACTGAATTAAACTCTCTAACTCGAGTACCTACTTAGTGCTGACCTCGTCAACAGAACATTGAGATGATAATGTGATGATGTATATTTTCTAATTCTAAAGCGTATATTTTACCAGCTACAGAAAATACTATAGACAGTTGCTTTGTACGAAGTTAATATTTTGTTCTCTCAATCATAACTTTTTTTCAATTGTTGATTACATAACAAACGCTATTAAACAAATAAGATCTATAAAAGAAGAACAACAGATAAAATGATGATATGAAATAACATTTTACTTAAATTATTGACATTGACAGATAAATGAAAATGTACTGATGAACAATATGATGTTGATCGTTATGCTCCTAGGAAATACTGTGGGATACATGTACAATGAATGGTGTGTCATGCCCCATGCCGTTCAGTCCACTTTACATATCGGCAAGAGGAATATCACCAAAACGTATGTAACATTTCTGGTAGCAAATTACATATGGATATGAAAAGTATACTGAATGCAAACAGAAAACTTTGGTTGTCGGTCATAGCACTTCTTTATGTGTTGCTCCTGGTACTGTCATCTGTGTAAGGCACATACGTTTGGTGTTCAAGAAGTAGACGTCTACTGTAACGTCGATACGCAAAAACACTGTGATACGTTTATCTCACTTTTCGGAATCTTTTTCAAACGTCGATGAAAACCATGAAGAACGCCATTGGTAATCGTTCACCCCGAGTGTTCCGTGAACGGTCAACACTCGATTGTGCGATTTTATAATAAAGCCACGCCATCCTTACGTCTGACCGCAATTTAACCAAAGACACGTCAGCCTTGTAATAGAACAATATCAGACCATACGTTTGAAGTGCATTTTCTGTATTTGATTGGCCATTTGACTGAAGATACATCTGAAGCCCGTTGTATGTAAAAAAGATGCACTGCCTATGCTTGACTGTTTTCATGATTCAACTTTATACAACATCATTTCCGACATGTTCAAGTCCTTGTATTACTTCAGGTATTTGCATACCGTCTCGATCCTAAAACATAATTGGACAAAATAAGCATTCTTAGAAATCCAGGATAATCACGTCACTACTGAACTGTTTGACCATTAATTAAGTAGTACCTTGCATGGATTTGGTGTTGTCATTTCAGATTAGCATTTCAAACTTTTGTTCAATCAGTTGTCGCTTCTACAAAGCTGCATTATAGTATGAATCTACTTAACTTATTTTCAGTTACATGTAGCTACAGCCAATCTGTACTTTATTAAAACAACTAACCTTCATCTACTTGCAGTTGTTCGTTTTCGTGTGTGACTGGAACGCCCTGTAGTGGTGCATATTTTTTTCAGTGGACACAAATCTCAAATTAATACCGCACAACTGTTTTAAAAATACCCTTTGATGTGAAAACTGATCAATTTGAGTGTCCACAATATATATTTTAAAACTGGGAAGAAAGATTTGTAACATAAACAGTATAAGCTGACTTGTGTGTTTTGAAGCATACATATATCATATCTAAAATCAAATGAAATTAACTCTCACCTTTCATTTAGGTAATAGTTTTCAGATTGACAATGCCAAGCTTCCGTTCATCTGTCTGTTTGTCTGTCCGTCCGTCCGCCCGTCCGTTGTTAAGCTTTGCTTCAATACATTAATTCCTCGAAGATGGATACACAAATTGTTCGCAGATAATGTGAAAAATAACAGGAGATGGAGCCTGAAATGGCAGAGATATGGGATCACGTAGCGGAGGTAGTGTAACAAAATTGGCTATAAATAAGGTTATTAATAATAAGGAATGGAACCATCTTAAAACGTGTGAGATAGAGATTATCAATAGAGAGTAGCCATTTGATCAAAGTAGCATTTGAGGTAAAATCCCACGATTGAGGTAACACCGTGCATTGATTGACGGGGGACTGTAGAATTGAAGATAGTGCTATAGGGCTACATGTATCTATCTAGTGGCGACCAAGTCAGTCATGGATGACAGATAGAATGAAACGAGAGAAGTAGTCCAGAGTCGGGAGTTAGGAGTTGAGAGACGGGATTCGTGGTTCGAGAATGTGAGCCTCTGGAGAGAGACCAGGGATGGCCCCATCATTTGGTATGCTTTACATTTATGGGTTTGTAACTCTATATACTCTGTTTACAAGTTGTTTTGATGTCGTGTTCCAGAACTGTGTTAAATAGGATATTTGTCAAATCTAAGAGAGATCTTACAAAAAGGGCCTATGCGAGGTATGGACCATGTCTGGTGCGGCCACAAAGTGAAGTAAATACAAAGCCTTATTCCAAATATGCTGGTACATAATATAATGTACGCGTGTTATGTAGCAGTAGATATATTGGTTTGTCATAAAACTTGGTATAACAGATAACCTGTGGACATCAATCATTTCCTTAATAAATTATTGATAAAACCGGTACACAGATTAGCATTCTCTGTGACAATGCGGTTATACGTATTCTTAAATAATCGGAAGTTAATATTGTACTCCTAAACGTTGATCGTAATTGCTTATATGTATTCAAGCATGCATACGTGCAGCACGTGCTGTTTCTTTGTGCGCAGGTTTATGTTTGTTAAAACTATCGATCTAACTACCTACCTATTTACTCTTTCTAGGAATGCTACAAGCCTGGAAACCTGGTCGGGTAATATTATTTTTTTCTGAAATAGTTGAAGATGATGCATCCCTGGTGATAGTGATGAGGCCAAACGGTTTTGTCATAACAATTATTTAAATGCAATCAGACATTTTGCATTGTTATAGTATTTCTCTATCCTGGCCAAGTCATGCTACATATTTTGCCAAAACGATATTATGGGGAGAATACTAAAATCTACAGATGATTATGTAGTAGTTTTGCCTTTAGAGCGACAAGAATTGTTAAGAGAGATTCCTGCTGAATTATATAATGGTTTGGCTCTGATGTTATGTCTTAACTCGCCTGGCTGAGTGAAAATGTGTGAGGAATCAACAAAAGCGTCTGTCTTTTTCAACGTTTATTACAGAAGAGCGTGAACTCACCTCCTTTAGAAGGGTTCATAAAAACAGTTACAAACTTATCTCCCTTTGACTATTTATTGCATCATTGTCTCTCTCACCAATCACATTCCATATAAACAACATCCCGCCCGACAAAACAAAATTGTACCATAACAATTGCAGCATGGGTGCGAGAGAAAATGAAATGTTAATTGTTAAAAGAAAACTACATTAAAATATTTTATTATACCTAATCAAGAAAGATAAAGACTATTTTTAAGTCGTTATGGATCAATTGACTATCTTTGCTATTCTGTAACATTTATACAGTTTAGAACTAATTTACAGTAGTAACTTGCACACTCTAACTAACACTGATTGGTTTGGTTTGGTGTTGTTTATTATTGTTTAACGTCCTATCAACACATATGGTCATTTAAGGACGGCCTCCCATGTGTGCAAGATGCATGCGTGTAGTTTATGCTTGTATGTTTTGGGAGGCTGCGATTTGCTCGTATTTGCCTCCTTGTGATAGCGCGGAACTGATGCCGACTTTATAGTGCTACCTCACTTAAACATACTGCCGAAGACACCCAGCAGGGAAGTCCAGCCGGTCATATGTGGTACAAACATGCAAGTGGAAGCAAAAATGTTACATACTAATATAATAATATAATTGTAGTAAGATATGTCCACTGACAAATCTTAAACGCACACACTCGCTTTCCATTGATAATATTACGGACCATTCATTTAAATTACACACAAAATAGCAAAGGAGTAGAAATTAACTACGCTGTTTGAGTTGTTATTCCTATAATAAGTTCTTAATACACGTGTCAGTTCTGCAATTACTATCACGAGAATATGTAACAAAGATTAACCAATCTGCACCACACAATAATGAAGTCGTCACTGCAAATGTTCAACCACAACAAAAATAATGATGTAATAATTACAGGCTTAATAATCAGTCATATTAATCATAATCATACATTATTAAATAACATTATACGATCTTTAAGTTGTATGTCATTAATCAGAACTGTGAAATATTACGATAATAAAAGTTAATGAGTAATTGAGTACAAGTTTTCACCAGCCTAAGTTTTCATTAGATCAATGGTTCTAACATACTGTCAAGCTCAACACAATATCATACTGAAACATTAACAATACATGGGGTCACAGGACATGGTCAGTTTTAGTGGTTATACTTAACTAACTGTATTATCTAACAGTATCAGCCTGTCGCGCCATTGGCCATGTGATTAAAAGTTATAAAACAACCTATATAAACAACTACCAACAATATTAACTGTCTCCCCTGTTTTGTATTTTTCAGCCTCACCGTCATTGTATGCGTACTGAAATACAACAGCATTGGCCTTATGGTTCACAAAATTACATATATCAACCAACTCTCAAAACATTCATATACAAATACATAAATATACAATATTTGATATAGCGCCCTATCTAGCTAATATAAGAAACTCTAAAAACGCTTTACAGTCTACCGGTGGATATATCCAAAGAGACCCCTTCCTGCGCCCCAGACAAAACCATTAAAAAAGATGTATTTCCGGAAAGGCAAATAACACTTTTCTTACATGTAGAAAACTCTCTTAACTTTTAAGCCCCTTTTCTGATATTGGTATTATAGCGTTAGCAATCGACCAATAAACCGTTCAACACATTAATACATAACTTCAAACTTTCTTTTTTCTAAATAAATTTAAGGCGAATAGTTAGTTGTGCGTTATTTGTCGTTGGAGTATGTTGTGTCTCTACAACTGAAGCTTATATCCTTTTCAAAGATTGTTGATGAAGTCAAAACAGCTGACAATAATGATATGAAATATTTTGTAGGCAGCTGCTGATACAAGGGGCACAACTCTTCGCAGAAAAATGTGATAGTACTCGTCGTCAATCAATTCAGGTTGAAATGGTCATTAACCCAAGGTGTAATCATTTACCGACGATAAAACAATAGCATCAACATTTATTACCTAATGCAGAAATTGTCAGAACTACAATGATATCTGTCAGCAAATTATTTCAATTTTGTGTTTATGTCGTCAAAATCCGCAAGCGCCCAGTGTTAATTTCGCCTTTATATGTACTTACTATGGGTAGTGCTCGTATGTACTGGCTACATCTGATGAAGAGCAAAATTATAAGAACTTTCAAATGTAGCGGATATTCCTCGTTATACAATATAGTTTGAAGGTTAAATTCAAATAAATATACAGGTACTGTCATTCTATCATACTTGAATATCAGAAATGACTAGTCATAATTCAATGAAGAATCAGCACTGTACTAATTAATGTTAATCAGTTAATGGTATATAATGTTGTTGTGATGCTAACCTAGAATCTCCTTTACACACCACCTTGGATCACACAGATGTATTAAAATAATGCTTAATTATTCGAAAATGTTATCAGAAAACATTTCTCGTTTATCGTCTGTGAAAGAATTTTATCTATTACATTTTAGTTTGCTGCAATCGCCTCCATTGTAACTCCTAGCCCGATCATGCGAGGACATTATTTTCCTTACTCTCACATTTTCCTCCGTATGGGTAAATGCTCAATGATTGTTCCCGGAATAAACGATATGAGACGTTGCTTCAAAACTGCATCGTCTACGAATAAGGGTGACAAAGTAGAGCGAACGTCTGGTAAGTGTACACGAGTTTGAAATTAGTTGAATCATTTGGTATCTTGGTTCTAAGATGGTTTCCCCATATCATATCCCTAAAATGGCGAAATCAACTGATTTGATGTTAGTTGTTGTTTGAGTGTTCTCCATGTAATAGCGTTCAAGAAAGTTGATAGTGATGGATACTCTGGCAAGATCTTACAGGTCTGGTTTAGCGTCATCGTTCTACCCTATAATGAGAAACAGCGAGTTAATTATTGAGAACGCTTGTTTTCATCATTACTTGTCAGTTAAAGTAGATACGGGAAGTAGTGAAGGGAGCAAACCTGGAATGGGTTAGGGATGGGAGTACCCAAGGTCAACTTTCCCTACACATTTCCACGTTCGATCGGGGAATTAAACACTGGCCAACTTAGTGCGTTATTCACTGCACCACCTTACCACCTTAAATGATAGTAACATGAATGAGGACACAATTTGAATGCTAAATTATCAGGTTTGTTAGAGAATATTCGGCCTTTTTACGTCCCCTCCCCGATATGCATTTATTTTTGCGAAATGATACCTTTTGTTCAGACTTACATAATTATATGCTATATTTTAAACAAAAAACATTCAAGTATGGTATCATCCGCACCACCATGAATGACAGTAACGTGATTGAGGACATTATTTGAATGCTTAATTATCAGGTTTATCGTTAAGTACCGTAAACGCGTTGGAAAATGGAGGTGGTATTTCTTTTTTTCATTTAATGTCCCCTCACCGAAATGTTACCTATATTTGAAAAAAAAAATCATTTGACTCGGGTTAAAGTGGGAGGTGGATATCGACATGTTCCCGATTGTAAAGCCTACAGCTGGGTGTTTTTTTTTAAATAATAACACTTTTATAAACAATTTTCTGCTTGATGATTATAAGAGGAAATATTAATGGAAAAAATAGGCAAAAAACAAAGCAAAGTATAATTCAATATCTTGAATATTTCTTGGTTTAACCAAACATAATTGATATTCCAGGAAAATTGAATACAAGTATAGCAACATATTAAAATAATAATTATATGAAAGAATGTACATTTTAGGTGACGTATGTCAAAACGTTACGCTTTTACAAATGTAGGATCTCTAAGTTATGTTAATACAAATGTGGGAAAATCAAGGTCACTTAATTGGCAATTGTATCCTAAACAACTGTTTTCCTGTCAATGTCTCTATGTAGCACCCTGCTAAATATCTGTCATATTTAAATGTAATGTGTTAGTGTGCATCAATAAATTATTTGTTTACTTATCTTCATATTTGTTCGGATTCCGGAAAATTCGTTCCTCGACCGGTTTTCGAACCTTCCTTTTGTACTTTCGTTTTCAATATAGTTGTAACGCAGCATGTCCACAGTATGCCCGGATTATGAAATATGCGGGACTGTATTGTCTGTAACTGACCATTGACGACTGGACATTGACCTTAGACATGCGCAAGGCATTCCCTTTCTTTTTCCCGCTTTATTCTCTCTGTCTATCTATACTTCACTCTAGCTCTATATTTTGAAGGTGTCAGATATATTCTCCATTTCTTCGATCAGGAATATTTTGTTCAGAACGGCAGGATCATATTTACTGATTTCTCTATGTCCTCAGCACCACATGAAGGGTAAGCAGATTTATGCAAAATTCATTTAATTGATGTTTCTAATATACATTTTTCCTTCGTTAATTTCACTATAACTTCTTTGTTCATAAGATGTCGTCATGACCATTTTACTTTAATGATAGACAAAAGACAGTCAGTTAATTGTAAATGTAATTAAATAGTATTTTTCATACTTACTGGTGTTTAACATGCCAGGATGATATTTTGTGAATGCTACAACTTCATGTAGATGTTGTGTATATAATTTGAATCTGCGACTATTTCGTGCAATTATTCAAGGCGTGCTCGAATATAATTATTTGTAAAAGGTTTTTATTATTTGTATTTTAGGGACTCTCTTTTCCATATCCCGTTTTAACGATGTGATGAATACATACACAGAACCGAATTTGAAGACTTCTTCTGGCTTGTCCTACCGCAAACAACCCTATTTCACATTCTCTACTTAGTATTATTTGTTAAAGGATATTATGTTGCGCCTACCTCCTTTTAATTAGATTTTCAAGAATTAGAAGATCATTTGCTAAACGAGGAAACTATTTTTCAGAAATCACAGAACATGTCTTAGAGTTTATAGTAAAAAGGACAACTGTACAACTATGATAGTAGGGAACACTATATGACTAGTATTTATAGGTTTCCCTTTCGGATATTAACAGGGATAGCAAAAGGTGCGTTTATTTCCTTCCTTTCATTGACGTTTAAACAAAGTGTTATGTTCAATATGAGGCTACTCAAAACCTTGAATGGAATTTAAAGCAGCCTATTCTTGTTTTGCCTACGTTATATTAATATAACATTAATAAAACATATTTGAATAATCAATTTTGACTGAAATAATATGTTTTTAATGAATATTGGTATTATTTGAAAACAAAAAAACAAAACAAAAACTACAATTTACTGTCCCTCGTTTGACACCCTATATCTCGCAAGGGGGTCAACAGATTATTTTAAAGTATGACGCAATGTTTAAAGATTTCACCTAAACATAAACTACGAACACTCCCCATCAACTTTGTTGAACAGTTCATCTCTCTTATAAATCGTTCAGGACTTTATTTTAAACAAATTGTGAATTGTATGCGTCTGGGTATTGTGACATTTAATGTATTTGATGTATGTAGACATTAATTTCAGATTTTGGAATAAATGTGTGTTGGTAAAGTGTTCGTTGTGTTTGTATTGTGTGTGAAAAAGTAAGACGTATCAGACTTAAAAAACATGTTGATATGATAATTGAATAACATTTAATAAACTCCGATTGAAAATCATGTTGACGTTTGGATAAAAGGGACGAATGTTACGCTGTACGTTTAGCAGAACGGGAAGTTAACAGAATTCTGTATTAGTTACACATTTAGTATTAGAATTAATTAGTTCGTGAGTGAAGAGATGTCATGACAATATGAATTGTGACATATCTTCGGGAATATACGTCAAAAAGAGACGTTAATAATTCTTAAAACCAGGACGATAATGACCGAATATACACATACAATGTTCCAGTAATAAAGGCCTATCTTCAGAGTAATCAACTGCTAGCGACATGGAATAAACTGACGGACAATGGACCATCACATGTACAGATGGTAGGTTCTAGGTATAATGATATCCCGAATATATTTACATATCTCGGTATATTAAGTATATGGGGTACCAATGAAACTGAGTACAGGTACTACTCGGTACAGCCCCATAGTTTGAACGGGACAGAGCGATGGAGAACTAAGTAAAACTAGACAGAACGACAGAGGACGGCCTACATGTACATGTGTATATAGACCGATACTAGCACTTGGAGTTCCAGGAATGAAACAGAAACAAGACCAACAACACTTTGTTAAGTCGTGTTGCACTACAATAATAAGGTGCATATGTGGTGGTATGTTAAGGAAACGATGGAGTGTCTGTGTGTAAGTATTGCGTATCAGTCAAAAAGTTAATTATGTGTACTTCCTTAGTTATATGTACAGAGTTAAAATATACGTGTGACGATACTTTATTCAGACCTGTTATGTTGTTACTCAGATACGTGTTTGTTTATTGTAATCTGATAACAAAAGGTATGTTCTTTGTTGTTGTTTTTTTGTATTTGTTTGGTTGTGTTGTAATTGTCATATGCACAATTTAACGACGTGTCAGGTTTTTGTGGAGGACTTTTACCGGAATGCCCAGAGAAAAATGTCTACTTTACGATCCAGTGGTGGCAGGTTAGTGATCATACACGGTCAGACTCCTGAACTACTCAGCCACAACGACCCAGTAGTGGATGGCAAGTTGTTGCAAACGATCAGACTCCTTAACCACTCAGCCACAATGACCCAGTTGTGACGGGCTAGTGATCGTAGACGGTCAGACTCATCAGCGACTAAGTCACAGCGACAAAGTGATTGATGACAAGTGATTGCAGAAGTCAAACTCCTTAACCACTCAGCCACGAACCAGAGATGGAGGACAAGTGATCGTAGACGGTAACACTCCTTAACAACTTAGCCATAACGATCCAGTGGTGGATGGCAAGTGATTGCAGACGTTCAGGCTACTAAACCACTCAGCCGCAACGACCCAGTCGTGGAGGTGTTGTGGTTGTGTGTATTTACAGAGTTAGTATTATAATTAATGAGTTCGTGAGTGAAGAGAGATGTCATGGAAATACGAATCGTGACATACCTACGATAATATGTGTCAACAATAGACATACATTAATCTTAAAACCGGTTTGATTATGACTGGAACTGCACATACATTGTACGAGTACCTAGGACAAATCTTCAGGGTAGTCAACTGCTAGCAACATGCATGGAATAAACTGACGGACAATGGACCATCAGACATGTACAGATAACAGGTTCAATGTATAATGTTGTCCCGAATAGAGATACATATCTCGGTATATTAAGTATACGGGGTAACATTGAAACTGGGTACAGGTACTACTCGGTACAGCTCCATAGTTTAAACGGGACAGACCGATGGTGAACTAAGTAAAACTAGACATTACGACAAATTACGACATGCATGTGTATATAGACCGTTACTAACACCTGGAGTTCCAGGAATGAAACAGAAACTAGACCAACAACACTTTGTTAAGTCGTGTTGCACTACAATAATAAGGTGCATATGTGGTGGTATTTTAAGGAAACAATGGAGTGTCTGTGTGTAAGTATTGTGTAACAGTTATTAGGAAAGTATGTGTATCGTCTTAGTTATATGTACAGAGTTAAAATATACGTGTGACGATACTTTATTCAGACCTGTTATTTTGTTACTGAGATACGTGTTTATTTATTGTGATCTGATAACAATGGGTATGCTCTTTGTTTTGTTTGTATTTGTTTGGTTGTGTTTTAATTGTCATATGAACAGTTTTGGTCATTTAACGACGAGTCAGGTTTTTGTGGAGGACTTTTAACGGGATGCCAAGAGAAAATACCCTACGATCCAGTGGTGGCGGACAAGTGATCGTAGACCGTCAGACTCCTTAACCACTAGGCCACAGCGACAAAGTGATGGATGACAAGTGATTGCAGAAGTCAGACCCCTTAACCACTCAGCCACAATGACCCAGTGGTAGATGGAAAGTGATTGCAGAAGTCAGACTCCTTAACCACTCAGCCACGAACCAGTGATGAAGGACAAGTGATTGTAGACGGTGAGATGTCTTAACCACTCTGCCACAACGACCCAGTAGTGGCAGGCAAATGATCGTAGACGGTAACACTCCTTAACAACTTAGCCATAACGATCCAGTGGTGGAGGGCAAGTGATTGCAGACGGCCAGACTACTTAACCACTCAGCCACAACAACCCAGTGGTGAAGGGCTAATTATCGTAGACGGCCAAACTCCTTAACCACTCAGCCACAAAGACATAGTGGTGGAGAGCAGGTGAATACAGACGGTCAGATTATTTAACCACTCAGCCACAACGACCAAGTGGTGGATGGCAAGTGATTGCAGACGTTCAGACTTCTTAATCACTCAGCCACAACGACCCAGTGGCGGAGGCCTTGTGGTTGTTGACTGCTAGCCTCCTTAACCACTCGGCTACAATGACCAAATTGTGGAGGGCAAGTGATCGAAGACGGTTAGACTACTTAACAACTCAGCAACAACGACCTAGTGGTGGAGGGCAAGTGATTGCATATGGACAGACTCCTTAACAACTCAGCAACAACGACCGTGTGGTGGATGGCAAGTGAATGTAGACGGTCAGACTACTTAACCACTCAGTTATACCGACCCAGTGGTGGAGGGTAATTGATTGCAGACGGTCAGACTCCTTAACCTTTTTGGTCACCACGCCCCCGATTGATAAGGCGTATGTGTGTGTTATTGTATACAGATAACTTAGTGCATACGTGATTATATAGTATGCATCTGTTTTGATTTGTCATAGAGATTATGATTTTTCTGAAGTATTGTTATTGTTCATGGATTATGACGTGTATATATTTTGGTATTGTGTGCAGAATATCAAGAGTAAGAATGTTGGTGTTTTGTTAAATTATGATGCAACAGTAAAAGCATCAGTTAATGAGACCATCAGATGTGATTTTAATTTCTTTTTCCTTGAAAAAATGGATGAATGTATCATAAAATGTAGCGCCTATGGAGAAACTATTAATATAAAAGATTGATGAGGACGAAGTTTTTTTTGAAACTCCATTTAACACAAACGTGTCCAGGTTCAAATATACGAAACCGAAACTTGCAAGTTCAAATAAATAATACGAGGAGTTAACAACGTAAACATTATTTAACATTTATTCAAGTGGTTTTTTTGGTAAATCATCTTTATTTTTCTGACCTATTGTAAACTAATAAGTTGACTGGTCCAACCGATGTGACAGAAATGTGTTGCCGATAGCAAAAGTTGCCAATTATGCCTTTGCCCACGTGAAACCCTTCCAGTGGGCCTCAGAAATAGGTGAACCAGTCAATGCTTAAAAGAGTTGCTTTTGCTACTTAGTGCTCTATACAGATCTTTAAAATAGGAATTTGTTATTAACATTCATTTTTCTTTTTGCGCAACGGAGTTAATACTGTTCCCCGGGTTTAAATACATACATAATTTGTTTATGTCAACACACGGTAGCGTACTGTATATCACGTGGCCAAGAGACCTGGACAGAGGCTACATTATCCTCTTTCGATAAAGGTCACCCATGGCTACCTGTTATCCATTTTAAAATATGTTTCTGTTTGGATGTGCTGATGCATGGACCCTCAAATAAACGGCAGTTGAAGTTTTATGAGCGATTCGCAATACTACGAGAATCGATTTGGCAAAAAAAAACACGCTAAATTTGCTTTCGCCATTGCTATATAATATCTACATTATCACATAAAATTCATCATTATAAAATGAACACATGCGTAACAAAACAAATATAAATTACAGCCGAAATGCCGCCGAAATAAGCCTAGGACGCCTTCGAAATTATGTCGTCATCGAAATGTATACATTGCAACGATGTATCTTATCTCAGGAATACACTATGTAACAACGTAAACTTCAACGCGTTACCTATGAAAGAGAGTGTTTACTGAAATTGTTCGAAGATAATTTAGGTTCGTATTCAATCCTGCTTACTTATCACATATAACTTCATGTATCTAATTCTCGTTACTTATAAGCGCGTAGCTCTCGGGCGCCGAAGGCACCTAACCGAAATATTGGTTATTGGTTTTCGATATAATTTAGTTCTTATTCAATTGAATACTTTAACTCAAAGCTCTTAAATGGTAACACATGCGTAAACAAAGTTGCTTCCCTTTGCTACACATTACTTATCACACAGAACTTCATGCTCTTATATCTCGATACTTATATAGTGCTAAGTATGACACATACATTGGTCTCAACACAACACTTTATTTATTTTTAGAAATTATTTAAACATAAATTGCCTATTCATTTAGCGTTGAAGCCAGTTTGAAAAAAAAACCATACATCTGATCACATTTTAACAGAAATAGGTTTGAGTTTTATAACTTAAAACAAGTACACAGAACAATGTCGGCTGTCTTATCATTTAGAGATATATTTATTGTTCGTATTCCAGTTTAGGATCATTTCATTTAACATTAACCTTGACATAATTTACCATTTACCAGATTCCAACTGCATTGTAAATATGAGTCATTTGTTTAATGTTCTGAACAAACCATTTGGTACTTACAATGACTTATTATAGCATTCAAGATGATGGTATCTCGCCAGCAGCATGCTAAGTTGAAGGGCTACCAAGTTTGTTCAAATGAATGACCTTGACTTATATTCAAGGTCACAGGGGTCAAATTTATTTGAATCTATTAACAACTTCTTCTAAATAACCATTAGGACTGAAATGTTGAATTTTGGCCAATAGCATGCTTGGATGATGGGCTATCAGCCAATTTTAATTTTAAAGTTTTAAACAAATGATAAGCCCACTGATAATTACAAAAAAATTCATAAATATTATTAATCAGTTAAATTTTTGAAATACATACAGGTGTTTATCCCAGTATTTAAGTTTAAACAATCAGGTAAAAACCGAAACACTGCCCATAATGGGAATACATTTATTTACCTCTTAAGAACAAACACCTCCTCCTCATCATATTTGATCCAGATAAATGAAGGTTATTGGTTATCATCTACAAATTTATAAATGCAATATATCTGAGGGATTTGATACGAAATATGTGATCCAAAATCTTAATTGATTAATTGAGTCAATGTCGATGACCTTAGAGGATAATTATACGTGTGACATGTCTTAGGCGTATCAAAGTAAATGTATTAATAACATCAACAATTTAGGTCGGGATCCCGATGGCCGAGTTGTTAGGACATCTGACCGTCTATGATCACGTGCTCTCCACCGTTGGATTACTGAGGTAACCGCCAGGTACTGACCGCAGACAGACTATCAAAACCAAACATGTATTTAAGTGACCATATGACGTAAAACGAAAAACAAACCAGTATTTATGATTAAAAGGGATATACTATTTATTAAATATTTTATTTAACTATTCAGCATTGATGTGAAACATCAGTATGAATTACTAATTATACAATTAATTAATAAAGGAAAAATGTTAGAAATACGGTAGATTTCCCTTAATTTCATTTCTCATTTGTCGGAAGAAAACATTTTATTAACCGGAAAGTGACATAATGAGAAAACGTGTTTTCTGATCATTGATGCTGTCAAAACTTTGAAGTGATGTTATTTATATATCCAAGTAATGTTGTTTTGCAAAGAAGATCGTCTTGTAAAAAATATATTCTTACAGACCCGACTTTATCTTTTATAACAGCGAAATACTCGCCGGTAGTGCTCTAATATCGTACGTGATCAACCTGTAGTTACCTTCCGGTATTGACTCAAGCTCCTAATAATTATACTGGAGTGTCGTTGGCTGTTAACATGTAGTCTATAAAGCATGTCGTGTTGGTACGTATTTTTCCAAATCTTTTCAATGCTTTGATTTCAGAAAACATTTTTGAAAATAAGAAACTTGAATCATGCGCGTCAGGATTGAAATTTACATCGTTTTCTCACAGGTGTTTGAAATTCTGACTGTAAATTGAGATATAAAAATAAGGGTATTACTACCACCTCTAATGATTTTATAAAAGCATAGGGAGTGGCATGTTTACCGAAAGTCCATCCCAATCTCTAGCATTTGTAAAATTACTCTGAACACCTAAGTTTAGATCCAAATATAGCTGAAAATAATTATCAGGTCCCAGTGATTACGACACAGCTGTCGTGAATAAGTGTTGTTTTCCCCCCGATCCTATCGAAATTCGCGACTCAGTTCATTGCGTTTGAAATGCATACTTTTGTTTTATTTTTCACGTTTATAGTTCACGCTCACAGATGAAACAACCACATTTGTTCCATTGCATACGTAATTTTGGTCTAACACAGCTATAAATATCAAATTAACTGGTTGTTATACTGACTGGTTGACCTTACAGGTAAGTTGAGTTGATCTATTGTTCGTCAGTCAGTCATGTGTGAAACAGGCATCATAAAGTCATGACGTTGTTTAAATATAATTTCAATGGAATATAGAAGTAAAATATTTGTATTTATAGATTATCTTAAAACTGTTTCCACATTGAATTATTCGATTTTACTTTGACCTCAGTGTTGAAGTTTCTTAAACTGTCAAACATCGGAATAACCTGACATGAAATAAGTTATCAACACTGTATCTGGTTACTATGTCTAAATATTTTATATCTATGCTAACAGTACTGCGACCATGAAAGTAAATGACATTGTATTGACGTGTTGACCCTAAGGTAGCAGATGGTGATGAGTAATTCATACGAAGAGTCGGTCTTTTTGGAGTATTATTTTTCAAAAGCACGTGGATACGATTATAGGGCTTTACATTATTTTTTCGATAGTTTTCATATCAATTGCTGAGGATTTTTTTTTTTAAATTAGATAAATGATTAATTTATTTGAACATTGGAGCACTGTTGATGGAGCAAGACCATGTGTTGTCATGGATATTTGGTTAAAAGCTGGTTATCTTACTTTGATTTATTGTACATTACAAGAAGTACTGCCATTATGCCATCGCCTAGTCCAATCTATCGTGAATCTAGAGTAAAAAAATGTCCATGCCATCTGATTGTAACATCATAGCAAGAAAAATAGATGAACACCCCGTGACAAGTATTCTATATATGGATATTAAGTTACCCAAATGGAGTTAATTATTTTAACATATCTCTCTATAGACTTGATTAGCATACGAACATTTATCTTTTATTTACTTCACATAACATGATCGTTATTCCACACACTCATATGACATTATGAAAAAATATGAAGAAAAAAAATACTCAATGAACAACATATAATTTCAAAATAGACGTAATATCAAGTTCAATCATTTATATAAGTAATGCTGTAATCACAATTATTGATAATGTCCATTGTTAAGTGCATTTAATAAAAATCTATTTTGGATTTCGAGCATTAGGAACCCATTACTGTTATCTGTTTATTTGACAAAATTGAAAAACAGTTAATAGGTCATTACACATTTAGTAACTGGAATTGTCATTGTCGAGAGAATCTGTGCTATTACATTTTCAAAAATTACAGGGTATATATACAAGAATACCTACAGACGTGTTTCAAACAAATATACTGTGTTCACATTGCTTTATTATTGATATATTATACAATGACTTTAAACCCAATGTCAAAATGCTCATCATGTCTTGGGGAAAACTAATGTTTTTATCAATGCTTTAGTACAGTGTAATTAAACTGCATTCGGCTTCAATCCACATGCATTAGTAGTAATAATGATAACAATTCGAGGTTCTTATATACCGCTTTATCACAACCTAGTTCGAAGGTCGTCTCAAAGCTTTTTAGAAAATAGTATCCGTGATTAAACGAACGGAGTAAAGTATCTTGCTTAAAGATACAAGACAGTGCCGTGACGTGACTCGAATTCGCAACCCTTCGGTCACGAGCCCAGCGTCCTACCACTAGACTACCGTGCCTCCTCTTAACATTTTATCTTAAAGAATATAAAGTATATTGACAAAAATGACTCGTACAGAGCATTTGAGTTTTTTTACAATTTTTTAAAATAACGTTTTATTTTGTTTTCAATCAAATACATCAAATAATTTTCTCTTCAAAATGTTCATCTTTCTTTTAATTGTAACAAAATCAAATATATCATGAAACATTGATATCAATTTTTTAAAGTTTTATGTTGGTTTCTGGCCATGTTTGAATCAAGTCACTTATTTTAATAGATTGTTTATAAAAGTAGAATAACTTGTCTGTTCCGCTTAAAAACCGAAAGTTGTTCAAATATGATAGTTTAAAAATGCACCAATGATAAACCTGGTGTTCTACTTCTACAATTTTGATTATATACAACAATAACGCTGACTAATACTAAAGTTCGGATAAACATTATATGTTCATAGATAAATTGTTTTAACATAAAACTTCTTATCATACATCGATACTCAAAACTATACAATTACACAAAAATATGTCGGGTTATTAAGCCTTTATACATAAAATTTCAAACTAGCATGGATTTATTATAAAAAAAAGATTGAGACTTACAGAGTACATGTATAGTCATAACAATGGTTTAGATTAACCGAAAAAAACCAAGAGAATACCAAAGTCTCAATAAAACCACACTCGAACTCAAAATCGATAACACTAGGACAAAGTAGAAACAAAAACATATTTCCATAGATACCATTTAAAAAAAAAAGTAAAATAGAATAATATCAGGTTCTCCGGGGAGGGGGTAATGATACTGTACCGGGACTCTTATAATTCTACCTAACATGTATTGTTTGTCTGATAGATACACTTGTACAAATAAATAGGTGTTATGCAGCAAAAATGTACGTTTAAATACAATAGAAACAAAATGTATATACATATTTTAACATCAAAACACATGCATAATATGTCCCTATGCCAGTCGGCAGTTTTCTGAGAATACATTAAGCCATCAGAAGAGTTTGTAAATATTTGAATACCATGGTTTGTAAAAGGGAGTTTCTCTATGACTTATTTGTTATGTAGGGAACAAAAAAATAATAAAAAGGTACATATACGATAAGTTGACAATCTATATCAGTCAATCGCTACTTTAGATATTCATTATAAACAAATAACGCTATCGACCACTTAAAATCAAAACGCTGATATGTTACCTAATAACCTATCTCAAATAAAATTTGAATAAAAACTGTAAAAGTTATCTCTTCACGTTTCGAATATAAAATCAAATTCAGGTATTTTACAAACTACAACCTAACATTTCGATGAGTTGTTTATACGTGTTCATGGTAGAATAGGTAAAATGCTAAAAATATTGTTCTAAAAGATATCAAATGGCATAGTTCATACAGTTTCTACAAACCGCACCAAACAACAAAATTACTGTTTAAATCGTGTAATCATCGTCTGTGCATGTTACATCCAAGAAACTAAATACGTTATGGTCCGCCGATCGAAGCCATATGACAATCGGTAAAATGTAGCAATACTTGCTTTTAAAATAAGATAAAGGCACGTGTTGAAAAAAAACCTTCCATAATGTATCCGAATACAAAATGATAATTTTACACAAGCGCTTGAAAATTCACAAAAAAAAAACATCAGAAATATATAACACACAGCACCAATTTCTTACATATACATATTCCTGGATGTCCTTTTAATACAATTAATTAAATCTTTTGAATTCCGTTTATAAATTTACCTAAATGACATTCATATAAAAACACATTATGTATGGAAACTATTCCATTGTCGTCCCAGAACAAAGTAAACAAACGTACCATATACACATAGTTGAATAGATTCCATAAGGTTATTACAGTGACGTAAGGCAATACAGAATGTCTTTGATGCTAGCTCTTTGTAAAATCTGGCTATATTTGCTTAATAAAATATAGCCAGATTGTTCATATTGTTTATTTATCTTGGTTACATTTTTTGTCAGATGGTATAAAGACACGGATTTACCGTATGTATTTGTAATTTACAATTTAAAAATCGACTAAGGATAATTAAAAAAACTATTTACCATCATGTTGATATTCTATTTAGAAAACGTATGTTTCCTTGGAAATAAACGTTTCTGTTACTGACCAAGGCAATCACAATTTAAACTAACGGTCTTATTTGGAACTCTTAAACCTTTAATTTTATTATTCCGATATGAACACAATTCCATGTGTGTACCTTGTTATGATACTGCTATATCCCTCATTCTAGTTAGAAATAGCGATACAAAGAACGCAGTGTTGACTTTATCCCTTAATGACCATAAACAGACAACAATCGGAACAAAAATACTTCGATCAGAGATGACGGGACATTGATACAAACGGAACATCGGGGAATTGAACCCCGGCCGTCTTGGCAAAAGGCGAGAGCAGGACTATCCAAGACTAAGGTTGTAATTATTTATTCAGTTCGATAATAATCGACTCTCGAAAATAAGGTCACGGATTTTTCCTGTAATATGCTTAGGGTAATTAATGTTTTGGATGATTGGAACAGGACTTAAATTCCTTACTTATGCTTATTCTAAGAAAGTCTACACTTTGTATTTGCTGATAGAGTTCCATAAATATCTATTCGATTAGCCAGATTTTGTAAAAGATGACATGAGGTAGTTGAGGCGTATCTGTGACAACTCAACAAATACAGCTACCGTTGCTGTAAGTATCACATTAAGAGAAGGGGTCGCTTTAATAACAAAAACATACAATGCTAAACGACAACTTCAGTATAAAGGCATTCATATACTAGTAATATATTTTTTTAAAATATTCAAATATAACACACCAGATTGCGATGTATCGCAGCAAATAGTGTCGTCAGTAACGACGGATACACGATGAGGTCTTTACTTGAATTTAATCAAATTAATATTATAATTCATTTCTATAAAATAATGCATGTTGAAAAAAAATATTAATACGAAATGGTGTAAACAAACTGTGATTAAGATTCAAAAAGGTGTCTTTCGAAATTCTGATCTTTTACTCTTTGGTATAATTCACAAATGTACATATACCTTTGTAGTGACTGTCATGTTTTTTGTCCAAGTTATGATGTTGAAAATATAATTTGATCAGTCACTGCATTCTTCCAAATGTTATGAGACGTTATCTTGTTTTGAAATGTGATGTCATCGACATATTCCATAGCGACCACCACGAAATAATCATTTTAGGTTTAGTTTATAAAAAACAAGCATTTTTGCTCTCACATGCATCTCCTTCCTAAGCAAGTCTTAGGATAAGAAAACAAAATAGAGGTAAGTTGTACATAGGATATTAATTATTGATCAAACTAAACGGACATCAATGAAAATAATGAAATTAGGAAATCAAAGGAGTGACAGTTAAATAATATATTTGAGGAAAACAACAGGGTAATCCTCAATCTTTAACTGGCAGTTCGCTATTGTGTTCGTATCTGTCTCTCTATTTCGAAAGCAACAGGAAGATGTATACAAATGCACATGTATGTATTTTCTTGACAAAGTATTAAGAAAAGGGCAGGTAATAAGTAGTGTGGTTTTTCAAAGTGAAAAATGCATTCAACATAGAATTGAATTCCTGTTCAAACAATACATAAACAGCTTTGTAATGCATAGAACCTGTTGGTAATGCGAACTAATCTATACATATTTTTGATAAATGATGAAAAACAAAATTGAATCCAGTTCTGACTACAAATGATGAATAATTAAATTCAACAGTTAGTTAATAATTCATTCAAAAAAAACTGTCCAACGTTTTGTCCTCCGACAAAACTACTATCATTCAGGTCGTTCGGTTTGAACGTTTTAAGAAATACAGTCTTGCGCTTTGTTTTCTTTGTGGATTTCAAGTCCTGTTCCAAACGATCAATTTGGCGGATTTTATACACTCTGTCCATTTGATGAACCAGTCTTCTACTTATCAGTATGTTAAATTCGCGTTCAACTGATACATGTGTTTGCCTCTCGATGCATTGGAAACGTCATGAACAGCTATCGTAGCTTTACATACTGGATACTATTTCTTTCGTCAGTAAAAGTACGATAAGAAGAGGAAATCTAAACCTTAATCAAGGAAACACTGAAAGGTCAATGTCAGCGTTTGCTCGAACAGCATCTAACAAAGCTGCAATAGGAGTGACCACAGCGTTTCCAGTAGACGTGGAACCAATCGCCATACCAATGCAATGTAAAGACGTTCCATTCAGCATAAACACTGCTGCACCGGAGTCACCAGGCATGAACAAATTTGGCATTGATCTAAGACCTTCCACTTCATACTGGCCAGACATACGGAATATATCTTTACTTTGGGGTAGTCCTAAGACAGTTGTCAGGGGCCGTACTTGTATACCGTCTTCTTTCAAGAAACCTTTTGACAGATGGGTTTCGCTTCCAAATTGGACAACCATGTTGCTCGTACCTGACTCTTGAAAATCCAAGACTCTAGATCCGTCGTTGTATTCTGGTAAATGTTTAAATCCTGAAACATATAAAGAATTATATTATTCACAACCTACTGAGGTTTTAAATGACCTGAGGCATTATGGGCCATTTTCGGCCTCATACAAAGTGTATCAAAAATCAACTTTGATTTCTTTACAAAATGTATTTTACCAGAAAATCTGAGTTATCCTTGCTGGTTCAGATATTTTTAATTGCACATGCATAGATGCCCCTCCAACAACATTGCATTGCTATGCAGGCATAGTCAAACTACATATATGGTGTTTTAGACAGTTTCCATGCAGAAATGAAAGCATCCGCATGTGACAACTAAAATATTCTTTCTACAAATGACCACTGGTCTGAAAATGTTAAAGCATGCTAAATATGTATTAGGTTGGTACATACAGAGGGTTAAACATAAACAGAATTTTGTTGTTTTGCTTCGAAATAGTCGAATATCAACGTTGATAACTCACAAACGACATATTGATGCATTTTGTTTTGAAAATGCGGGTTTATACATGTACTCTTTGTGCTACGCCATATTCTCTATAACAGTTGTCGAATGAATATAATTGCATATATGTATCGCTTATTTGACCCTTAATGTCCCTAGTGCATGTTAGGGGGTGTCCCCGTCCCGCTTCACCGGTTTTGCTTTTACATTTCCGGTTGTCACAAAAAAAGACTGTGGCGCTCTTATTTGCAATTAAACCTGTCAAAAATGCATTTTGAAGCCTTTTTCCGTACATGGTTACTACTGTTGAACTTCAAATTTGAAATAGAGATATCAAAATAAGACAAAGACTTAAACAAAACCTGACCAATAATAAGCTTGTTACCTGAGTTCCTAGCATTACAGAGGAGGTATAAAAAATCGACTAAGACGGTCATGTTACTGTCATTCTGTCAGGAAATTCAATTAATGATATATTAAAGAGACAAGAAACGTGCTAGAATCCATATCAGTTGTTAGACTAGTAAACTCGTGTCATCTGAAAGTGGTATAAAATAAGCATTCTTTTTAAATGTCCCACGGTAGGCAAAACATTCAATACTTTATAAAAAAAAAAATATGCAAGGGATGCATCTCTTTCAATAAATGATATATTAACATTATTTTCAGACTGGTAAAAATAATCAAGTTCACAGTTACAGTTTTGGCAGTTGTATGACATTTTTTAATACATTTTTTCACATAACTGCTCCATTTTACTATGTCATACGGCCATGTCATACATATGGTATTACACATGTGTAATGAAACCGAAAGCTGCTGCGATTAGTAAAATTCGTAGAAATATAATATTTCACCACTGCAGGTACTGTTTTTATTCATTCTATCAAGACATACATTTACTGTTATAATTTATAAATTTAAATTTTGTCATGATTTTTTCATTGTATTGAAAAATATTCATTATTTGAATAAAACCTTGAATTAATTTGCACTGCGCGGAACGATAACACTATAATTGGGGTGTTTTGGTTTTGGCCTATATAAAGCAAGCTGATAACACGTAATTGTGATTGTAGTTTTTATTTCAAATTATGAATGTTATGTGATAAATATAATCTTACATTCGTGTCCGTGTCATTTTGTGTTTATTAATATCATTCAGTTATTTAGTATCGCACTCGCCTAGTGGCTCGTGTTATATCTTAATATTTAACTCGTTTTATAAATTCAATATGACATGGTCACTTATGTCAATTTCTCTATGTATCATATATACAAGTGTATGCTGTTCCAAAGGTTTCGGAGTAGGAAGTATTTATATCAGAGGTGTGGAAATGTATACCAGCTACTTTACAATCGAAGATGTATTTTAAACTCATTAGGCCTTACTTTATTTGAATTACTTGAGGATTAAATATATACGTTTTCGATACGAATAAGGACCGGTCAAACATTGTGGCATTAAAATACCTGTCAAGCACTGATATAAGTGTACAATGTGAACAAATCAAAGATTTACATATAAAACCAGGTATTTCAGGAGGGTTAGCACCTCCTGCTCCATCAACGACACCAGCTTCGTGTCACTTTATTCAGGGGAAAATGTGATCTTGACAACAAAACCACAACGATCGCCGTTCAATATAGTAAACATGCAAAAGTAAGCATCGAACAAAGAAAACGGAATGTTTCATAAAGAGATCATTGTGAGACTATAAGCTGTGTATAGTCTTCATCTCTGAAACCACAAGTGTATGATTTCCTCTTACATCACGGAAATAATGAAAATCATGGAAAATTGTGGAAGAACCCGAAGTCTAATCATTTGTGATTATGATCGGTGATATATTTAACAAGAAGTTGAGGTAAATGCTTTTAATTGCTTTGTCATTCTTGGGGCATATAAAATAATTACGTATGAACTTATCTATTTTACAACAATTGTTCAATGGATGTTAATACTTCTTGTTGGCCCGGATGTCTTAATGTGGGTGGAAACTGGAGTTCCCCTAGAGAACCTTCGTGCTCAGGCAGGTGGCCTCGGCCGCCTTGGTGAAACGCAAGTGCGCTATCCACTGTCTAACCGACCACACTAGTATCATAATTTATGAATAGCCATTTAATTTAGTAAGACATTAAGCATAAAACCAGAAGTCCGATAGAAGTGTACTTACCGGCTTTCTTGTACCTGGAGCTATGATCATTCGCAAATCTGCCTTTGTCGGGTAGCCGTGATTCGTCAGATATGGTCACAACGGCCATATCGATGCTAGGATGCATACGTGGATTAAATATAGCCCTCTGTATAAACCCACAGGCGGCACCACTTGCCATCGACGTATCTAAAGCGGGTTGCACGACGTCAATACGATTGGATCCATCATATGTGAAGTCAACTGTACCTTGTTGAGCAACATCAAATAGCACATGAGCGCATGTCAGGAAACTCGTATTACCGTTGTAGCGCACGAACGGACCAAGTGTTCCCCCAAGGTTTGGTACCTTTTGATTCATCACACCTATGTTGCATCCCATTTTGAGCTTTTTGTGACGAAATGAGCTCGGTCCTGTAGGATATCCACCTAGGATTTTAATGGAAACCAGAATGAGAGAATATCGAAAAAATTCGTTGAATTGCTAACCAGTTTTTGTCTACTTTAAACGTCAAACAGTGCACTTTGAAGGGAAGCATGTCCGTACAAAACTATTAGACAACCCTTTCTTCTAAATGTTATTTATAGATCTTAATTAAAAAATTCATTTGAATCAAAGCTTTTCATTAAAAAAGAATTGTTCAATTTTGTATTGAAATAATATGGGAAACCAAAATCGCCGGCCCTCAATTTGAAATACTTACATAGGAAACGGGTGTTATTGTGAAATTGTTTTAAATGAAAAAATCTGAAAGACAGATCAAAACTTACATTCATTACGTTTAACTCTTTTTTCTTTATATAACGGGTTGACGTCTGCTTCTTCACATTTGCTTGACGTTAATTGATCCTTTCCTGATGTAAATGTAATTTTCTTTGCAACCTGTGCAATCGATAATATCAATGCTTAGAATATTACATATTACATTATCGTGAAAACAACTGGCTTTTTTTATAATTCAAACGCAATGGTGTACATGCTGTTATAGGTTTTACAAATAATGGTATCTTCCACCTACATTAATTGTAGTCCTTTGCATAGGCTTTAATGATGTGGAAATATAATTAGTGACAGAATATATCAGAAACAGTAAATATACAAACGTAGCTTTGTTTACAATTCCTTTGTCTCGAAAAGAAAAATATATAAAGAAAAGATAAATATCATGATCATATGGACATGTCAACAAACCATAATTCAAACTTAATATCGATAACACTTGGGTAAAATATGAAAAATGGAACCTTTCTGTCCAAATTACTAACTGACCCACAGGCTGACAATGTCATAGATATACAGCATAATACCAATATTTGATTTCTATTTTTCTTACAATTTCGTTTTAACTGACAACATATGTGATATGAACGGCTATCCTCATTACGTTTTTTTTATAGCATTTTAACTGATAAAGCTGAGCATTTAAATACTCTTGATATAACAAGTTTTTTAACGAGTTTTTTCGTTATCATTTTGGCGGATATATCAATTCTAAACTGAGCGGTACTTTTACTTAACAGATGGATGCAATCCAATCGGAAGACGAGGGACAAACAGTCTTTTATTGAGCACAGCATAGATCAAGGTCATACTATGGGAGAAAAAAAACAGTTTACGATTGTCAGACGTTAGACTCGGATCACTATATCATCGAAGGAGACATAACCATTCCTGGGAAATATGTGCTTGCCGAGATCTGTACTGCTCATACTACAGCTAAAGCTGCATCTTGATAAGACCAAGTACTAATGTGTGTCAAGTAACGAGTGTCTTCCCAATAGTGAATATTTGGGTGTTTTGCTATAAACACCATGTTAATATTTATTTTACACGGTGCTACGAGTGTAGGCCTTAATTACGGGCAAAACAATAACAATTCAAGTATAAAGGTAAAAGATATATGTTTCAAAAGTTAGGTTTTTATCTTCTATTGTAAAGCTACATTTTATTTTATTTTTCTAATTTCATGTATGTGCACTCTGATATATCAAAATGTGTTATAATAGATCAAATAGCATCAGTGTTAATAAAGTATGCATTTCAATGTAAGGAAATAATTGCAAAATATATTAGAGAGCACTTGAATTTTACAGTTAGCATGACCATAAGATCTATTAAAAAACACATCTATATCACTTAGGTGTTTAACTGGCATTCAAGCCACTATTCTGCAACAAGCTTTCGAGTTACATTGAACAGTTGTTTTTAAAGACGTCTCCTCATGTCATGTACGTACAAACCCTGTCACAAGCTACATGCAGCCAGCTGTATGAAGGTAACATTTAGGGGATAGTACGTTGTTTTGAGTGGCTATACTGGCGATAAGAACATGAAATTTGGTTTGAACTCGAGACCAATAGGTCGAGAGTTTAAACCAAATTCCATGTACTAATCGCCATTATAGACACGAAAAACAATGTACTATCCCCATTCTAACACACCTCAACAAATAAACTACGCTAAAATATTTAGAAACATTGTATTTCCTTGTACAAAAGTACGTAGTAAAGTATTCGGTGACCTGAATGGTGGCGTGCCATTCTGCAGCGGACTGACCAATCGGAAAGAAGCTTCCAAAGGTCGGTCATTTGGCCCCGCCTATACTGGCGAGCGCTAGATATGTATGTTGATGAGGCGGAATATTTGGATTGTTCGTGAATGTCCTGTTACCAAAGTTTATAAGACACATTTGGATTAATATTGACCAAATTCTGACATTTCCATGTCAATATGCATACCAATCTGTGCTTTTCGACAAAAGCGGTGATTATTTGTTTAGATTTGTGAAGAGTATTGTGTAAATTCATACGACACATGGGAAATGTTTTATTTAATTTTGGATCTAAATAGATGCATTTACACTGATGGAACGAACGTTTCGGTAATAAATGGAGGTAAGAACAAGGAATGTTTTCTATTTACTTTTTAATTCATTCAGCAAATACATATCATCGGTCGTTTGTTGCATGCTAGCATTATCAGTGCGATTTCGCTAAGAGGAGAGCGTGACGCCATATTTTTTTAGGTTAGAAACGGGGCGTAGAATATGTGCGATGGGAGGAGCTTAACACAATTGATCATGATTATATCTCAGATTAGAACATGGTCCGTATCCAATCAAAACACGCGTTGCAAACGAATCGTGGTTGAATGAAATATATAACAGTTGTGTATGTAAATAACTCCGTTTTATCTTTATCATGTTTATTACAACACAATATATGTTTATCAGATCTCTCTTCTAATGGTGGTCCGTATTACATGAAGCGTATTGCGACTGCCTGTTTGACCCCATGGATTTTGTAATGAAATTTTATCTGTTTGATAACAGGTGATATTTGTGCTTACAAGTATAGTATGATTATCTTGCATGGAGTGCATCCCAGTGGTTGTCAATCGCTGATCATTGCTATTGATTATTATTATTTTAAATGTACAATTTCTCTAGCAATCTTGGCAGACACAAACTCCTGTATCATATATATTATTATTCAATTGACCATTTGTCACTTGTTCTAGTAATAATACTAATTATAATGTATATGGATATTGAAAAAAAATCCAGGTACTTTATGCAGTCTTGACATTGGTTGCTTAAACATCCGTTCAGTAAGAAATAAAATGGATCCAGTTGAAGCTGAATTGAGTTTAACTGAAAACCATCTTAATGAAATGATTCATGACAATGCCTTGTTACTTCAAAGTTGTTCTAAACAAATATTCAGAAAAAAACGCTGTCTGCGTCCAAGGGGAGGCATTGCAATTCATTATAAGGACATTATCATTATGAGAAGAAGACTAGATCTCGATATTCTTGATTAAGAATTATTATGGTCAGAGATTACACTTAGCAACAACACATTCCTTCTTGTTTGTATTTATAGACCTCCTGACAGTAGTATTGATTACTGGAACAAGTTTGATTATTTACTAGATCATGTAATTGATGACTCTAAGCGAACAAATACAGACATTATTATTACTGGTGACATTAATGTAAATATGAGCAATATTCAGCCAAAATCCCGTTTAAAAAGACTTCTTACAAAATAGAATCTGTACTATTATGTAAAAGATCCTACAAGAATAACTCAGGGCTCTTCTACCTCAATAGATATTGTCCTTACTAATAATGATACTATTGTGCAAAATGTAATTGTAACTCCTCAAATTTTTAATTATCACTCTGTAAACAACGTCAGTGCGTCTTACTCTGTATTTAGACAACATGCATATACACAAAATGTTCTCATGTATAATACTGCTGATGTTATCAAAATGAATCATATGATTGATAACATAAACTGGATAAATATGATGAACAATAATATGTTAATGGTACTTGTTGATGCTATAAATAAAGATATAGATGACTGTATAACTATAAAGAAATTCAATACTATCCGACCAAATGATAAGCCATGGATGTCAAACGAGATAAGGTTAAAACTAAGACAGATGAATATAATCCAGATCATTGGGCAAACTTTAGAAACATCAGAAATAAAGCCATCAGCTTATTACAAAATTTCAAACACTCTCTAAATGATCCCAATGTCTCATCATCTAAATGGTAGAATACCGCAAAAACTATTTTAAAAAGTAAGAACAAGTCACCCATTATTCCATCATTATATTACAATAACACTGTTTGTTCATCAACTTGATAAAGCCGAATGTCTTGTTGATTAGTAAACAGCCATATCAAAATCCTCTGATAATACTGAGCATTTGCCTCCTGTTCCTGAGTCTCTCAACATGCTTAATAACCTCTTTTTTTTCAAGAGCAGGGTGTGAGGGATCATCTGACTGTACTTAATGATAAGAAACCTGCAGGATCTGATTAAATTATACCGAAAATTATTAAACTTTTTTCTCTATCACTAATAACTCTCCTTACTATGTTATTTAATAAAATCGTATCATCTGATTCTATTCCTCTGTCTTGAAAATTGGCTAATACTAATGCTTTATATAATGGTAAAGGTGATAAAAATGATGTCTCAAATTACCGTCCATATTCTATTACTTCATGTTTCAGTAAAATATTAGAAAAAATCATTTTCAAGCATTTATATAATCATTTACTTGATTTTGAACTACTAACAAAATACCAGTCTGGATTTATTCCTTGTGACTTTACTGTTTACAATTATTATCCATGTCTTGTACAAAAACTTGATGAAGGCATTTTATCGTGTCTGGCAACCTGGCTTATTATTTAAACTTAAAAGATATTGTTTCAATGGAAATCTCCTTAATCGGTTAAAAGATAACATAACTAATTGGAAACATAGAGTGATAACAGAAGGTTTGTTCTCATCATATAGACAGGTAAGTGCTTGTGTCCCCCAGGGATCAGTCCTCGGTCCGTTTCTAATTCTGATTTATATAAATGATATTACTGAATGTATTACAAATGAGAAACGACTATTTGCCGATGATACATTTCTTTCTAAGGTTATAACAACTACTCAAAAAGAAACTGTAGCAAATGTGTCAACTCATAAGCATCTTTGTGCATTTTTTTTCTAAACACGGTAAGTGGCATCACGATATCAGCTTTATTTATATTAAAGCGTATACACGTACACATATATTGAAATCTGTAAAATATCAAATGAGTCGTAAACACTAATCACTATATATACCGCGTATGTTAGATCTATACTAGAGTATGGTGATATCATTTTTTTATAATTGTACTAAGTAGGAAGCAACTGTTCTTGAATCCATCCAAATAGAGGCTGCTCGAATAATTACAGGACTGCGTAAAGAAAACTCACACTATCAACTTTATTGTGAACTTGGTTGGGACACCCATGTTGCAAGACGGAAAATACACAGACTTATTCTTCTATACAAAATCTTACAGGATCTGCACCCACTTATTCAACTAAATTAATTGAACCCCTTTTCAACAACATGAACTCGTACCATATGGAAATGAAAGAACCTTTGCAATGCATGTGTGCAGAACACATTCTTATGCCAAAAGCTGTATTCCGCCTACACTTAAAGATTATAAGGAACTTGCAGCAAGTTTTGACCTGAAATCGTGTCATTAAATCAATTTAAACAACTTTTAAGAAGAGCTGTAAGTGACAACATGTTATTAGACACAAGTAGAAACCCTACCTATGTCAACGCAGGTGATATAAAATACAACATCTTACTCTTCCAACTTTGACATTCTTCAAGTAACCTTAATTTTGATCTACACATATATCATCTTCTTGAATCTCCAACTTAGTATGATGAACCAAGTAAAACCCTCAAGGGTAGTTTTTTATGTTAATCACAATCACTACACACTGGATGTGCTTCTATCTGGCTGTGGTGACTGTGATGACAAACCAATGTAAATGTGTTCGAATGTACTGTTGAGTTTGTCAGATCTACACATAAATTTCTACATATATGATACATTAGCTATTTCTGTTTGATATTATGTCTCTTCAATATGAAGGCCATCAGTTACGACTGTGCTTCTACATTATAAACATAGTTTGTCATCATCACCCTGTCCTTTTCCTTTGGCCGCCTTTCCACCTTTTGATCTGATTGGCAACTATTTTGTATGTTTTGTATGCTATGTATCATTCACTATAAGTATTGCATGGTGTTGTTTTTTGTGATAGAATAATTACTAAGTAAGGACAATCTTATAATGGTAGACCAATTCAAAACTCTAGTTTGTATATTTCTGTTTACTCTTTTTTGTCATTCATATAGCATAAAAAATTCTGAAGAAAATGTAAAATCCTTTATTTACCTACTTATTAACAAATCCCTACAAAATGCATGCATATAAAAAGTGTTGATTTGAATCCACCAACACTTCAAAATCTGCCAAATTCTTTCTTTCTTAATTAACTTAACTGTGAAAATCAGAAATGCAGTATCCATGACTGGCCTCAAAACTCATGGGTGAATGACCAGTGGCTGATAAGCCAATGTTGACATTTTTAGTCTGTATCCCATGAGTGGAGGGAATCCTGTCATGGATGCTGGATTCGAGACTCTCAAAAATTATTCATTTTGGAAAACATAGTGAATACACTATTTTATATATTAATCTTAAATATTGTCCTCACTTCCAAACTCATATCTCATATTTAAACATTTTATGTTTCATGCATAAAATATTCAATTTTGAAATTTCAAAATAGCACCATACTATGTTATGTATATATATATATATATAATAAAAAGTGATTAAATGTCCATGTGAAGGAAGTAAATATAGAAAAAATAAAATTAACGGTCGTTAATTTTATTTTTTCTATATATATATATATATATATATATATATATATACTCATTGTAACCTTTAGGAGAGAGCTTATATAGGCTATGCCTGTTGTTAAATCCATTTCCAAATGAAATAAAATTTGTTGAAATTGAAATTAATTACATGTTTAATAATTGATTATAACTTAAACATCTGAACTCTCTCTCTCTCACTCCCCTAATGTATAATTGTTAAACTGATCTGATTTATATTTTGAAAGGTGTGTATTTGGTTGTAATGTGAATGAAACATATCGCCGTTATCTTGGCTTGTCACATCTGATAGAAAATCGTCCGTTTCTATTGTCATTTCTTGTTAGAGTATTATTCGAATATCATGGCACGGCAAGTTTAGACTCCGTACACCATGATTCGTTTTATCGTATATTAATTATTAAATCAAATTAACTTTTAACGGCCATGTTGTTACAGTTTGACCAATTTTGATGTGCAGAAAGTATTCTAAGACGTTTTTGGAGGATTTATATCAACACTACATGAGTGACAAAATATGTGAAGAACTTATTAAAATTCGCCCAAGTATTTAGCCATTTGGTATGTCAACGTCTGCTAGACCTTCTTATGAATTAAGAACGTAAGTAGTAATCTATTCAGAAATAAAATCAACGTAATAGTATTCACTGCACATCCTGATTTCTTACAAACATAACTTCGCGCCAAGAATAGATCGGTTTAGCGAATCAAGATCTTGTAAAAAACGAAACACACAGGTTTTTTATTGTAAAGTTGATAATTAAGTTGTGAATTGGTACAAGTAATTTTACAGAAATATTGATTAAAAGGTATAAACTAAGTATCATGACATGAGATACATTTTTACACAGCACGTTACGATATGCTAGTTTGTCATTATAATGATATAAAACACGATGGACAATGAGCATGTTAATCCACAGTGGTCGAACTGCATTGTCAAAGTGCATCTTTTGGAACTGTGTTTAAGATACAGGTTTTACTTCTGTATTTGTGTTTAATTTGAGGGGCAATTAGACTCTTCATGCTACGGTGTTTATAGAGAGGTATGACGCACTTGTCCCTGTTTCGACCTAAACATGACAAACAATAAAATCTTTTTATTTTTTATTTTGGCAAATAAAGATATCTCACTAGGAGATCTCACGCGGGTTTTCCGTTTTCTTCCCACATCAAGACCACTCCCGGTCGCTAACACCTGGGCCAATAAGTTGAAATACATTGTTTCTCACTTGTGGGGATTGGTGGGGGG